>NC_133355.1:28171721-28505055 GCF_030506205.2 Paramisgurnus dabryanus | reverse complement strand
TTTGCGTTTATTTAACTTACATTTTCACCTAAAGTGAAACTAAAGTGACATTTTTAATTGAAATAAAATTTTTAAGTGTTACCAATTGAAGTAATTTTTTAATTTTTTAAACAAGCGCCCTCTTTTTAAAGTTTCTGCAAATATGACAGTTAACAGCAAAATAGCACCCACACTTAAATATTTGACTGACAGGACAGTTGCATTGCAATATAAAAAGCCGCGCCGCACTACTCTTTTTTTAAAGTGACAAAAAAGGCAGTGCAGCTCGCCTTGCATTTCCACGTGTTTAAAACGCAGTTGGTGTGTTTGGCCACTAACTCATTACTCATAACTTGAGTAATCAGTGACTGTAAGAGAAAACACATCCCTGCCAATGCCAATGAAAAGTTTTACGGCAATCCAGATTTCCACTTTTACCCAACTTATAAAACACTGAAGCATCCATTGATCCAAAAACAGTAAAAACTCTGTGTATGTTTTGACCGTCGCTCTGAATCTCTTCTCTGATAAAAGTCCTTTACAAAAATGCAATTATCTCTAATAAACCTACCCATATTTGAGAGGTAATTAAAGGCACACAAGGCAAGTCTGAGTATTATCTCTCTACTAGCTCCCCTTAGTGTCTGGGAGTAAATGCGTTCTATATCTAAGACTATATCGAGACTGAAGGACACCGGGTCGGATACAGCGAACTTGCAAGTGGGGTATTCTTCCTACAGACGGTAGGGGCGGGCGAGAGAGTCTTCATTCGTCATGTAATGAGTCATTTAACCATATACCGACTTACGAAGATGATTTATTAACATAAAAATGCTGCCTTGTGTTCCTTTAAAGGAGACCAAATGATGAAACAGGTCGAGGGTCTGCTCTTTCATTTGATATATTGTACATTTTAAAGAAGACATTTTTTGTTGAATCAACTCGGATTTACAAGTCATTTCAACTTACTATTATTTATCTTGACTAGAGATGAGTTGTTATAACTACAAGTGAGTTGTTATAACTTATAAATTTAAGTTGACTTTTCTCAACTATATTTTATAAGTTGTGACAACTAATTTCTGTTGACATGACTTGTAAATCTGAGTTGATTTAACAAAAAATTATAAGGCAGCAAAGTTTTTTTTACAGTGCACATTCCTACGCCAACGGCAGTGTCAGTCATGCAAAGCACCATCCAGCTCGTCGGGAGCAGCTGGGGTTAGTTGTCTTGGTCAAGGACACCTCGACACTTGGTCAGGTGGAACCGGGGATTGAGCCACCAACCTTCCGATTTGTAGACAACCTACATGAACCACTCAACCACTGCTGCCCCTTTTTAACTTTAGCTTAACTTTTTTTAACCTATTTTCTAAGTTACACCTGCTCCTCACTCAATAAATAATAGTTATTTGAAATGAATTGTAAATCCAAGTTGACAACAAAAAAATTATTTTTTAAGTGAATCCTGAGACCAATGAACATAAAGTTAAAAGACAGCAGCTTTGCACTATTTCTTGGTCATTAGACAAATTATAAATTTGTAATATTGAAGACTAAAATATTTACCATTTCACTTATTTCTTCACCTAATTTCTTATGCTAGTAAAATATGTTAATAAAAATCCCATGAATTTCAATGCAATTTAATTTAAAAAGCAAAAAAAAAACAGATTTCTTTTAAAGCCCGGCCACTACCAGTCATTGTGTCCTGCCTATAGACTTACATTATCATCATATACACTTCAAATGGGCTTGCTTGTGCTAAACTGAAATAGTTTTAGTAAATTTTTATAACAAGAAAAAGCATTTAAGGTGTGCAAGAGGGGTTAAGAAGGCAGTCGGGGTCTGAAGCTTTAAGCAGCTGCACTCATGACTGAAATGAAAACAGGATTGAACGGGCCTGTCAGCTTTCTGATGTACGACTTGTAATGGGATGTTTCCAAACCTCCTTTCTCCATATGGCTGCCGACACAATTAGAAACACCCACCGCCTACAGATCCAGGGACTCTCAGAGCACTACATCTGGTACACAGACACTCGTACACACACATACACATAGACACATGTGCCAAACAAACAGTGATTTGTCTCTTATGATGTCGAGCTGCTTGTTTAATGCAAGACTTTCACCTGTGGTCAAACAGTCCTGCGCTCTCTTAAAGAGGAAAATAGCACAAACAACATCAAAGATATACAACGTTCCTGTAGCTCAGCTTGTAGAGCAAGAACAGAAAGTCATGGGTTTGATAAAACGGGGAACACAATGATAAAATGTATAGCGTTTGTAAAAAAGCATTCGCCAGATGCATAAATGTAGGTCATAAATGACACCTCAGGCCTTAACCCTGCCATCTTACCATTTGCAGCGAATCTGTCACTCCAGCGGCCATGTTTTGAAAAGTCATTCTCACATTCAGGTTATTTTACATCCGTTCGACTGATTCGCCTGTCACCCATTCAAAATCTCAGAGTGTCTGTTTTAATTTGCTACGTCCTGTATAGTGACTCAGTAGTGTTACCCTAAGTAAACGTCAAGTTGAATCTATCAAAAGCGTAACTGTTAAAAACACTCCCTGACTTCCAGAAACCTCAAGGTTCTCCTGAGGTGTGCTCACAGGAAGCCACCGGAGGACACATCTCACGAGCATGTCCAGGACGACGTGTTAGGTCATAATATTTGGCGGTGCATCTGGTTATGGAAAGCAGACTTTTTAGCACTGACAGTGAGATTTTCTCAGACCGGGGAGCCACAACAGGAAAAACATCTATTCAGTGTCTGACCTCTCATGAAGAGTTGGACGTCTCAGTATTGAGGCTCTCATCTGTCCATGACCACATCCTCCATGGCCCTCACTTTGAGACCCTGGAGCCTTTGGTAAATAAAAAA
Source organism: Paramisgurnus dabryanus (assembly GCF_030506205.2). Taxonomy (NCBI): domain Eukaryota; kingdom Metazoa; phylum Chordata; class Actinopteri; order Cypriniformes; family Cobitidae; genus Paramisgurnus; species Paramisgurnus dabryanus. The sequence goes on along the minus strand of NC_133355.1, from coordinate 28,502,185 downwards.
GAGAAAATCGCTCAGAGCTGATGAGTTAGTTGTGTTGATATTCAAGCTATAGCAGTGGGTTACTGTGGAAAGAAAATAAAGTTCAAATGAACTTAAAGTATGTGTGCAGAACAGAATAAACTCCAAATGTGTAAATGTGCAAAGTTTTTCTCAGTCGGAAGAGCTCGCTGGTGTGCTGGCAATGCAAAGATATAAAACCTTTATTTAACCAGGAGATAAAAAACTCACTCTCTTTTGTGGGAGTGTCCTGGCCAAGAATTAGGTACAAGTTTTAGGTACAACTTACAAAGTTACAAATAACAAACGTAGAATCAACACCATTACACACACATGTGATTTACACTCCATTGATTTACTCTGATATTTGTTTAGTAAATATTGACCATAAGATATTAGGTAAATTAATTTAATCTCAGTTTGGTGAAAGTTCCAATCCCAGGCCGCAGCATATTTAAACGACATTTTATCCATCTCTGTTCTGGCATAAGGCACACAAAGACTGTAGGTCGTTTCAGAGCGCAATAAATAGCGACAGGAGGGTGATTTCTGTTCAATAAGGCGAGAAAGATAAGGGGGCAAACAACACAATATAGCTTTGTATATTAAAATATACCAGGGCTTTTTCCTTCTAACATTTAACGATGACCATCCGACCATTCTGTATAACTCGCAATGGTGTGTTGAAAATCTGATACAAAGCATCTAGAGAGAAAAGAAGATAAGAGGGTGCGTGTTGGTACACTACGTGTATAGTCAAGAACTGACAAAAAAGTAGCAGATACTAGTTTCTTTCTCGCATTAAATGAAAAACATGATTTGTTTCTAAAATAAAATCCTAATCTTTTCTTAAGTTTTTACCTCAGATATTTGATATGTGAACCAAAACGTAATGTGTTATCAACAATAACTCCAAGATATTTGTATTCCGATACTGATGTAATCAGACTACCTTGAAAAGTATGAAGAGAAATTGTATTTTCAGTAGAGATTTTAGCATTTGAGAACAACATGCATTTAGTTTTTTTCTCATTTAAAACCAATTTCAAGACACAAAACTTTATCAAAAGCAGATTGTAAATAAGCTACAGACTTTTACTTAGAGGAAGCTGGGCAATATATAATAGTGTCATCAGCATAAAAATGAAACTTTGTATTTTCAATATAAAATCTAAGCAGTTTATATATATACTGAACAATAGCGGTCCTAACACAGATCCTTGAGGGACTCCCCCTACAACCTCCAATTAATCGGATTGAGTACCTTCCACCTGGACGCATTGAGATCTTCACTTTAAATAAGAACTAAACCATAAAATAACATTTTGTTTTATGGGTTTTTTATTTATAACATTTTATACATATATAACATTTTATTTTAAATCATGGGTTTGATCCCAGGAAACACCCATATTGATGAAATGTATACCGTAAAACTTTAAATAATAGCCGAGTCCCAAATAGACGCATGTCTCTTTTAGACGCCTGGTGTGACGACAGGTTTGGGAAAATAAACGCCTGTCTCAAATAAAGGCCTGGTCTGTTTTTTAGTTTCGGGTTGTATTTAATCTTCTAAAACCCGTCAGATCGTCTGTTTAAGCCAGTTCTATGGTGCAGGATGCACACGCTAAAGTTTTGATTACAGGTAGATGTCACGTGACAGACGCAATCGTTCCGTTATTCATCACTATGACAACACAACAAGGTTCGTCGTCAGGATTGCAGTGACGATGACAGTAGTGGAGGGGCAATCGGGAGAGTCTGGACTTTTTCCGGTGGGCCGGTAGTGTATTGAGGCCGCGAGGGCCGGTCTGATAAGATTTAACGCAACAACCAATAAAAAAGCATATCCTTGTTCGCTTTATTTATGCTTCCAATAATTTAAGATTGTTATTTGTAATTTGTTATACACATTTAAATTATAAATAAAATGTAATATGTGGTAACCTCCTGCTGTCATGCTTGAACAATTAAATTAAAAGCCTGTCTCTTATAGACGCCTGTCTCTTTTAGACGCCTGGTGTGACGATAGGTTTGGGAAAATAAAAGCCCGGGCTATTATTTGAAGTTTTAAGATAGGTTGTAATGTACTGTATGTTTGGATGTCTGCCGATGGCATTAATGTAATGTAAATGCAATACTGCATTTCAAATTTGCTCCTTTGACAATGTACGGTATTGTAAAGTTGACCTTTACAACTAGGACAGAATGTTGAAAAGGATAAGTAATGCAAAAATAACCAATCAAAATTGTTTTTGCAATAAAGTTAAAGTAGCATTGTTCAGACATTTTCACAATTCTTTACTGTTTTTTTTTTTTCTAGAGATGCACCGATATATTGGCCTATAATCGGTATTGTCAGATAAAAAAAATCCCCACTACCGATTGTTTAAAAACAGCTGATGATCAGGGCAGATGTGTGATTATTTTGAATTGAGTGTCGACACCAACACAATTGCAGATTGTACACACTACATTTCTAAGATTTCACAACATATTAAATTCGATACAAGGAGTAAAAAGTAGAGATGCACCAGCATTTATCAGCCAATAATCGGTATCAGTCAATAAAAGCATTTTTCTCAGCTACCAGCTCAATATTAATGGTCATTAGGTGAATAGATAACTTTTAGAATTAACATAATTCAGAATTTAGTTAATATAACCAACAAACTATCGCCTATATGAATAATCGGCTCTGTATCGGTGGAAAATGTAATATCAGTGCATCTCTAATAAGCAAAACTATCAGTATTTATCTGTTTTGGTATGTCACTCTAAGTAATTAAATATCGGTATCGGTACAGAAATTTTGCATTAGTCCACCCTAGTGTTTTCCTATGTCTCTACTTTGTGGTGCTAAAATGTATTTTGTGTTATATTTATTTCTATAGTGTTTTTCTCATTATGTTTTTTGTGCTAAATTCTTTAATGGTATAATTTCAGTAAAGGGGTTTGCAGCAAAGTGCAATGAATTGGAAAAGTGCACTTCATAATCTTCAAAAACAGTAATTTGAAGCTTGGGTGTTCCTGTAATTCACTTTGTAGAGCTTTCTGTTGAGCATTGTGCAAAGGTTGAACGCTTTGATTCCCAGGGAACACACATAATGGTAAATATATACATTCATTGCACTGTAAGTCATTTTGGATAAAATCATCTGTCAAATGAATAAATGTAAAGAGTGATTGAAATTACACAGAGACCCTCAGTTCAAAACCGTATTACCTAAATAAAGCACTGACTACTGTAGCCACGGAGCAGCGCTGAAAATCAGAACCAGTTTCCTCCAAATAATGGAGCGCTTCACTGTCCCAGTCAGGCTGTGGGCTGCCAGGCAGGTGGGTTTTTATTGGCTTTTGTCTGAAACGGCTTCAAATGACTTCACCGGTGGGTCAGGGCCAGCCTCCATCAGTGTTAAAGCAGAATAGGTAATTACTGGGGGAAATGCCACGAACTGCCTTCAAAACCACCCAGCCAGGGCCAAGTGTTACATCATTAGGGCTGAAATATCACACACACACATCGAGATCCAGACGTACATTCCCTCTTCCCCGTGCTCATGTGAGGGTAAAACCAAAGCACAGCAGAGCAGATGACTGTCACCTAAGTTTATGGTCTAGGCCTGGTGGTATTTAAAAAAGCCCTGTCTGCCTATAGCAACACCACAGTCATATATCACATAGGTCTGGATTTAACGCACTACCATTTCCATACACTTACGACTCGCTCTCTTTCACGAGCAATGCAATTAAATGCTGTCCCACTCCGGCACTCTAAGTCCTTGGTCTTAGCCACAGTTAATCGACTGGCACGACTTCAAAACGGCCTCGGTCTCGGCCGTTCACATCAAGAGACCTACCATTATATTGTTAACATATTATTTCAGTCTAAATAATGGGTTCCCACCGCTGCCGGCTAAAAATCATTACTGCCACCGAGGAGGTGCATTCGAAACGAGCCAATGACGTACAGAACGGGTAAAGCGCTGAGGTGCTGAGATTGAAGGGAAACATAAATGATGTTGCCAGAGAACCACCATGTGGATGGTCCTTGAAATATATTGTATAGCATATTCAAAGTCATCCATGACATAGTAATGAAATTATTAGGCTACTTACAGTATGTAAGTTAATAGATGGTGTTTTATAAATGCCATAGCCATCTGGATAATATTACTCAAGCGAGTTTCATCCCCAACCACTGACACAAATAAATATTAATTATATTACTATCATAATACAGATAATTGAAACTAATTTCAGGAAGAAATTAGTGCCAGGTTTTGCCCCGAATCTGACTTTTATTTATCCTGGGCGGTTCACGAGACCGTGTAATAAAAATATGGGCGTCGCTGTCAGAACCCACAGGGAAGGGAGTCCCTGATGGGATTTACCACCTCAGCCATAGAGAACGTACCACAGATGGGCCATAACAATGAAAGACGCATCGCGGCAAAAATGTGTGATTTACTTTAGCACTCTCTCTTGTTAGTGCCAGACACGTCTAATTGATTCCAGATTCAGGATGGCAGGAGAGGAAGCCGAATAATGAGGGGTCACCTGCGATCTGCGGCACGGCCATGCAGTTCACACACATTTTTAGTGACGGGCTGCAATTTTATGGTCAATTGGACCATTCAACTTCAGAGTAACATCATATGAAGAGGGAACATTTTATAGACTTTTGGGCTTGCAGAGGGGCAGCGCATGTACTGGTTGCGCATGAAAGCATGGCTTACTATGCATGCACAAACAATTTGTCAAAGGTTTGGATGCACCTGCACTGTATGTTCAATTTTAAAATGATATTCAACACGACAAAATGGCTAGTGTGTAAAATTTACTGCATTAGGCAGGTTGGCGGGTGTTAATGTCAAGCCCTGTTTGTATGAAGTTTACATAAAATAAGACACTTATTTTTGTCTGAAGGTGTGTTTCTTGTCGTCTCACACTGTCAAAAATAAAGGTACAAAGCTGTCACTGGGGGAGTGCCCTTTAAAAAGGTCCTAATATGTACAATGAATTTAGGTACAAATATGTATCTTTCAGGCATGTGATTGGCTAAGGACAAAAAAGCAGGAAAATATATTAAGACCCCCCCCCACACACACCCGCCAATCAAACTGGTGGCGGATCTATACGGATAGTAAAGTAGGACCCATAACAACTTATTTGAACAAAAAAAAACACATTTTAATTCATTTTACAGCTAGATGTGCAACATGCTACTTTTTTGTACAGTGTGACACATAACAACTTATTTGGTGGATGTGTAACAGTGGGAATCAAAAGCAAGTGTCTTGTCCACTGCTCCATCACCACCTCTCTCTATATCAACAACCATGATAAAAAATATGTTTTAACTTATTTTTGTTTTGCATTTTTACCCAACTTTAACAGCTAAATGTGCAACATGCAAATGTTCATGTCAAAAGAAGGCCTATTTTGCCGACATCCAAATAAAATGTAGGCAATGGCTTATAAAGAACTAAAGGCATGGCTACTTTTAATTTTATACTTTAAATAAATTTCCAAGCCTGTACTTTGATACTTTTACTTGAGTAAAGAAGTTAAATCAGTACTTCTATTTTTACCAGAGTATTATTTTAATACAAATATCTGTAAAATGTGCTACACAGGACCATTAGTTATAATAAAGTGTCTTAAAGGTCTCTTTTTCTAATTTTAGACCCCTGTAGATGAGTAACTTTGTTAGCTGTTAAACATGAACAATAGAAGGTTGACACTAATAAATAGAAGTAATTGTACAAAAAAGTGCAGGTGCTATTTATTTTAATCAAACTGGTCAACCTTAAAACTTTAAACACACGAAACCTTTGAAACAAACGATGATACAGAGGCCGTTTCTCAATCCTAAGTCTGCAGCCTTCCGGAGGTCGCATTTCTAAGCTGCATACGTCATCAAGACTCATCAAGAGTCACAATATTAACAATAATGAAGTTTACTATTATTCTTAGTTAATCGTAAATTGTTGTAATATGTTTATCAGGGCTTGACATTAACTTTTTGAGGAACTTGTCCTTCGGACAAGTAAATTTGTGTTTCACTTGTCCATGCACAAAAGTCACTTGTCCGGGTAAAGATTTATAATATAATGTATTTTTTTGTGTTTTGCTAATCAGTGACAGAGCAAGGGATTTTTCATAGGGGTGGCCAGACAGGGGCCAGCAGTTACTCTGGGGTGGCATATAAAATCTCTATCATTAAACCTTAAAATACTTTTAAGTATTATAGTGTGTTAATCAGAATAATATATAACATACAATTGCTACAATAATTTAATTTTTATTAAAATGAATTGAGATTAACATACAATTAGTCATAATTCAACCTCCATGTTTTTTAAACTATTTAATCAAATAAAACTTTTGAAATTTACTTTAAAACCAGAATTTATATCTCCCATTGCTGAAAAAACTAGAGACCAGAAAATCATGTGAATTTTGAAGGCTACTTTAATGTATTTTACTAAGATTTGTTTGGCTGCTTCTTGCTACTCTTTCTGAAGAAGGATGCTATATCTGCTGCCTTTCTCTTCATTTTTCCCTCATTTCAATGATTGTCTGGCATTAAAACACTAAAGCAAAACATTAAAACATTACCATGTTTTTAAAAACTTATTAGGGTAAATGTATTCAGATTATCTGTTATATATAAAATCAATCTTAATCCTAGCATTTACGCTGTAATGTCTGTGTGGGATTTTTTAATGTACAGTGACGAACTCTGTCAGATTCAAATCGGCTGTCACGCTGCGCAAACACATGTAGGCGCGCTGAAAGAGAGATTCTCATTATAAAACAGATTCTTAAACAAGATTTTAAGCCATTTATGTGTTTTTACCGAACTTTAGAAGAGAAATTTATATTCACGCCGGAGCCTTAAGAAACATCACTCTAGACTCCACTCCGTCCCGCGATTCCCGCCCATCCGTGTTCGTCGATCAGGTTTCATGCACAAAATGTAATGCTCAGTTAGGTTAAACCAGGCTCGATGAGGTAACTTATTTCCTTGCCTTTTTTCGGAACCAATATTGTTGCATCGTCCCTCTCTCAGTCGCCACCAGGATTTTCTGCAATGGTGCTCGTTTTTCCTCTCATTTCTGTGAAAATTGCTGCTCCAAATCCACCAAGTAAACCGACGTGTATATGTTTGCCGCTCTGTTTCGCGTCACGCGAGTGACAGCCAAACGTCGCAAATGAGGAGAAGAGAGGAGAGAAACGATCGGGTCTGATTGGTGAATCCGCCATTTGCGAACGGTCAGAAACACGTCCTTGTTGATACTTGGAAAGGAAGGAAAATGCATCTCTTTGTCATCTGCCACCGGTGTGGCCCTGTTGCGCGGGGACGGCGATTGTGGTTCCGTCCCGGGTTACCATGGCGACGGCTGTGAGATACCCCCCTCCCCCCTTATTTTTTTTTTTTTTACATATCTGCATGATTCACGTAGGTCACATTTTCAGGTCGGAAAATCCGGAATTCCGGATTAATCCGGAAAAATCACATCCCTGATCTTTGAACTGCCAATATGTACCTTTGAAGTACTAATATGCACTCTTTGGGTACAAAGAGTCCCAGTGACAACGTTTGTACCTTTATTTCTGAGAGTGCAGAAACTATGGGTTTATCATGGACTATTTTTGTTTTGCTACAATGCAGAAATAAGTCTCACCAGACAGGGTCTCTATTTCAAAAGTGAGGGAAGCCTCAAGAGAACCAATTACTGTCTGGAAACAGCATTTTTATTTTCATACTTGCAAAGACTGTCTGCGCTTTAACATTTGACATGCACTGTGCTATTTAAATTCTCTAAAGGACATATTAAATACTATAGAAAACCATACTGTATAACAAAACAGCTCCCCTCAACATTATAATTTTCTCTCTCTGTTCCCTGCTCATGTCTAATGAAATTGACCTCTTACTCCAACCTGTCACAAAAGCTGTCACTGTGGCAGTGCCCTTTAATAAGGTTTAGATTTAGGTACAGATATACATTTGGAGCCAATATGCACCCTTTAGGTACAAAGGTGTACTTTTGAAAGGGTACCACCGCAGTAACAACTTTCTTTTTTGAGAGTGTGCAAGAAAGCAAGTGAACAACAAATTTTATACAACAATGGCCAGGCTGCAAAGAGTGCTTGTATTTAGTTTATATGAGAAACCGTGAGCAATTTCGGACACTGATGCTAATAAAATACTTCAGAGTACAGAGTAGTGAAACAGGCAATTTTTTTATAAACATCGCCCGTATATTAACTTAAATTATTACACGCCCAGGGCTCCAGACTAACTTTTTTCACTAGGAGCACAGAGGCCTGAAAATTGTAGGGGTGCAACCAGAAAATGTAGGGGCACATACTGTAAATCAACATGCTAACTAATTTCCACTGTATTACTAATAAATACTTTAATGATGGATGCAGAAAGTACAATGTGCTGTTTCAAATTTAGTGTCACATCACAAAAAAAGGTAAAAATTTACTGGTCGCACATGTGCGACTGGATGTAAAATTCAGTGGCGCACACTCAAATTTTGGTGGCAGTCTGGAGCCCTGACACTTGTTGGAATGCAGGTTCCATGAATGTAACATTTGCAGGTTTGTTATCCCCAAATAACAACCGCTAAAAACTAATAAAATATGGCAAATCATTTAGACAGGTGCAGTTTAATATTACACAAACCAGATATGTCTTTCAATAACATATGACATTATATTTACAAATGATTAAACCAAATAGTGCGTTTGTGACATTTGAACGTTGTCTTATCCTAAAACCGAAAGTAAACAGGTTTTCCTTGCTGAAGTCTGCATTCGTTAAAAATTTGCAAATAAAATATCGTTTAAATCAATATGGAATGTTTCCAACTTACTCATGAGGTAAATAGCCGTGTAATAAGTGGGACAATGGACATACCGCCTGTTGTTATCCGCTTTGCATCGAGTCCTGATCACATTGTCGGACTTATTTCTGCGATAACAACCAGCTGCCTATTCTCCATGTTTTTGTCTTTATTTAAGCCATGGTCGCTTGGAGTTAGAATTGGGGTTTGGGTTAGGATGCCATTTTTATATAACAAAAAGTTGTTCTTAACCTAAACGACCCAAGCGAAAAAGTGCAAAAAATTGCAAAAAAATGAGAAACCAATAAATAAAACGACAAACAAAGATGCGCTGTTTACGTGAATGGGAAGGACTGGTGTGTCATATGCACGACAAAGTGAAATTAGGCGTATGTATTGCATGATTTTCACACTTCGTGCTATTTATACGCAACTCCGTGAGACTGGGTTTGTTGGGGACACAGCTTCAGTTCAAGATTTCTCTCAGAAATGGAAACCCAGGAGTGGAACTGGAGCTGGATCAGGGTTCTCAAACTTCAATCCATTTTCAATAGCAGCAAATGTTAAAATGAGGAAATACATACTGTATCTTTCAGCCTAGTTTATGAAAAATAAAACGATATCTGTATAAAAATGAGTTTAAACAAATGTGACAGTTTAAATTAATACAAATGTCATTCAATGCCAAATATGAGACCGTTTCATTTGAAGAGGATTAGACTGGAAAATCATTCAGCCCTGAGCGTTTAAAAAGCCTGTGCCTTGTTTTCAATTTCAAAAATGCATCACTATTGCTATGATGTCATGTAAATAATATACTGTAGGTGCAATTACTCTAGGTATCTTTCCATAGCATGGTGGCACAATACTTTAGAAACGTATAATTTCTGTCCAAGACCACCGCAAAGCTGTAAACCTTTCTAAGCACATGCAATATTCATGGATCTGTTTTGACTGGAAATCCATAATGAATGATGAATCTCTAAATCAGACGGGAAATATGTAATGCCACGGCATGAATAATATATGCAGACCACCGCTGTACAACACTGCCACAAAGCCCCTGAAAGAGTCCCCGGAGAAGAAAAGGAAGATGTGAGTATCCAACACTGTTAAAAATAATTCATAACTTTAAAGGAAAATGAATATATAGGCCTGTAGACTTGTTAATAGGTTAACTGTAAGTTGTATGATGTCTTTTGATGTATTAAATGATGAAATATATGAACAGTAAAATATACAAGAACCAAAACCCTTTGCAGGTTTGGCAAGTTGCCAGATGTTTTTTGCCATGAAATTGTCAGAATATTTTGAGTATTCACATGAAAACGTGGCTTTTCTTAGAAACCACACAGAAGACACATATATAGGTCAAAACATCAAAGCAACATAAATGCATTAGGGCCATACGGTTACGAACACAGTGCTGAAAATAGCAACCAAAGATCGACATATAATTAGGAATTTCAAACCAAGCCATAAGGAATACATTTGGATTCTGTCAATTTGTGGGTAGTTTCAAAATCCTTAATGTAAGTCGCTTGCTCATATTTCAAGTGTGCATGTTTCAAGTTAGCACTAAAGTAGAAAAAACAATATTACGGTTTCAGATAGTAACTTTCAGACTTTGAAAACATATTTCTGTATAACATGCAAGTTAAAGCGGGAAATTTTCAATTTTTTTATGATAAAAGACTTTAAATGGCCCTGCTTCCAAATTCACAACAAATCATAAATTGGGTCGCAGCAGTTATGATTATTTTGATTTAATATGTCCTGCATGATAAGTCCTTATAGGCTGTAAATTTTCGCTTGCTCCCTTGGTATTCGAGTAAATTTCTTAAACAGATACACAGAACAAACCCACGTTGAGTGAAAGAGTACACTTATGCAACCCTAACAATAAAGGCTTATTGTCTGGGAATGAACAGCAGACATAGGTCCGGCTGTATCCCTGTGGCTATTAAGACTCCTTCGGAGCTCATAATCGGAATCTCGGCTCTTCTTTACGAAACCTAAGTCCTCTCTTCCTGAAGGGAGAATGTCTGGATCTTAGGCGTGGATGGGATTTTCAACCCAAAGCAATAGTTCTCTAATAAATATGTAGCTTGATATTGTGAATGATGTATGGGACCTCTGTTCTTGTGGTTGAATGCAAAAAAAATAATTTATCTGTGTTTGAGAGGTGTAACCATTCACATTGGCAGATCTGACGGACCAGTCTATTCTCTAAAAGTGACACCTGCACCGCATCAACATGAGAACAATAAAATAAGAAATAAGTTTATATGTGGTGAAGTTTGTGCTTCAGACAAGTGGGGGGAAAGTAATATATTGTGCAAATTTTGCTTTGCAAATAAATATGCTTTCAAATTTCTTTTCTTATCAAAAATGCTTTCCTTTTTGACTAATTTGAAGACTTTTGACTTCAGCCAAAAACTGGAAAGTTTTTATGAGTTTTGGTTTGGAATTTTTGGAGAACTGCTTGATGCTTTTGCCATCTTTATTGTTTGTATTTATCGCTCTGTAGAATGCACATATGCGCAGATGGTTAGTGTTTCTTTACAGGGTGACATCGCCATCTACTGTCCTGAAACGTGTATTAAATCATTTTTAGTTGCATTTTGTATACTTTTACTAAATGTTTACCTTAGGAGAGATTTATTATCAGCTTTTTTCTTTGTGTAGTCTCTAAAAAAATCATAGGTTTATCCATATGAATCGATTAATTGAGAAGTAGCAAGGGCTTTATGAATATTTTTGCCAAGACAATTTATGACAAAACACACAGTATAGCTTTATATTAAAAGCTTTTTTAGGAAATTTTGTGAGGAAAGGAATAATAAAAAATATAAAAAATAAAAAAGTAAGAAATATTAAAGCAAATGAACATGACTAAGTCTAATGAAAATGATTTTAGTGCAAGGAAAATAGTAAAGAGAATGTATTTTGAAATGATGAATTATCTTTCATTAGTATAACTTTGAAACAAATTAACTCGATTGGAGACATGATGTTAGATGAATAAAGGGGTCATTTCAGTTTATAACATTTTAGACAATACAATACTATACTAACACTTGTAACGTTATGCTGGTGTGGAGAGACGAGGAAGACGACGAATTAGAAAACATATAACTTTTAATAATACAATACATACATCAAACATAACACAAAGAGATCGAACAAGGACTTTCAATGTAAACCGCCAGGGTTAATTGTATTTTATTACACATTACACTATTCAGGCATTTAAAGCAAATAACATACCCATTTATTTTTTTATATGATATAAACACAGCATACGAAAACAGTCACAACTTTTAAAAAATGTACTTAAAATATTCCAAGTGTACAGAGGTCAAACAATCGATTTTACTGAAGAAAAGATGCACTGTAAAAAACATATTGTGAAATTCACAGTAATTAACTGGCAGCAATTGACAAGTAACTTACTTTAGAAAAAGCACAGTAAGTTACTTGTCAATTGCTGCCAGTTAACTACTGTGTTTTTTTTCTATAGTAAGTTACTTGTCAATTGCTGCCAGTTAAATACTGTGATTTTGCCGTACTGTAAGTTACTTGTCAATGGCTGCCAGTTAACTACTGTGATTTTTCCGTACAGTAAGTTACTTGTCAATTGCTGCCAGTTAACTACTGTGATTTTTCCGTACAGTAAGTTACTTGTCAATTGCTGCCAGTTAACTACTGTGATTTTTCCGTACAGTAAGTTACTTGTCAATTGCTGCCAGTTAACTACTGTGATTTTTCCGTACAGTAAGTTACTTGTCAATGGCTGCCAGTTAAATACTGTGATTTCTTTTCCACAGTAAGTTACTTGTCAATGGCTGCCAGTTAACTACTGTGATTTCTTTTCTACAGTAAATTACTATTGTCAATGGCTGCCAGGTAACTACTGTGATTTTTTTCCACAGTAATTTACTGGCAGTCATTGACAAGTAACTAAGCAGAGATTATATGTTTTTAATATATAGTTCATTGTGGTTTTCCCTACAGCATTTGATTGGTTAGTTATTTTCTGTAAACATTCATCAATGTTAAAATAAAGTTGTAACGGCCAGCCTTAAAGGTTGAGTTACAATTATTTAAAAACTCAAGACTGTTAAAAGAAGGAAATACAAAAAACAAATCTAAAACAATATAAAAGTCCAAGCGTGTTAAAAGTCCAAATGTGCAAAGTTTCCACTGTGTATATAAAATCCAAGAAAGTGATATCCAAAGTCCATAAAACGTAACTGGACAGGTTAGCCCAAATACACAAACTCCACAACCCAGCAACCGCTTGTTTTAGCTATAGCGTCAGCTAACCATGTGCTCCTGCTCCTTCCTTTTATACAAAGTTCCATGTCATGTGACCCCTCACATGACAGGCAGACGAAGCAAAATAAAAGACATACACACATAAAATAGCAAAAGGATAAAATGGCTAAGAAAACACGTAAAACTAATTTAAACTCAAATATACATAAGTCACAATATAATGAGTGGTAAAACATATATCTTGTGTGATCATGTCACAACGTTAATTATCTAATTTAAATATGCTAAATTACAAAACAATACAATAAGTTTTCTGATTTGAGGGAAAATGCTACTGTTTCACAGATATGTACTAAATAAAAAATTTTTTTTACAGTCAAATACATTCAATAAATGCATGCTAACATTTGTAAAATAACATTTTAATTTGGATGAAAAAGTATGAATTCCCAAGAAATGTATCTTAAAACATCTTAAACTTTTGTTACAATCTAAAAATATCTAAATATAATTCAGTACAATCTGTAAATAAAACAAAATCATTAATTATAAATCAAAAGTACACTACAAGTAAACTGTTAAAGTTTCCTGCAATTTTTATTAAACACAATATTACTGTGAAGTATAATAACTGAAATGCAAAACAAATGTTTGTCTACAATATTTTCACTCCAAAATAAATAGTTCTAGTGCACAACATAAGTAACATTAAAATATGCCCAAAAAGGTCAGTGAAACCATACCACAACAGACAATGTTAAGAGATTGAAAAGCTGTTTTCATTTAAATTGCTAGTAATCTACTGGATCCTACAGTATGAATAAACATATTTACAAGATTTACTAAAAGTTAGAATTTATGTTTTAATTCTATTCAACATGCTTAAACAAAAAATTGTTTAATTTACATTAAACGTGCCTGTATTGACATTTAAGTACGAAATAATATCAGCTTTGAGTGGACTAGTTATCAGATGTTTAAGTGAATCACCAAAACATGACTCCAAACAATGGACCTTTTCCTATAGATTATGTATCATATATGTGAACAAAGTTATTTATTAAGTTATTTATACACACTTCACTTTGATGAAACTGTGCAATTGTATTTCCTGTGTGCAGGTTTAGCCACTGGTAAAACTCTAATGGGCATGACTGCTCTCCATTCAGAGGGCTTATGTGATTTCATGTCTCACCAGCATAATGGCCAAGATGATTTCAGTGTAATACTGTTTGAAGTATCTATTAGCCTACCATGTGTATTTTCTCTAAAATTAAATATTTTAGCAGCAAAAGAAGTCACAGAAGAAGAAGCTAAGCAAGTTTACACACAAACGAAGAAGAAACAGCAACTTGTTGTGTATAATTTGAGAAGACCAGTAATGATGGAAGTAAATAAACATCGACTTTTGATGCAATTTGAGTTAAATCACTCCTCAACTTGGCTCATTTTTGTTTTCGCCGTCACAAACGGAAATACCTATGACACAGTTTTTTTACCTGACGGGAGGGGTTCTGGTGGACCAATCTGACGCGCTGTAGATAGACGCGCGTCAGTAGATCTGATGCGCTGTTAAAAATTTTGTGAGGTGCGCGTCAGGCTACGCAGAGCTATGCACAGGCTACGGACCTATGCACGACTATAAATCGCCCTTTAAACTGACATACTGGGTGCATCCCAATTCAGGGGCTGTGGCCTTCCAAGGCCGTATCTGAAGGCAAATGACATCACCGGGCTGTGACGAAGGCTGTCACAATTCGAAGGCTCATTCATATAAAAGCCTCTTACTGTGGCCTTTTCCCCACTGATTCCGAGTTAGGGCTGTAACGCTAGCTTGTCCCATTATAAAGACCTGCCTGATTATGCATCAAAAATCATAATCATTCAAAATAAAACAAAATCATTCAAAATCATTCAAAATATTCTTTATTATTATGAAAATACCTGAAACTATTTGAGGAACAGCAATATAAATATTCTTGTAGACATTTCCTGGAACAGCGTTTGGAATGCTAGCCTACTTCTTCTGTGGCACAAAGTTAGTTTCTGCACGAGAGCGCCCCCTGGCTTTTGGATGTGGCGGCATTTCACCGTAATTCATGCAAATTCATTAATTGAGAAAACACGCATTTGCACGATAAATCGTTACAGCCCTACCGAGGATCCATAGATGTATCCTTCACAGCCTTGGCTATCCCAAAATTCAATATGAAGTCTGGGTATTTTGAAATAAACATTCAAAACTGTAGTTAAATAAAATTGTATATTTTGCTAATTAAAGGTCCTTGTGTCTGTTTTACTATTATAAATGATGTTTTAGTGATGTAAATTAATATTATTTCTGCAATGTTGTGTGTTGCATTTTGCTTTTGTATATTTCTAAGGTTGGTGAATTTTACATACTGTTGGATAGTTTAATCTGCATCAATGTGTTATATTTTCTAAAGTATACAAAGAACAATTCCCGCACACTATCTGCTTGCTGAAAAACTGTATTTAATGAAAGTTGCGTTGCAACGTTTCGATCAACTGATCTTCATCAGGCAACTGATGAAGATCATGTTGTTCTTCATGTTGCCTGATGAAGATCACTTGATCGAAACGTTGCAACGCAACTTTCATTAAATACATTTTTTCAGCAAGCAGATAGTGTGCGGGAATTGTTCTTTGTATATTTTGAGACTTTTTGTCGTCTTATCCTACGCACCCATCTATTGACTTCAGGTGTGCGACGCTAATTTGTTTAAATATTTTCTAAAGTAAAATAAAAAAATCTGCCACCATATTTATTTTTAAAAGTCTGATAGGTCTCAGCTTTTGTGCCCCAGTGACAAGCGTAGTGGGCGGGAAAAGCAAGTGATGCCCCCGTAGGCTAGACCGTCTCATTTCATTTCACTCCGTGGCGTTTAGAGGCTGCTGCCTTCAAATATTGAGCCTTGCCTTCAAAGTCCAAGGCCTTAAAAGGATCCAGACCCTGAATTGGGATGCACCCTTAGTTTGTTCAAACTAAACCAGTGCTCACACAGCAGTCATTGGCCAGTTTACTGAATGACAGTCATATTAACCAATTATACTCAAAGCAACATGACGAGTCAGCCAATACAATTTGGTAACACTTTTTTTCGATAGTCCACTTTAGACATTTTACTAATTATAAGTAACTTTGCAACTATTTATCCTACCAATCTTTACCGTATTAGTAGACTGTCTGCTTAATATCTATTCACACTTTATTGTGATGATATTGTGATAAGTATCTTTGCAGGTGCATGTCAACTTATTCCACTAACCCTAACCTCTTCCCTAACCCTAACAGTCTACTAATACTCTAAGGACAGTTAGACAGTTAGTTGAGATATAGTTGCAAATTAGTGAAAGTTGGTTCACATAGTTGAAAACTTATTTATAGTTATTACACGGCTCTCTGGAATGCTTGATTCTGATTGGTCAGTTGAGACATTTGCAGGTTCGTTCTTTTCGAATAATAACCGCTCCAAAATAATAACGCATAGCCGGTACTACTTTTACGAGTAAGATCGCTCCGCGCCAATAAAGATTACTGTTTGTTTGGCGCCATCTTGTGACAAACACTGGACAACCACGACAAGACACAGAGAGCTTACTGAGACTGAACTTGACAAAATAGAGCATGACAGCTACGAAGCCAACACACACAAAAATACAGAATGGGCATTAAAACTTCTCAAAGACTGGCTAAAAGAGAAAAAAATGGAGACAGACAAGTATGAAGCAGAGGATCTTAATAAGCAGGGTGCGATTTGCTGGGGGGGATGCGTGGGATTTCCCCCTTTCTGGTCAATGTATCCCTGCCTCTGCTTAATAATTTTTATCCCCGGTGGGGATAAATTTATCCCCCCCTCAAAGTGATCAGTGCTACTACACTAGTGGCGAGACGGATCACAAAACTTATCACGGATCCGTGGTTTGAATAAAGTCAATTTTGTTTTAAAATGCGCTGCTTTGGCTGGCTCTGATACAGCTGCCGCGCAGCCTCTCTGTATTCACCACTCTGAAGACTTGCTCAATGTCCCGCCCACGGCGCTACCTGATTGGTTACAGACCCGGTTACACCTCACGAGTAAAAGCCTATCAACACATGCGAGATGGTTATGGAGCTGTGTGTCGAAACGATGGAAGGCAGCATATTCATCCGCATATTAATAAAGCGAGAATAAACATCACAATCTGATAATCTGTTTATGATGACAAGCAGAGTAAGTGTCCCAGTCACACCACTGAGAATGGCAGAAGTGACACATGATAAATGCAGATGAGGCGTTTAGCGAGGCGCGGGCGCGTCCAGTTTGCGCAAATGAGGCTAATTGACATAATGCATCTGTCTTTTTTATCATTTCACTGTAGCTCAGCATTGCGGTGTAAAGTTAATGTTATTACTTTAAAAGCAGCAGTAAAGCTGTTTCTACTGTTATGGTTTAACTTTGCAATCAATACATTGTTCATATATGTTTAAGTTGACACTACGTTGTGCCATACAGTTTTGCCATTCAAGATTTAATTCTTGCGTGTTTTTTCGTTGTGCATGATCACAGTTCATATGTGTGGGGAAAGATAAACTATTAGTGTAAAAATATTGCGTTAGGCTGCTTCATGAGTTAAGAATTTTTTTACAATTCCTGCAAATGCAGTGATGAAGTTAATGTTCTCATGATTTATTTTTATGAATTAAAATGTTTTGAAATGTGCTGTGAACAGACGCATTATGTCAAGAATGATAAAAAATCGTCAATAAGCTCATAATTTGCGCTAAAATAGTCTAAATGTTTAGTTTAAAACCATTTTAAAAAGCTGGTTATTTTGATGTTTCTGCGCAAGTTCAGCAGACAGTGAGGTTCGGGTTTGTTCCGATCAGAGCTCGTGAGCGGAGAGCGCATTTCTGAATATTAGAAATATTTTAATTAGAAATATATATAAAAAAATATATTATAATGGATTTTTGTTAGGTCGGACAATGATTACCAAATTTCTCTCTCATATTGCTCTTCATAACCACTGAAAACAGTCAAAAAAGTAAAAACTAGTGGTGGGTTCAAAATAACTCATGACGAAATATGGTAGGCCTACCCACCGTCGCCGAAATCGACGCCTCTGAAAACATCCCCCCCTCTGTTTTTTTCACAAATCGCACCCTGTTAATAAGGTATTACGATCATTTTATGCATCTGTGCAAAGTTTCGCGGAAGGATAAAAAATGTTAATTTAAAACAAATATGCCAATAAAATGTTTCAAATTCATATTCATGTCCAGTTTTTTTTCTTATGTGACAAGTAGCCGTGTAATAAGCGGGATAATGTAGAGTCAGCCGGTAGTTATCGGGAAATAAGCCCCTTCAGTGTGATACAAGACCCTCCGCTTCGCGTCGGGTCCTGATCACACTGTCGGGGCTTATTTCCCGATAACTACCGGCTGCCTCTACATTATCCCTTACTTGTATAAGTATTAAGTGTAACCTACAATTTATTTCAGTGTGGTAGCATATTTAATGGAATGTTGTGTGTACCATATTGTAGACAAAACAATAATCATAGTGACTTTCTCCTTTAAAGAAATAGAAAATAAATCTAATTTGTCATTACTAGCATAATACTCAAATATAATATAATAAATATACTTTAAAAAGGAATTCCCAACAAAGATTATTGAAGAAATAATTTTCTTCAGTTTATTTTGAGTATCCTGAATAAGATTAGACATCAGCATGTTGCTAACAAAAATTGTTGTTGACTGGACTTAAATACATTTACTGTAAAATGTGCTGTAACACATCATGAAGTTTGATTTCTCAGAGTTTTTAAAAATAAAACTCAATCGGGTTTAAATGTCAGGAGTTCCTGTCGGGATGAAAGTAACACTTGTTACTCTTCTCCTACTGCCAATACTGTTGCATTATGTTGAAAATGTATATTTTTTTATTTGATTTAATTTCATTGTGTTCAAACTGTTAAAAATGTTTGTTTTTTCAACAATTCAAGTTTGTACTGTCAGGTTGCTTTAGAAACATTTGATGAAACCAAAATTTAACCGAAAATACATATAAACAAGATCATAGTCATGTTTATTTACTAAAAACAAGTGTAACACAAAAATCTATCTTTTTCTGTTCTGCTTTTGAGCCACCTATGTGTTACTTTCGTCCCTGCTGACAGAGTCTAAGGCCATTTTGTTTCCAAAATTTCACCTGGAATTCATAGTCCACACTTGAGTTACTGATCACAGCAAAAATATATCTATCTAAAACTTTATCTTTTAAAATTAAGTTTTTCTGAAAAATTGTACTTTTGCCCCTGCTCACCCCTACTGTGAGTCTCTACAGTACAATGTTGGTTACTGTGAGTCTCTACAGTACAATGTTGGTTACTGTGAGTCTCTACAGTACAATGTTGGTTACTGTGAGTCTCTACAGTACAATGTTGGTTACTGTGAGTCTCTACAGTACAATGTTGGTTACTGTGAGTATCTACAGTACAATGTTGGTTACTGTGAGTCTCAACAGTACATTGCTGGTTACTGTGAATCTTTGCAGGATATTTTATTTACTGTGATTTTCTACAGCACATAACTTTTTACTGTGATTTTTACAGTTTAAAAACACTACTGTGATTTCACACTGAATGCACTGTAATCCACTGTGAACTTTATTACAGTTATTTGCTGTGCATTAACACAGTTAATTACTGTAGATTTCACAAGCATTTTTTACAGTGTGCAAACAATCCGCTGTAAATATCAGATCCACTGTAGACTGATTCAAAACTGCCACCAGAAGAAGCAATGATACAATACGTCGTCTATGATTGTGAAAAGGCATTGGCTTTCGTGTGTCTCATGACCGATTGCATCATTACGTTTGCTAAGAATGTGAAGTGCTATTGGCTCTTGTGACCGACTACATCATGCTGGTTTATGTTTGAATGAGATCTGACTGTGCGTTCTTCATATAAAGTAATCGTATGGCTTCAGTTCGCAAGGTTTGCAACGCGAATGGTTTGTAATACTTTTATACTGTTTCATGCAATAAATACCTGACTGTACTTTTACTGGCGTGTTGTGTTTTATATGTTTGAGAAGTGGTCGGGTTTAGGGTAAGGTTGAGGGTGGGGTTAGATGCTCCAAAAAATCTTTAAGACCATAAATGTTTATGAAACCGTTTCTACATTTACAAATTCATAAAATTAAATGTGAATCTGATGTATAAGGCAAAAACCTTAAAACGTAACAACAGATTGTATTTATAAACTACTGCCGCTAGTGGACACTAATGCCTTAATACGTCACTTTATGTCATAATAAGGTGCTTGCACAAACGACTTATGAGGTTGTTATTTTTGGAGGACAGTCTCACAATTCTACAATATTTAATTATACACATACGATTATTTATTTCATCTATATGTCTGAAGGGTCATATTTTAAAATAGGGATGGCATACATCTCTGAGCATACCGAACTAGTGATCGGTACAGTAAGCCTGTCTAAAGTGAACTTGAAAGTGACTTTTCATAATAATGGTATTGTTGTAGTGAGTGTGTTATGCACGAGTTCAACTTTTCTCTCATCACATGCCGTAAAAGATGCATTACCCTGGCATCTCATTATATACTTGAGACTAATTACATGCTTGTTAGGTTTAGCGGTCTAATGATGGACCACCCATCTGCTTAAGCCTAGAAACTGTGGCCCGCTGACCCACATCGACCACCAGCAAACAAGATCAAGTGTAATTTCTGCATCAGAATAAAAATGCTTATGAAGAATTTCCTGGGATTAACAAAGACAGTCGAGACCGAGACAAGACCAAGACCATGGAATTACCTCTTGGATATCGTGGGCCTTTGTATTAGTTTTGTTGAAAGATTTCTTTTTGGACAATTCCCTCATTCATCTCTTCCCAACACAACATTAACTAAAGTCAAGTATTGCTTTTAAAGACGAAATCTAAAATCCAGAGAGAAAGTGTGAGACCGAGAAAAGACCAAGACCATCAAAAATGGCCCAGTCTCAGATCCTCAACATGATCTTACGGAAAGATCAATTTATTCATTTATTTGTGTCCATGGCACAAAATTCAGGTTTTTTATGTGCCTTGAGTATGAATGTCTTTTTCGTGCACTTCGCATGAATTTCTATAAATAGTTTTTCATGGCCGTGGCACAACTTTCTTTTTTGTGTCATTTTATGTATTGTTTTCTCATTTTTTTTCCTAGTTTTAAATCATTGTTGCTTGGGTTAGATTTGGAGTTTGGGTTAGGATGTACTTTTATGTATTGGTTTCTACATGTTTTTCTTCCGTTTTTAAAACTATTCTCATCTGGAGTTGGGAGTTGGGGTTTGGATGTCTAAAATTTAACAGGAAGTGATTCTAACCCCAACCCCAGTGACAATGGTAAGAAAATTGAAAAAAAAAAACAATGAAAAACAATACATAAAATGACACGAATGTCGTGCTGCGGACATGAAAAGCAATTTATAGAAATTCGTGCGAAGCACACAAAAAAGACATTCATGCTCAAGGCACGTAAAAAATCTGAATTTCGTGCCATGGACACAAATAAATTAATAAAATTTTTCATGACTATAACTCGACTTTCCGTGAGATCAGTCGAGTATACACATACCAAAATCGAAGCAAATATGCACATCACGTTACTCGCTCTAGATTACTTGCAGAATGAATTTTTTTTTGCATTGCGCAAATGAAAACTATCTTATGTGTCATAAAATTTGTGTCAAACTACCCGATCTTTGCTAATTGGCTTGTGCAACAATGTTTCATGCGCATTTCACGCTCGAAAATCATGTAGCCTAATTTGCGTCATTTCCACATCTGTTCACATCTTTGCAATACTTTGTATGTAACCTAATCGCGTAAATGATTCAATCTGCTTTTGGTGTGTACATAGCATAGCAAATTTTAGAAAAAAAATTAACACATAACTTGTCATTAGTGTAATTTAAGTTTCGACAATGAATAATTCACCCCCTTCCCAGGTCCAAAACACGATTCAAATGAAATACACACTTACAGAAATAGAAATATCAGAACATTTCGTAAAAAGCCTATAAAATGAAAAGGCTTGTTGTGCGAGATAAACAACTCTAGATTGCGTTTCCTCTAAAAGTGCCAGAAGCCAAAACCCCAGGCGCTGTTATAATAGACTCACATTGATCTATTGCTCTTTTTTTTCAGAAGTTAGAGCATCATGGAAGATTTCAATCCATCATCCAAGCCTCAGAAATCAGTATTCTCAAACAGCTCCCAAAGTTAGCCAGCACTTATAAATAACACAAGCTCTGAGCTGCAAACATCAATGGCAGGCAGCTGAGCCTATTGTTGATGCTCTGATGCATTCTCCACTCTCTGGAAGGAGATGTGGTTGAAGATTGATGTGAGATGTCACCAGAGGGAAGTGGGAGTGCCTGAGCTTCAGTGTACCGCATGTCCATGCTCTCCAGCGCAGCGGGCGGCTGCATACTCTGGCAGCCTGCGATCCGGCACGCATCACCACGGAGGGATACGGGGAAAAGTCTCGCTGGACCCGTAACGCTGAGGTCTGCAGATCTACAGCACATCGCGGGTAGTGGGTAGAGACCGCATTAGGAATGTGAATGTCAACAGAAGATGGTATTATCTGTAATTATACTGTAGGTAAACAAATGACAGTTTCTCGAATCAACACCACAGCTCAAAGAGGGAAAAAGTGGGGAAATCGTCAAGTACTGAAGCATGCGAGGGAAGTAATCCCTGCGTAGTTACCAGCGGCGCGAAATGAGGCATTGATTTGCAATCTGCTGAGTAACAAGACGCCCTGTCAGTCACATTATCAATGGGGTGTGAAGTCTTTTGGTATTTGGCATACAAGACTCCTCACACTGGGTGCCAACCCAAACAGCAGTTTAAGACCCACGACGCAGGACAAACCATTTTCTGTCATCGCAATACTTCACGCTGTCTCCCGCACTCCACTGCCAAAACTACAGCGTTCACGTCTAAATATTAGGCCAACACAACTCTGTAAAACCTTGTTTTGGATCACAATGTTGCAAAGGGAGATTTGTTTTATTAACAGCCCATTTAAAATGCTCATAATATAAAGATTTAAAATAAGCAGAGGCACATCCAGAATTTGGATATTAGAGAGCTTTATGTGTTTATGGGTGAGCAGCCGAAAAATGTTTAAAGAGTTAACGGGACTGGTACAGTATGATAGTGATTTAGACGTCGTGAATGTTTGGAAAGTGCATTGCAAGTGTATAGTCCCATCAAACATACTTAACATGTAAAATAAAAAAAATATATCTATATAATTTTGTTGACTTTTGTACAATACACTATTCTGGCAACATGTTGATCATTTTATTTATCTGTTGAGGGTCACCCTGCAGTGGTTCAGTTTTGATAAGTTGTCTGGAAAAGTAGAAGACGATGAAGAATGACTTGCACAACCTGCCAAATTCAGTCTCTGCAATCTGTTATCAATCATAAAGCCAGCAATAGATTATAAGCAGAGGAGTTTTATGCCATTACATATAATACATTTCTTTAAAAACACCCAAATCTATAGCAGAAAATACAAATAATTAAACTTCTGTCTTAATATATTTCCAGCATGTTCCAAATCTCTATTAAAAATGTTTACCTGCAGGAGCTTAAAGAAATATGTATAATGATACATCTTATACATGAAGTGACAAGAACTGGAAACACACATTAATGCACACGCATGCGCGCGCGCGCACACACACACACACACACACACAGGGTCTGGGTCACTATTGATGTTATTTCATGGACCCTGGGGCTTGACTGCATTGGAGACTCTCAACATCCTGAGCGCTCTGCTACTTTGTCCTCCCTCCAACCCGAACAGCTAGGGACCTCCAGTCAGGGCCCAGATTTATGTATCCTCTCTCTACTGGGGACTCACCCCACTGCATCCGCAACAGGCTTGTTCTTTAAACAATAACATCCAACAGCATTCACTCTCTCTCTCTCTCTCTCTCTCTCTCTCTCTCTCTCTCTCTCTCTCTTTCGCTCTTGTTTGGGTCTTTACTGATATCAAAAGCATATCAAACACTAATTTCTAAACTTCTTCATTAGTATAAAACTATCCTACACTGAAAAAAATGATTCATTGAATTGAATCAATTTTTTTAAGGTAAGTGGTTGCAATCAATTTATTTAAGCTACATTTAAACAAAAGTTGTATATTTTATTTTACTTTACTAATCTTTTTTGTTTAAATGTAGCTTAAATAAATTGATTGCAACCACTTACCTTAAATTTTTTTTATTAAATTCAATGAATCATTTTTTCAGTGTAATACTTCATTAACAATTACAAAATGATAAAATACAGTAAAGCATATATTATGTTTTCACATATTATTTGATATTAAACAGATGCATACAATTTTCCGAGTCTCTAAAGACCCAAGTTATGCATTTAAGGGTTGAAAGAATTGTGTTATGAATATTCTCTTATTCACATATTTCTTTTTTTTTACATAAACTGAAGTCTCATTGGTTAATATCTGATAATCCTGCCTTCCACTAATGTCTAATGAATTATGAACTACAAAAATGGACTACAAAAGTCATGAGTACATAAAATCAATGTTTAATTTGAGGGGGTCTTGGGTGGTCCTGGACCTCCTATAAGAATTGTGGGACCCCTTATAAAGTTCAAAAATATAAACTGGGGGGAAGTCCCCTGGTTTTTATTAAAATTAAAAAACTACATGGAATTTAAAATTCTCAAGCTGTGCTTGCACAAAGC
Organism: Paramisgurnus dabryanus; assembly: GCF_030506205.2. NCBI lineage: Eukaryota > Metazoa > Chordata > Actinopteri > Cypriniformes > Cobitidae > Paramisgurnus > Paramisgurnus dabryanus. Next base: position 28,477,224 of record NC_133355.1, on the reverse strand, counting down.
GATATTGTCCATTATTTGTCGCAATTTTACAATAAATTAATCTAAAAGATTTATATCTGGAATAAATGTAAAGTCTCTTCTTTTTGGAGTAATTTACAGATTGGGTTAAGGGCTTTTAAAAAATACTTCTCAAACTATTGTTTACACTAATTTGAGGGGGTATAATGGTAAGGGATTAAGTTAAGGGTAATTTGTGGTTTCTTTGATTAAAGCATTGATGCAGCACCAAAAAAATGTTGAAATTGTAAGGTTTTGTTCAGTGTTATGTTGTGTTTTGTATGTTGTACTTTTATTTTGACACCCCGTTCTTTTCTGACTTTTATTTTGATATCATGCCATGTCACACTTCCTGTTTTTTGTGTATAAAGCCACTTCAGCTCTGTTCAGTCACTGCTAATTATTACATTGTATGTCCAGCCTGTTTACTTAGTATGTTTATCCTGTTTAGCCTGTCTGCATCCCACCTGTTAACCTTTGTCCTGTTTTCTGTTTTGTATCTGACTGTTTTTGATCAGTGCCTGTTATCTGGATATTGATTGTTTTCTGCCTGCCCTGACCATTTGCCTGTTTGTTGGATTACTCTCTTGGATTGCGCCTTTTGGATGTGTTTGCTTGCCCGTTGTGGATTTACTTTAATAAACCTCTTTTGCACATGGATTCAACTCTCCATTGCTTTCTTTAAAGCACCCCACGTTACAGAATAATCAGCGATGTGGGAGGGCTTGGCTGGGGGATGAGTCTTAGCTAGGGGACCCCCATTTGGAACACTGCATAAAAAGGGATGCAATGCTATTTGACAGCATTAATGCTAAACAGGTTCCCTTGTGCCCATGGATCAATAACAACGACATATTTAATTCGAGAGCTAAAGAGGAGAGTAATATTTTAGTGAATAATCAAAATATTCCTGTAGCCCAACTGAAAAAGCCGTACACAAAGGCTGAAGGTTCAAATCCCAGGGAACACAGATACTGATAACATCTATGTCTGGAATTTAATGCAAGTCACTTTGATTTAAAGCATCTGCCAAATGCATAAATGTAAAATATAATAGTTAATCTTTGACTCAACAGTGCTTTGGCCTACAAGAATATTTACATGGATCATTTGTAGATAAACTACTCCACACATTTAGAGTAAAATGATGGCCAATTACTGTGTACATATTTTCATTAAGTAAACCATCATTTAACCAATCAGTAAAAATAAAAAATATATTTTTTATATAAGGCAAGACTGACAGTGTTATTTAAAATAAACTGATTAAGACAGACAATCATTTTGTATGTAATAAAAACAGACAGGCTGACTCCTAAATATCCTTCACATTTCTGTCATGTCTGATTATAACAAAAAGCAAGGTGAATTCAGTTAGATAGCAATTGTTCCAATACGATTTTTTATGAATGCAGCAAGTACCGCTGTTTTCCTTCTTTCTCACTCAAGCTCACGTCCCACCTCCCACTCTTCCTGGCTTGTGGTTATTCTCCGTCTCCCACTTTCCCTCTCTCATGTTCCGGACAGTTTAACGCATGCCAGACCTCGGCAGAAACGTGCGGGGGACGTGGGGGTGATGAAAGACCAGTCAAAACGTGTGTGAGGAACTGCCATTAGCACATGTGGCTTTCTCATGAATCTAATAACGTGAGCGGACTCCAATCCAGCCTTCATGGCTTTGTGGGCAATAAAGGTGGATGAGCTGTATTCATGGGTGTGAATATTTACTATGAAAAGCATCAACACCTAATGGGGTCCCAGGTGGAAGGGCTCCGCTGGTCCACATGTGGTTTGTGAACTGAAAGTGGTAGAGGTTTCTTTAGGATGACGGTATGATTTGTTTCCACAAACTTTGGGTCATGGGGTTAAGGGTCACTTGTCCTTTTTTACAGAAAGACATGTTACAGGATTATAACAAGCGCAGTGGATGAGCTTGACCTCATGCCTATAGAGCCAAAACACTCTAATGTTTTCTTTGTTGACACTTTTGCAAAGACAAAGTGCCAAGTGTTCCCAACAAAGGGGAGAAATGAATCGCCTTTGGAGGGCAGAGTCTTCGGTTTGCTTACATTGAACAGGTCATTTGTCTCTCAAAACTATTTATTCACCTAATAAATTGGACAAAATTTATAAATAGCCAACTCAGTTGTTGTTTTTTATTTGCACACTTTTAAACAGAATTTTTTTTCTGACAATGAATGCTGACCAATGTCAAAATCTTCCAGTCTCGTGGTGGGCTTTCTCACTGGTTTGCAGGAAAAGAGCATAACGAAAAACTTGGTCACTCAAGTTAAATCTATCATGGTCTTTATTTATAGCTTTTTTTCATTTCAATGTCCAACACTGTAATCGAGGGCAACTCAACTTCGAAAATATCAGGGGTCAAAAATGACCTTTATCCTTAAGGATCACAATCAAAGTGTCATTAGTTATTCTTTAATTTAAACAGAGTGAGCAGACTATGCAGTTTGAGTGAAATTTTATACTGTACCACAGTATAATGAGTATACAAGCTACTATGCATCATGTGATCAGAATTTATTCTACTGTGGTTATTTTTACTGGAAAATCAATCAAAAAAAGTTTATATTTCATATAACAGTATAGTAATGCTATAATTTTCAGCTCATTTATATATTTCTCAGTTGATTATTTTAATTATTTCATAATGAACGTTAAGACTGTCGTTAGTGCAAAAACATCTTGAATTAATTTCAAAATGCTCAAAACAGAAATAAATCCATGTGCACTTTCAAAAAACTAGAAAAGTAGTTGGGGCTGTAGTTCAAAACATTTGGACAGGTAGCCACATTCATTTACAATTTAAAATAAACCAATGGATATAAAATGAAGTTGAAATTATAGAAAATACAGAACAAAAGATAATACAAATATAATTCAAGGACTACATTTTATTTATTTATTTTTATATCATATATTCCTTTGTTTACCTATTATTACATTTTTTTATTTTAATTATTGCAGGTTTGGTCCTCCATACATGTGCACTCTTTATTCTACGCTGTGTTAGCTTTCCTTGGTTTCACTAGTCATATTCACAATTAGCAGTTACTGTATGCAATGAAATATGTAAATAAAGTACAAAATTTGTCAAAAGGTAGTTTACATAGGGCCTACCTAGTTATTACAGTAGGTTATTTATTAGTTAGATCATACAACAGTTGGGAAATATTGCAGCATTTTGCCTTGTAATGTTTAGATGATCTTGGCCTACAAACTTTCATTGCTGAATCTGAAGAGAAAATCCTGTGATGTGATTGGCCATCTCACGCATGTTCTCACATTACTTCTCATATCACATCACCACTCCACTAAGCGCACAAAAATACTGTAGATTTAGGATTTTACAGGAGACATAGACCTCTGTGTTTGTGTATGGATCATTTAAATAAATATATGCAATATTACATACTTTAAATTTTATGTTAACACTTTCACCTTTTACTAAGTAAACATCATATTACTAGAAATAAAAACAAAACAATTCTACTAATCATACAGTTTATTAAAAAAATGTATCAAATAAAAAATGTAAACATTCTGTAGTCTGATGTAAATTCATTTTGTTATTCTCTTGTACTCGTGTACACTTATATGTTTATTTTCTTACATAACATAAGTGAGAGCAGATTGTAGTTCTGAGTTACTGTAATTGTGACAAAATATATAAAAATTAAAAACATTTTAAAGTATATCTCAGAAGCATATATCACCAGTATAGTAACATTGCGCAGAGTAAGTTGCTGAAATTTTTACAAAGTGTGGCTAAAATATAAGATTATTTTATTATATCTTACCCCTAGGATTTTATTAACTCTTTGGTCACCGCATGATTCTCATAATTCCAATATGTCATTTCAGTTATCATGACTAATATTTCTAAATGTTAAAAGATGTAATAATAATATAGTAGGATTTTCTACAGATTTGAAGGATATTATACATGTATTTACTTATACAGTAAATGCTGAGTAGATTTTATTGATTTAAGTTGGAAAATTACTTTATTCTCTTTATTATTATTATTATTATTATTTTAAAGGAAGCTATACTTTATGAGCAGCACACATTCACTTTATTTCTTGCTTGAAAAGTCCCCAATTGCCTTCCCTGAAATAAAGTCTGTGTTCAATGCTTGGAAAAATCCAGATGCCCAAGGACACACTGTCAGACAACATAAAGGAAATGAATAGGGAAAAATGTATTGATAAATATGGAGCTGAGCTGGAAAAAGAAACAAAGACTGTCAAACAGAGAAATTGCCAAAGTTTTCTTTTAAACTGGAAATATAACACTTGTCAAATCAATCAAAATAGAAGCCAAACAAAAAATAAAGTTTTGAAAATGTAAAGACAAAAAAAATGAATGCAAACTGACACTTTGATTAAATTATGTCACACAACAACGCTCAAACTGAATGAAAAAAGTGTATGTTTCTAGTGTAATTCTGATGTTGTTACCAAGAATAAATTAGACCGGACCAGTCCGAAGTTTATTAACCATTCTGTCCAGCAACCAAAGAGCCGACTACAGCCAAAGCAGTCTTTATTTGCCATCTTTCAGTTCTAGATTTTTGGCTCTGATTGAAATTTTGAAATACAAAACCCAAATGACTAATAATCATAATAAAGTCTGATGCAAAATCCTGATGGTTGTAAAATGATCACTTCGTAAAATATACTGAACTGTAAACTTACATGAAGACATCAAACTGAGAAAAAGAATCAGGTAGAAAACATAAACATACGGTTCAGTTTAGTCCTGAAATGTTATTGTATCCATAGCCTAAGAGATATGTCTTATGTTCTCTCTTTGCGAATGAAAAAAAGGTCTCTCTACTGCACTTACAAAACGTTAGCCGAAACTAATAGAAGTTAACAATGTTTCCGTTGGCACAAAATTATAGACAATATGGAGCTTTTGCAAAACTGGTAGCATAGTGTAAGGACACTTTCTCAACCATGTGAATAACATTAAAGAAACATATTTCTTCAGTGCCCCTTCCAGATGCTGCCAAAGTGCTGAGAACTTCATCTGAGGACACAAGCTGTCCACACACTTTTAAAAAGCACGCTTATAGCCGTCACATTAGTTCATTTATATTTGACTTTAAATTCCACTGTAGCACAACAGAGACGGTAATGCATTTTTCCAAATGATAGATACACTTTATCCTTAAAGTTGAGCATTTCTGAGCCACACTACAATAGATCAAAGAGGATATATATCTCTCTCTAGCTGTTACTGCCAGATGCTTGTAAGGATAGAGGGAAATGGATCTTACACGAAAGCCTTATTAAGGAGCACATCAGAGCATTGCGCTCTCTCCAAACCTCCCAATTCTTTACTGCAGGTGTTCTGCTCGGCACAGAGCCCAGAACTCAAGCACGTACCTACAGATCCTTACGGACAGAGACTCATGAGGGACAAGCTGTTGTTACAGCAATATGCTATGACGGTCCTTGATACAGGTTTATAGTAATATGCAGGCCCTCCCCATTACCCTCGGACCAAGCAGGAGTGTTTTCGCTCAGTTGATCTCCAATTTGGAAAATTTGCAACCATGGGTCTTATTACCGCATCGGTCCAGCCAGCATGTGGATGTTTTTGTCTTTTGGGAAAGGGGGGAGTGTTTTGGATTGATGACCGTCCACGCACAACTTAAACCAGATCTTCCCTATCCACACAAATTTCCTCGCCTGCAGAGCGATGGGAGTGAGGCCTGTTTTTTTTCCTCATTGCATGGTGACTTATCTTTGCTGTAGTGTTCACAGTAGCCACAGCTGTTTGACTTGGACCCGGACTGCAGGTTAAATGAGTGTGGTTCACAAGAAGCGAAGACGTATCAGCTTCCCCAGCACCGAAAATGCGGGGTGGACCGACCCATCATCACTGTTCGTGGGATCTCTCACTACGACAGATTTATCCTGTGATCCAAACTCTAAATTAGATAACCTTAGATAACCTTTAATTTTATTATAAGCCAGACATATTAAGCAATAGTCAAAATGTGTAAAAACAAATTATTTGAATAAATGCACACAAAAGGATCTTCGATTAAAAAAAATTCAATAAAATTTTATTTATATAGTGCTTTTCACAAAATGTATTTATTACATTAATAATGCCAATGTCAGTTGACTCCCCAGGGGGAGAAAAACTCCTAGGAGAAAAAAATCCCTGACTTAATCAGGAGGAAAAAGTACAATGAAGAAAAAAAAACCTTGAGAGAGAGCCCATCATAGCTTTCTGGATCTACACATGCAAAACGGTGAGGAAATAATGCAATAGTTGTCAGCCCTGTCAAGGGTTGCGTGCTAAAGATGCTGTCATAGTTTGAAATGTTATCAGGGCTCGGAGAAAATTGTTTAGTTACTTTCGTCCTGCTTTACATTCACCCTGGTTCTCCCCTACATCACACCAGCATTTGCAAAATATGTAAAACTGTAGTGGGTGTTTACATTTCACTCTTAAAGTCCCCTGACTAGAAAGTCCCGATCAACTTTACTTTCCTATTGTGATGTATTTTCAAGCGTGAAAATAAAATATCATGAGTAAAACATTTGGGTGGCTTGTGTCTTCCACTGTGAATTGATTAGCTCTTGAAAAGTAGGCGTTTTATTCAGAAATGGACTCAACAGTTGGAGGGGGGCGGGATTATTCGATGCTCTGCCCAAGCTATTCAAAACTGATATCATCAGAGAAGGATTTCTGATTTTGAGTAAAGTTTATGAGGACTCATGAATTTTTACAATAATAATGACCCACACAGATAAATTGTTTATAATGAACACTGCACTAATCCATTAATAAATGAAAAATTGTCAGTTTTAATTTCATGGGACTTTAAATATGACACACTCATCACAACAGCATCTTTCAGAAAGGGTCAAAAACAGAATAGAAAATTACTTCTATATTGTATTTAAAATCTTGCCAATGATAAAAGTCAACCTCAGAAAATGTTGTAAATTAAACAAATGTAGTTCATGACAACTTTATTATAATGAAATGCATTTTCTGCCATACGGTATTACTTTAAACTTTAACCCAAACTTTCAAAGTCTTGGCAACCACATCTGCAATTTACCATAAATTTAACAGCATTTTACCTTGTGCTATCTATACTATTCATGAGTCACCTGTTTCTATAAAGCTAAGAAAGTCATGAAATGAATTGCAGATAAGCAGCAGAGATGGAAGAATAGTTAATAGTTAGAGTTAAGAATAGTGCAGGTGGTCCTCCAATGGTGGCAGGGAGTGTTTAGGAGTGCCCCGGAATGATCGGAATGTCATGGACTGTGTATACAGGTGGACTGGGATACAAAGCAAGATTTGATCGGACAGTTAATTGGGAGAGCAGGTCAGCGACAGTAAACCAACAGCTGTATTTTGCATTCCTCCCTAAAACCTCAATCACTGAGAACACACAGTTCTGGAAATAATCTTCCTGGATCTGAATCGCAATCATTCGAACAAGCTTGATAACAATCATTTCCCCTGCTCAACGTTGTACTGCAAGCCTGCTGCCAAAATATATTTCTGAAGGTTGCTTTCTTTACTACAAAAGATTAATGAGTGTGCTTCACCACAAACACATGATGTAGACTTCTCAAGATAAATCAATACGATTATGATAAACAGACCTCTTGAGTCACAACTATTATACACTCAGCTGATGCCAAACAGTTGAAACTAATACGCTTCTCACTTGCATGGAAACTGACAGCATTTGTGGTGCAGATGTCTCTCTCTCTCTCTCTCTCTCTCTCTCTCTCTCTCTCTCTCTCTCTCTCTCTGTGTGTGGGTGTGTGTGTTTGTGCCTGGTAATTATCACGTTGTGGGGACATAGGAATACCAGTATTTTTGTGACCTTGTGAGGACATTTTGATGTCCCCATGAGGAAACAAGCTTATAAATCAAACAGAATGATGTTTCTTGAAAATGTGAAGTAGGAGAAGGGTTTCTGTGATGGTTGGGGTTAGGAACTGGGGTAGGTTAGGGGAATAGAATATACAGTTTGTATGGTATAAAATGCATTACGTCTATGGAATGTCCCCAAAAAACATGGAAACCAGAATGTGTGTGTGTGTGTGTGTGTGTGTGTGTGTGTGTGTGTGTGTGTGTGTGTGTGTGTGTGTGTGTGTGTGTGTGTGTGCATGCATGTGTGCGTGTGTTTTCAATCAGAAAAACGTTTCAGAAAAAAACAATAAAAAATAAAATACAAATTTGTTCTTTTTATCTATTTGAAGAGTTTTGTTGCAAAACGAGATAACTCTGATTTTAACATTTTTGTCAAAACATGTTTATTATTATTATGTTATCATGTTATTATTTTGTTTTATGGTGCTACTTTGCTGTATTTTTTAAATTATGAAGGTTTAAATATGGTTCAAACCAACTGCAGCTGAATTGATATTAATTGGAATGCACAACCAAAAAACGTGATTTCTGAAATAAAAAACTGAGTTATCTTGTTTCGCAACGAAACTCTTCATTTACTATATTGTTTATTGTAAAGATGTTTTTCAATTTTGGCTAACAAAAAGTAAATTATACCAATTTGGTTACTTTATATTTCAGTAGTCCACTTAAGACAATTACTAACTATAAGTAACTTTGCAACTACATGTCAACTAACTCTCATTAATTTGCAACTACATGTAAACTAACTCTCATTAATTTGCAACTACATGTTAACTAACTCTCATTAATTTGCAACTACATGTAAACTAACCCTCATTAATTTGCAAATACATGTCAGCTAACTCTTATTAATTTTCAACTACATGTCAACTCTCATTAATTTCAAACTACAGTACATGTCAACTAACTCTAGTCTGGTTAATTTATATTTCAATAGTCCACTTTAGACATTCTAATAACTGCAAGTAACTTTGCAACTACATGTAAACTAACTCTTATTAATTTGCAAATACAAGTCAACTTACTCTCAATTTAAACTATATGTCAACTAACTCTCATTCATTTTCAACTACACGTTCACTAGCTGTCTTTAATTTGCAACTACAAGTCAACTTACTCTCATTCATTTTCGATTACAGTACATGTACACTTACTCTCATTCATTTACAACTATGTACACTAACTCTCATTACTTTGCAACTGTCATTACTTGCAACATGTGAACTAACGCTTTTTAATTTGCAAATACATGTCAAGTAACATTAATTAACTAAGATTAATATTTAACTACATGTCAACTAAAGAATATTGCTTTGCAACTACATGTCAACTTACTTTCATTCATTTACATGTTCACTAACTCTGATTACTTTGCAACTACATGTCAACTAACTCTCATTCATTTACAACTATGTTCACAAATTCTCATTTATTTGCAACTACATGTCAACTAACTCTCATTACTTTACAACTGTCATTACTTGCAACATGTGAATTAACGCTTATTAATTTGCAACTGCATGTCAACTTACTCTTTTTAATTTGCAAATACATGTCAAGTAACATTAATTAACTAACATTAATATTTAACTACATGTCAACTAACAAATATTGGTTTGCAGCTACATGTCAACTAACAGGGACGTGCACAGGAATTTTTAGGGGCAGTTGCTCTGACCTAAATAAAGGGCACCCCCCCCCCCCTAAATATTTTTTTAAACACGGCCTATATGAAGGATTGAGAATAACAGGGTCTTTATTAAAATCAGCAAACATGTTTGCCTAATGCCTACCAAAAAAATTGTAGCCTAGGCTGCTTGTCTGCAAGCTGTAGCTAGCTGCTATCTGTCTGATTATTTAGGCTTAAAGGAGGCAAACTCAGCCAGGATTTATGAAGATTTTAACAGAGGTGGAAAGAGAGGCCAAAAACTTTACTCAAGTAAAAGTACAAGTAACTAAATAAATAATTACTCAAGTAGAAGTAAAAAGTATGCAATGAAAATAATACTCAAGTAGCGAGTTACTAGTTACTCATGAAAAAATAAATCTAGATATACACGCGCAAACACACGCACACACACACGCACGCACGCACGCACGCACGCACGCACGCACGCACGCACACACACACACACACACACACACACACACACACACACACACACACACAATACAGTGCCCTCCATAAGTATCAGAACTGTAAAGACAAGATTTTTCTGTTTGCTGTGGAGACCAGAAATTGGTAAGATAAGTATCAGTATGTCAGAAGTTTAGAATGTCACATTTTATTAAAGTTGCCATGAAACGGAAGTAGCGATTGCCTTATTTTCCCCGTGGTGACGTATATCCGAATGAAACGGCTTTTGAGATGAAATAAGGCAGGGCTGGATTTGAATTTGTCCATCGAGATCTGATTGGATCGTTTGAAGTTGGGTCGTGTTGCTAATTGCTAATCACTGCGATCTTCTCCCGGACCCCGCCCACCTGCCATACTTTTGACCGGAAGTGAAGAGAGATCGTTTTGAGGAGGGGAGGAGATTTGCATTTTTGATTAAAGATTATGAGCACACACAAATTTTTAAAAAATAATGAAGCTCACAGATAAGTCATTTGTTAATAATACCACACTATTAAAAATACATATATAGTTTTTCATTTCAATTTCATTGCGACTTTAACCTTTGTTTATGTTTCAACACATACATGCTTTAACAACAAAGAACAACAGCATTAAATGCTGACTTATGTATGTTGTACACAAATGCACATACGTGAATCAAACTGATCCTACACATTTTATGCTTTTCATGTGTAAACAATCAGGACACAGCTAAGGGACCATTAAAAAAAAATTATGTGACAGATTCTGTACTTTTGTCTCATGTTCATCTTTTAATGTTTAGACATTTCTTGTCTCCACAACAAACAGAAGAATGCTTATGAAGGGCACTTCTACAGTATGTGTAAAACTGCAACATACACAAACAGTACAGAAAAAAGAATACAAACACAGAATAGGCAAGCATTTCAAATTAACAAATTAACTCTAGTCTCAATGACGATGTAGCTTATAGCTGAAATATCAGACAAGTAACAACAGTTTTGCATATATATAAAGTTATAAATCTCCTAAGATGGTCTGAGGACATTGACAGTTTACACTTACATAAAAATGATTTTAGACAAAACTCATGTTTTCTTACGTTGTCATGTCACGTGTGTTTTGTGAGAATCACTTACATCATATACAGTACAGTATACAGCGAATCAGATGTCAATAATCGATGGATTTTCTTCAATCTGTGCTACAATGCTTCTGGAGGTTGTCTGACGACGAACAGGTCGCGTGGGTACATGTGTGAAGTTTTGCTTTTAGTTAAAAGATTGGTAAATTCATTTCCACGTCACCCAAAAATAGTTATATTCTGCGTGTTTCTACATAGGTTACGAGTAAAACAGCTTCGGACGATTCCGTTTTTGCAGCGATCTGAACAATTCATTCAAACTGATTCGCGAACCAATTTAAACGTTTGGCCCATTCGCTTTGTAAAGAATCGATTCAAAAGACTCGTTTATTTGCAAAACTTTGTAAGGAATCGACTCAAACGAGTCATTAATTCGCGAATGCGCCAGAAACACAAGATAGCAATTTAAAAATAAAATACAAATTTCGTAATTAATTAAAATACAGTAACGAAGGAACGCTGCATAGTGTAAACGAAGTAAAAGTAAAAAAAAATTTCCACCTCGGAAGGGCAACTTGAGTCGAGAAGGGCATATGGGCAGTTGCCCGGGCAACCTGAGCAACCCCCCTGTGCACGTCCCTGTCAACTAACTCTTATTAATTGGCAACTACTATCAACTGACCCACATTAAATTTTAGCTACATGTCACATGTCAACTAACAAATATTGGTTTGCAGCTACATGTCAACTAACTCTTATTAATTGGCAACTACTATCAACTGACCCACATTAAATTTTAGCTACATGTCAACTAACTATCATTTATATGCAACTACTGTACATGTCAACTGACTCTCATTCATTTGCAACTGCATATCAACTCTCATTTATTTTCAACTAAAGTATATGTCAACTAACTCTCATTACTTTGCAACCACATGTCAACTCTTATTAATTATAAACTACAGTACATGTCAACTAACTCTCATTAGAGCAGTGGATCTCAAACTGGGGGCCGGGGTGGTGCCAGGGGGGCCCCAGTTTTATGACATTTCATAAAATACATTAATTTGTCATGAATTCTGTGTAATTAAACCTAAAAAAAATAAGGCTACTAACCAACAGCACTACTTTGTATACTTAAATATGTTTTGTCTTTAAAATGTTACGTTTTAGAACAAATTTGTTATAAAAAAAAATTTGGGGGCCGCGAAGGAATGCACCATATACAAGGGGGGCCGCACGCTGAAAAAGTTTGAGAACCACTGCATTAGAGTATTATGGCGCTTTTCCATTGCATAGTACCCCACGGTTTAGTTTAGTTTGGGTCGGGTCAGCTCACCTCACTTTGGCTTGGTTAGCTTTTCCATCGAGTTTAGTAACACTTCGGAGTGGGAGGGATTATAGGCGTGTCGTTATATTTGTGCTGCCTACTGCTGTGACATCATACACGTGAGAGCGTTGTTGTACATTCCCATACATTCATTTATTTCTCAGTCTGCCCCAAATTAAAATTGGCCACCACAAATAGATGTTTGCACATCGCGTTTATAACTACCTCTGTCTCACATGACAGTTTCTGTTCAAACACCCGACCCGTGGCGTCAGTCGACGGCGCTCCGCTGAGCCTCATTCAAGTTGCATTTAAGCATATATAATGCGGACGTGTACGTCGCGAATGTGCCGCCACAAACTGCAAGTCTGGAAAAAACTGTTATGGTGTCCCGGATTCTCAACCTGCAGATGTTTTTCATCGCTAAAAGGGTGTTTGGAAACTTACAGCAGAACACAGATAACAACATGTTTGCTTGAGACAGCGCAAGCTAGCAGTAAGCTAAAGCTAATATTTACATTATAGCGATGACGTGACGATTCTCTCAGACCAATCAGTGATCTACAGTGTTTTTGCGTCATGTTTGGTATCAGCTCGGGTCGCTTGGAACCCCAACCGAGGTGGTACGAAAAAAGTATTGGGTACTACGTACTGCACCCAATGGAAAAGCTCCCTAAAGTAAGCTGACCCGACCCAAACTAAACTAAACCGTGGGGTACTATGCAATGGAAAAGCGCCATTAGTGCACTCGTATGTGTAGGTATTAGGCTGAGGGTTAGGGATAGAAAAAATTATTTTGACATTCAGTTGACACAAAGTTACTTATAGTCAAAAGAATACCTGCTGGGGAACCATTACAATAAAGTGTTTAAGAATATCATTATTTAGTCCAATCTTTATATCATGTTTTATGTTAAATCGTTCATTAGATTTTAACCCATATCTACTTTGCCACTTTAAGAGGCACTAAAAATGTTGGCCACTTAAGCCAATGTCAACGTTTTCATAAAAGGAAAAACAACTATTTTAAAATTATAACTTCATTATAAATTTCATGCTTATTTTGAATCCTCATTCCATGAAAACTGAAGTTCTTCTTCCGTCTGGTGGCTTGGCTTATTTTCGTGACTTGTGGTTTTAATGCCCCAGGTGTGAAGTCACATTTTGCGCTTGTAGTTTCAGTTCCAGGCCCAGATCTTCTGTAGTAAAAGTCACTGTTATGCCAATAAATAAGATTCAAAATGGCTAAAACAGCTGTCAGTCATGGTCCCCTGCCAGTATATTGGAAGGTTTGTGGTTTCCTGCATTTCGTCATCCAGTATCATCCGGCCATAATCTTAAAATTCAGAGCAGTTTCCTAAGCCCATATAGCCAAATACTGAATATGTGAGATTATGATTCGACCACATCACTGGATTCGCCAAGCTGCTATTATTAAATCTGTCTTGCTGCATAATCCCTGCACATAATTCCAACAAGTTAAACTACACACAGTGGAATGTGTTGAACTGGAAAATACTGTACAAATGGAAAAGCAAACTTGCAGAATGAAATCAAACAATTTTGGGAATACTCAAAAGTGTCACATACAGAAGATTACAGGTCTTTAATATGACTTTATTTCCTTAATTACTTAAATAAACATGTACTGTACATGTTTTCACAGATGGCTTTTTTGACGTGTCCCAGATTGTGACCCAGCCTTGACCCATTTGCAGAAACTGACAAATTCAGTGCAGTCATATCCACAGTCCTTTAATTCTCCAGACATGCCTTAACTGACACAGAGACTTCGAGTCTCTATAAAGACGCCAAGGTTTCATTGCCTTTCTCTTTGCCTCAATGACAGACGAAGAAAAGATCTCCTGAAAGTCAGCATTCACACACAAATTTATTCAGGCACATTCAGCCATCAGAAGGAAAATAATAACAGTCACATGTTATATGGTGTATTGTACCTCAGTGAACATCATCCATCAACACCTACAGTTGCAAGGGAAATTATTTTAAATCATTTTCTTGGATGGAGTTCGAGCAGACGCTCGGGCCCTGTGTGGAAAACCGCTTCAGTTGGCCGTGTTGATCTTGGCATGGCACGGAGAAATGACAACATAACCCTTCCTGCTAAAGGAAAGTTGTTCCCTGTGGGGTCAAGGTAGAAGGTTCACTTAAGATCAGAAGTAACACGGGACAGAGGTATTCCAAAACAACGCTGCTTTCCCGTTTCTGTGTTGCACACTTTGGACAAATTCAGAGAAGTTACAAGATGCTCAGGAGAACGATATAAAGCAATAAAGAAGAATAGGATTATCTTGCGCTTTGTGCAAATAAAACTTAGCTTGCTGTTGGAGGACGAATGCTGAGGGTGACATTTATCCAGTAAAGTAAACTTTTTGTGCATTCATATCCTTTTTTATTATTACTGATGCAGAAATAAAAATGTCATGCAAAACACTCATTTAAAAAAACATCTTGGCTGTTTACTTGTTTGCCTCAGTCCTTGATTTTGTTTGTGCTCTGCGGTGTCTTTTTCATACCTAAGTCATGTTAGCTTTGATTTGTGTTTATTTGTTCGTGTTTTTATTGATTCTGCTTCTGACGAACAATATTCATCATGCTTTGTTTAGACGTAGCTGTGATCACCGCAGCTGGTCTCTTGGCACGTTTGGAGGGGTGATAAATATATTTCACATTCATTTTTTCGAAGCCACGAATTGTTTCCCCAAGAGGATCGTTTGTCGTTTGGCTTTGATCACGGTATATCATACACAAACATCTAAATCGGAGGACTAATCAAAAACGTCTTTCACAGAGGGAAAATGCATGGCTGGCTTTGACCACAACTGAAAACAAATCCACTTAGCCCGGGCTTTGCCTGTGTGTCGGGGGGAATGGCAAAGCCGCAAATCAAATGAGTCCAAACTTCTGCAGCTATCGAATCACCGACTGCTCCGCTATAAGCTAAGACGTTTGAGAAGTTGGCTGACTCGACAAAGTGCCACTCCAGAAATTAAAATGCTCACTCACATCTACACTGAAATGCCAAACCATAATATTCAGTTTTTTTAACCCTGGCTTTCCATAACATTTACATCACATAATCCTCTTCAGTGTTCGGTAACATTTCCATTTATAAAGGCTTTCAAATGAACGCTTTGTGAAATACAATCTTGTTGTGCAATTTATTAAGCAAGTTTGTCATGAAAAGTTAGAACTGCAATGTCGAACATTTATTTACAAGGTAACATAATATGAACTATACCATAAACTGAAACAGATCAAAATGTCATATAGAAATAAAGTCTGCCGTGTTGCACTCACAAATGTGACCCTGGACCACAAAATCAGTCATAAGGCACACTGGTATATTTGTAACAAGTATTATTAGATTTTTCTTTCATTCCAAAAATCATTAGGATATCAAATCATTCGCCGCCAGCACAAAAGTTTCACAAAATGCCTTCCAGGAAAATTTTCTTTTAAAAATATACAAACATACAAAAATATAAAATGAAAGAACAGACTCTCTGCTTTCAAACAAAAAATAAACAAACAGACAAACTTTTCATCCTATCTATTTTTTTTCTCTACTTATAAACTCTTTAATATGGGTATTTGTAAAATACCTTTTAAAATAATATGTTTAGCAAAAGGCTGAATTAATAAAGAATTTTGTTAGAAATCAGATTCAGAACAATTATCAAAACATAAATAGAGTTTAAAATTAGTAAATAACCTTTGGGCTTCAGTTTTTTCATAAATTGGGTAAGTGGATCAAGTGGATAATCGTGGTATTGCAGATTAACATAAAAATTTATCAGTAACATGTTTTTTTTTTATGTAAATGTTTTCTCTTTATTGACGAGATAACTCATCAATGGCGGGGAAAGAGTTAAGTAAAGATCATGTTTCATGAATAAATTTGTAAATTTTCTACCGTTAATATATCAAAAATGTATTTATCATTGGTAATATGTGTTGCTAAGGACTTAATTTGAACAACTTTCAGGTCGATTTTCTCAGTATTTTGATTTTTTTTGTACTCCCAGATTCCAGATTTCCTAAAAACTCATAAATCCTTGTAAAGCTTATTTATTCAAATTTCAGATGATGTATAAATCGCAATTTCAAAAAAATCGACCCTATTACTGGTTTTGTGGTCCAGGGTCACAAATAGGACACTATTTTGCAATTACTATAGTATTACAGTGTAATACATGAGTAATTACATATGAACAGATATATAGAGCGCTTTTACAACTCTAAACGCCTCAGTGATCATTCATACAATTATTTGCAGTCCTTTGGTACACATTAAACATGGCAAATGAAAGATGACATTAATATAAGGCACTGTATCTCCCCCTGCAAATAAAGTGTTTATCAAAACCTTACATACAATATTTCAACCCATTCGTTTGACTTAAAGAAATATCTGTTCAGAGCAGATAAACAGCATGTTGTAAAAATGTACAAAAACGATGTTTGTCACTATTTACAAAAAAACTTTTGTTTGAAATTAAAGGTAATGTTCACCCAAAACTGAAAATTCTGTCATTATTTACTCACCTTTAATTTGTTACAAACCTGTAAAAATTTTTTGGTTCTACCGAACACAAAGCAAAATATTTGTAATCAAGCAGAAGGCGGATCACCATTGACTTCCATAGTTGGAAAAACTACTATAGAAGTCAATGGTGCTCTAAAGTTTCTTTACAAACATTGCTCAAAATATCTTCCTTTGTGTTAAGCAAGACCAGAAATGTATACAGGTTTGCAAAAAATTGAGATTGAGTAAATGATTTTAGGGTAAATTATCCCTTCAAGTAAACACGTGTGCTACAATTTGTCATTTATTGTGGTTGTTTGTTTTTTTCTTTTAAATAAATGAACACTTAATACATTGT
Source organism: Paramisgurnus dabryanus (assembly GCF_030506205.2). NCBI lineage: Eukaryota > Metazoa > Chordata > Actinopteri > Cypriniformes > Cobitidae > Paramisgurnus > Paramisgurnus dabryanus. Next base: position 28,459,855 of record NC_133355.1, on the reverse strand, counting down.
CTGTGCTATTACAGATGATGTATTTGTGCTCGGTAATCAGTGATCTGTATAAATACAGTAGAAATCAGTTATGCCAAAAAATAAAACAGTGCAAAAATCCTCTTTAAGGCACTCATGTGGAATGTGTAAAACATTCGAACTAACATTTATTTACAAATTTCAAAATTCATGTCACACATGAGCAAAAATGCATAGTTTCCATTTAACCCTCCAGTTTTCGGAAAATTGAAAAGTGCGACCACCTCACCTTTAAATCCCTTTTGTTAGGTCTCAGCTCGGGGTTCTTGGGAACCCTCCAGCATCTGTTACACAGACTGGGAACAAACCCTAACCACTCCGAATAAAATAGCACAATAAGAAATCACGGCCCGGTAAAAGTTATTAATGGGTTTTTGAGTGCTGACATGTTGATGTTGATTCCTGAGGAAATTGGCAGGCTATGAGTGGGTGCACCCCGGGCATCATAAATGTGCATGATCAGAGCTCTGGTCACTTTCATGACTGTCTTCCTCATTGCTTGGAGAGCCGAGGGGATGGTGAAGCCCCACTAAAGGTGAAAACTCTGAGGGTAAGAGCGTTCCTTTCTTTACATTCACGAGTTCTTTCTCCCGTGCGGCGGCACCTTGCTGTCCACCCTTCACACGTTTCCATTTCATTCTTCTGTTCTGGAACCACACCTTTACCTACACAACACAAATAATGTTCATGTGAAATCATTTAAGTTCCTGTTCCTTAGATGATAAAGTGCTGTGTTGTGCAACAGGTGGTGGGTTAACAAATACTGATAAAATGTTTACCTTATAATGCACTTTTAAATGTACAAATGTAAATGAAGGTGTCAGACAAAATGGTCCCTACAGTAGCTGTCACTGCGATTTACACCTTTGTACCTAAAAGGTTCATATTAGCACCTCATACTGGTACCAAAGAGTGCATATTAACACCTTAAAGATACATATTGGTACCAAATGTAAACATATCTGTACCTAAATGCAGTGACGACCTTAAGCATCTAGGGGCCCGTTTCAATAACTAATATGGGGCCCTACCAACATTAAACATAGACATAATAAAGCAAAAAAAGCCAGGAATCCCGTTGATTTGCATTAATGGTAGCCTATATTATTTTATTACGTAAACTTTCAGCTTCACGAACCAGCAGCTCAACAGAAATGATCCAACCTTATTTAATTAATACTATATTGAAGAGTTTCATTGCAAAATGAGATTTTTGGTTGTGCAATTAATATCAATTCAACTGCAGTTGGTTTTCAGCTGTTATTTTCAGCTGTCTGGGCTGACTTAAAAAAAACCCAGATCAAACATCCCCTCAGCTTGAAATATTTAACAAAAGCAAAGAAGAAAAAGTGTCTGACTGACACTGAACCGAACTTATAAATAACGATGGGCTCCGCGTTTTTTCAGCACCGTCGACAGCTCACCTGGCGGCGGGCGTAGATTTCACCTGAGTAAAAAAATCACCCCTTGTTTATCTAACGTTCTTGGTCATTATGTTCATTTAATGGAACTTGGTGTGGATGTTGCGTTAGAGGAAAATGCAGTCATGCAAAAAATATATTAAAGGTAGTCAGTAAATGCACACAGATGTTATACACATATTTTAAATACAATGAAATACTGAATTAAGGTTAGAATAAAATCCAATCATATTATAAAAAAACATTGAAATCAGTCCCTAAAAAACCCTAATATTAAAAACCTAGCATCACACCTGCACAGCCAAGCCTGATGAGAGAGAGCATGCATGGTCGAATTCAAAACTGCGTTTTTGCGCCCTTGAAGGGCACTTCGGGAAGGGAACGCCGCTTAAACTCTCACTCCAGATAAATGAAAATGACGTTGTTTTCATTGCTCTATTCTCCAAGTGTATTTTAGCGGTCACACAATGAGACACAATTGCGCAACTGTCTGCACAGCTCTGATTTTCGAAGGGAATAGGGCATAGGGATGAGGACTTCCAATTGGTATTCTCTCCATTTGTGACGGAAGGCTAACTACGACAGGTAACACAATTAAAGAAATGTCGGTTTTCACAAAAATAAGGCTATTAAGCTCTCGTCTAGTGATCCCGATGCTAAAACCTCTATATATATGTGCACGTTTTCTGAGAGTTTTTATGAAGCACTGTAATGGTGCTGTAAACGATTCTACATTGATGTATAAAAATGAAAGAATTGACTTTTAAAAAACACAATTTAAATGACATATAATACATATTAATGTAGTTCTACAGTTTTATCGTAGACTAAATAAAATACATTCATTTCATATTAATAATCTGATGTCTATCGTAGGCTAAAGCGCATAGGAACGTCCGAGAGAAAATAAAGAGTGAAAAATAATTGATTTAAAATGAAAGATATGTGATTGCTTAACGCCCACTGACACTGACACTGAGAGCACCCCCCCCCCCCTTGGAGGGTGAAACTTATGGCGCTTTTCCATTGCATAGTACCCCACGGTTTAGTTTAGTTTAGGTCGGGTCAGCTCACCTCACTTTGGCGTGGTTAGTTTTTCCATCGAGTTTAGTACCACTTCGCAGTGGGAGGGATTATAGGCGTGTGGTTATATTTGCGCTTCCTACTGCTGTGACATCAAAAGTGAGAGCGTTGTACATTCCCATAAATTTATTATCCCTCAGTCCACCACAAAATTAAAATTGGCCACCACAAATAAATGTTTGCACATCGCGTTTATCACTAACGTTACCTCTATCTCACATGACCGTCACCGTTTCTGTTCAAACACCGCGGCGTCAGTCAGCGGTGCTCCGCTGAGCCTCATTGAAGTTGCATTTAAGCATATAATACTGACGTGCTCGTCGCGAATGTTCCGCCACAAACTGCAAGTTTGGAAAAAACGGTTATGGTGTCCCTGGTTCTTAACCTGTGGATGTTTGTTCGTGAGTTTGGGAACTTATAGCAGAGAACAGATGACAACATTTTTCCTCGAGACAGCGCAAGCTAGCCTAGCACAGGTAAAGCTAATCTACATATGATGCTGCAGTGATGATTCTCTCAGACCAATCAGTGACCTACAGTGTTCTCGCGTCATGTTTGGTATCAGCTCCGATCGCTTGGAACCCCAACCGAGGTGGTACGAAAAAAGTATCGGGTACTACGTACTACACCCAATGGAAAAGCTCCCAAAATTAAGCTGACCCGACCCAAACTAAACCAAACCGTGAGGTACTATGCAATGGAAACTTTGTTATGGTGCTTAACCAAAAACAAAACAAAAAAATAAATAATAAATACTGTAGAGTAAATGCACAGGTAATGTAAAATATTACAATGAAGTTATAATTATCTCAAAGAAAGAGGCACAGGAGATATGAAAGGAGACAAAGGTTGGTAACAGGCTTAGGGTAAAGTTAATATCCAATGAACAGTTTTGTATTTATTGTAGGGCTGTCAAAAGATTAATCGTGATTAATCACATCTAAAATAAAAGTTTGTGTTTACATAACATATGTGTGTGTAGTGTGTATAATTAATATTTATATATAAAAACAACACACACAGTCATGTATATATTTAAGAAAAATTGGTTATATTTCTATATAAAATATTTATATTTCTATATAATATAAATTATATAAATGTTTATACAGTATATAAATGCAAATATTTCTTAAATATACACATGAATGTGTGTGTATTTATATATACTTATTACACGGCTCTCTGGAATGCTTGATTCTGATTGGTCAGTTGAGACATTTGCAGGGTTCTTTTCAAATAATAACCGCTCCAAAATAATAACGTATAGCCGGACTACTTTCACGAGTAAAATCGCTCCGCGCCAATAAAGATCAATAAAGATTACTGTCTGTTTGGCGCCATCTTGTGACAAACACTCGACAACCACGACAAGACACAGAGAGCTTACTGAGACTGAACTTGACAAAATAGAGCATGACAGCTACGAAGCCAACACACAAAAAAATACAGAATGGGGATTAAAACTTCTCAAAGACTGGTTAAAAGAGAAAAAATGGAGACAGACAAGTATGAAGCAGAGGATCTTAATAAGATATTACGATCATTTTATGCATCTGTGCAAAGTTTCGCGGAAGGATAAAAATGTTAATTTAAAACAAATATGTCAATAAAATGTTTCAAATTCATATTCATGTCCAGTTTTTTTTCTTATGTGGCAAGTAGCCGTGTAATAAGCGGGATAGTGTAGAGGCAGCCGGTATTTATTGGGAAATAAGCCCCTTCAGTGTGATACAAGACCCTCCGCTTCGCGTCGGGTCCTGATCACACTGTCGGGGCTTATTTCCCAATAACTACCGGCTGCCTCTACATTATCCCTTACATAATAATTATATACATTACACACACATATGTTATGTAAACACAAACTTTTATTTTAGATGTGATTAATCACGATTAATCTTTTGACAGCCCTAATTTATTGTAAAAAAAAAAAAAAAATGAAAGACTACATTATGCTATAATTTCAAATATGCCAGTGAGCCATGTAAAATATATTATTACCATGGGGCCATTAAATGCTTTATTCTGATTGGTTGACAAAAGTTTAAGGGAGTGCATTATTTTCAGTAAACGCATATCTATGAGGTCTGTGGACTGCATTACAGCTTCATATTATTATGCCAAATTTGGACTTATTTCATTTCAACAAATAAAGCATAAATATATGTGTGGTAGTGAAAGAAATACATTTAGAATAATTAATAAAATATGAACACAGAAAATAAACACTGATTGCCCTCATTGTTCAGTTTTGTTTTTGCTTCATTCTCGATAAAATAAACTAGAACAAATTCTACATAAATACTGAAGAAAAAATATATAAATATTAATAGGCCAACTTGTTCACATTGTTCCTATTACTGCAATGACCAGTGCATGTCTCTCTATCTCTCTCTCTCTCTCTCTTCAAAGGCCCGTCATCAATTATCTCTTACATATTGTAACTTATATTAAGTTAAAAAATAATAGTGAATAAATGATTTTGCACATTTCATAGCAAAAGACAAATAATAAACTAATGTTAGGAGACAACATTTTGGCAAAACCATTAATAGCGTACAGTAGCCAACTACAGTTCACACAATGTTTATGGGTCTTTCTCGGTCTCCTGGCAACACAGACGTCCAAGATTTGCATGGGGAAACCCAACCCCACTTTGTGGGAACGTGTGTTATGGTACTCTCGAGAAAGAGTTGATCTGGCACGTACATGCAGACCCCCAATCTGAATTATGTCTTCTGTATCAGAGCAAACTGTGTGCTGTGTGCAGATTGGATGAGTTTTCCAACACAGCTCTCAGTCAGACACATGCACTGTACTGTACATAAACTTAGCAAAACACCTTATTTCATGCGCACTGCAGGTACAGTGAAAGAGCCAGAAGGATCATTCGTCTCTGCTTCTAATCTTTAAACTTCCCATAAAGGTGTTTTTCATCTGGAGCGTGGGAAGTTTGGTATAACAGTGATATGATTGGCTCTCTATAGGCTATTTTCACCTGGTCAGTTATGTGCTGATTCAAAACTCCTGGCTGCTGGTTGGCCCCCGGTCCTGCATCTGATTCCTGACTCAACACTTAGCTCTGTATTTGCGTCTCTACTGTGATGATCAAGCTGCTGCCTAAAACGGGTCGATCGGATCAGGACCGAGTGGCGGCAGACTGAACCCCCACCACCCATAACCAGACTTGATAGGGCAACTATTTCTGGCTGAGATGGTTATTTTGGGAAGTTCATTGCAGGTATTGCAGATCACATTACATGGGGAAAAAATGACCAGTGTGCGGAGTGAGAACTTTCCTAAAATTTGGAGGAAATAAACGAACTGGGGTTTAAAATTAGGGTTTTAAGTGATAGATTCACACTAACTTTTTAAAATCTGCAAGATATGTTTTATTAAATAACAGTGGCCACAAAATAATTGATTTAGTTATTTATTAAAACTTTTTGTAAATAATAACACAAATTATCCTGTTCAGAAATCTTCGTACTGCATATGATCTCTTTAAGCATTATTGATTACACTGCAGAAACAAAATGGTCTTAAGCTGTCACTGGGGCGTACAAATATGTACCTCTGACTTAGTAATATGCACTTTTTGGTACTAATATGCACTTTTTGGTACTGTACCAGTATGTGCATATGAAGTACTAATATGTTCTCTTTAGGTGCAAAGCTGTACAGTATGTTTTGAAAGGGTACCTCCCCAGTGAAAGCTAGGGACCAATTTTATGACAGTAGCTGTGTTTCAATCCAAATGTGAAGTGAATCCTTTAAAAATTGCTTCAACTAAATAAAACTAGGCACGCTTAGAAAATAAAGACACAAGTGCATTTAGTTACGATTGGGCAAGTTATACATTTTACAGAATTTATTTGGCGAATGCATTTCCATCTCCCATAATTCGCATTTTATCTTTTTCACATAAGCCAAGAACCACGTCTAGTGAGTGTACAGTGAATTAAAAGATTTTCATTCGAAATTTGCCTTTTCCATAAAATCAGGGTGATGGAAACCCAGCTATTGTAACCTTTTGTGATAAGTGACTCATTTGTGTCTCATTTATGCTTGCTATAATGTTTTCTTTTATCGTTTGGTTAACACTGGATTAATTAATGACTCATTGATCAATATAAAATGTACACAAATGTGTGTATTTTTAAAAGAAATAAAGCAATACCAACATAGAAAGCACTTGGTTAAACTTAAATGCCGGTGTTTAGTGACCTAGACAGGTTTGTGTTGAAATACCACATGCAAAAAAGATTATTTGATTTAGTAATTTATTTAATGTAAGTAAGGAATAGTTGATGACAGGCCGTTGAATTATAAGAAAATAATGCACACCCAAGGTGATAATGCGGCACAATGCTAAGCAGAGTAATTTAAAAGATCCAAGTTAATTTTTTGTTACTACAAACATTGCTCTGGTGGTTATTTTAAGACATTTGACAGGTTTGGTGTGCGTTTTACAGACAGAAACAACAACACCCGTGGAACATTTCTCAACCAATCAGAATAAAGCATTCAACAGACCCATGGTATAATATAATTTAATGCATGTAAATGTGTGTAGCTGATGGTCCGTGGCCACTACATTATTATTTTTTTAAAAAGATTCAAAAGCATTTTATAGTTTCTGAAAAGGCTACATTTTTCAAGTGGCATGTACATGGATTCTCCTAAAAACATTACGTGTAGTATAATTACAAACAGCTTTGGAAAAACAGTAAAGGCAGATGTTCAGAATTTGCTGTTTTAGATCCGAGATCAACCCACGTCCAAAGATTTATTGGATCTCTGTGCTGAGAGTCATTAGGAAGCAGTTGGGAGCGAGGAAGGGAAAAGTGATTCAAACAAAACCATTCAAATCCTAGAAGAGTTACAGGAATTTTATTCAGGTCAAGACACTGACACTGAAACAATCCCATGAATGGGTGTGAGATGTGCAGACCGCTTTAAGTATTACAATCAGTGTCTGGATTTATACCGAATTAAAGAGAGAATTTACTGCAATAGTAAAGAATACAGTCCCTAAACTGATAGGGAACTTAAGGTTCTAGTTGAAAAAAAAAAATATATATATATATAAAGAATAAAATGTGGCAAATACAGTCACTTTTTTAAAGGTTTGTATCAGAACAGTACAATATATTTGAGTAACAAAAATAATTAAGATTGTAGTATTTGCGTCATTGTAAGCAATGAAACTTGAAATATAGAGATTTATAATATAAGTAAATCATACTGTACTGAGTACTGAGTCAAAAAAAGTTAAGTGGTTTTGGACTTTGATTTGAGAATTGAAGCAATTGTACATTTTCAGAATTTAAGGTACAAAGGCTATTTATTTTCAGTTCATATAGAAATGTAGCCATTTAATCAGACGTCAAGGGTTTGTGCAAAGAAAGGGCTGATGCTTAAAGTCACAGGGCTATGAGAATTTTTATTAAAGGGCCCGCACTAACGCACCACCCAGGCCCAAAGAGGCTATCTTAGTTCACCGCTGTATAACTTGTGTAGTCAGCGTATATCCAAAGGCTTTGTCTACCCATCAGGCAAATGAATGTGTTTTCAAAGCCAATAAAAGTGACAACGTTACCCATTAACACATGAAAACCAGCCAAGCATCAACATACTTGTCTCTCCGTGAGGTCAAGGTTGACAGCGATTTCGTAGCGCCTGAGCCGTGTCAGATAGTTGTGGTGGGCGAACTCGGATTCAAGTTCTCGAATCTGTTCTTTGGTGAACGCCGTACGCTCCTTCCTGGGTTTACTGCTCACATCTGACTTGTAGCTCCCATCCTGCGAATCTGAAATGAAAAACAGATCACTCTCCAGCCGCTGCAAAAAAAATATGTGAGGAGGCAGAAAAAGAGGGCGAAAAAATAAGATGGTGTGATAAACTGCAGGACTCGGAAATAAAATAAACGAACAAAAATAAAAAATGAAAGCGGAACAATTTGGACTGCCAATCACCGTTTATTATGGCGATACGGACCTGGTGTTTTGAATAGGTGGAGACGGGCCAGGGAAAGAAACATGTGCCTGAAACAACAGGCTTTCTTTCGCACCCTCCAAAAATCAGATCAATTTCCCACACAATGACTATATAAAGCTATCCAAAAAAGATTACAGATTGATCAAAAAAAAATTTACTTTAACTGTATGTGTGCCGGGTTAACACTTATCAAACCGTACAAGGTTCTAGTTATATATAAAGTTAAAGTGTGTTATAATGTCTCTTTACCATTGAGATAACATGAATCTGTAAAGACGGGTGCTTGACATGGTTCATAAAAATAAACTTTACAAAATTAAAATGAATTACAAATTTCTTTATCTTTCTTTAAAAGCATTTGAACTAATAACAGGATTGCACAAATTAATTTAAAATATATTTATTGTGCATTTATAAACTTTGACTATCACTAATAGTCCTTTCTCCTCTCCGATTCTTCATTTTGAGTTTAAGTGAATTACAATTCACTTAAAAAGAGAGAGAAAGTAAAAAGTTTTTAATGAATTTCTTTCAGCTTCCCATTCACGATGTGATTTACTGTAAATGCAAAAATTTTGTCTCGAATGAAAGCAGGATGGTTTCATAACTCATTTCAAGATCCAAGGTTTTTACAATACACAAAATTATGAGTCTTGCAGCTCATATTTTATCTTCAACATCACTTTTCTGAATAATCTATAATGTGAACTGCTTGTCACTGCAATATCTCGACATATGACTTTGCTCCAAATGGAAACCACGCTGCCTTTAATAACTGCCAACAGAGTGAAGAATAAAATTAGATTTGGTATAAAGGCACCGCTGAGTGCCAACAGGAGCCTTCTGGAAATTTCTACCAGCGTTGGCTATATCCATCAATCTGCTATCATGCCATAAATTACTGGCAACTGGATGAACAGCTTCAGCATTTAGGTCCCATGCATGACATCTTTAAGTTGCAAGAGCGGTTGATCCACCGTAAAAGTGAGTCAAGATTGTTATTTAAATAAAACGTACAACCTTTACACTGTCCAGAAAAAAATTGTCAGAATATGGTCCCTATAGCGGAGCGCTGTACCCTTTCAAAAAGTACACATGTGTGCACCTAAAGAGTTTATTTAAGTACGTCAGATGTATCAAATGTAGATCTGTACCTAAATGGTATACATTAGGAAAGCTTGGGACCATTTCTATTACTTATTTCTAATTTAGCTACATCGTTGTACGCCCTTTGTACAATCAGCAAAACAACTATGTAACTCTTTTTTCTATATTCCTGTTATAAAAGACTTTAGGTCAATGTCACACAACTTCATTTATCAGGTGTGACATTTCTATTGTTCTTGAAATTTGAGGAGCAGAATTTCTATGAAAGTCTAACTGTTTTTCTCTAGCCATAAATGGCACGACTGTGTTTGCGGGGTATCAAAAGCACAGCTGTGGGCAGTGCGAGCGCTTAACAGCAGACTTCACCTGTGGGCTATTAAAGACCTGAGGGTAAATGTCACAGTGACTTACACCAGTGAGACTGATGAGAGAAAGACATAGAGCAGCCACACATCATTACTGTACTCTCAGCAGCATGTTCAACATGTTTTCTTTTATTTAATTCAAAAATTCAAAATGTATTATTATGAAATGATGTTGTTTTTGCCCATTTTCGTTGAATTCAGTCTAGAGTTTGAGTTTGTGTCTCAGTCTGTGTGTGGATTGATTAGAACCAAGTGTGTGCGCACTGTAAAAAAATAATTTGCACTTACATCTTTAAATACAATCATCTTGGATGTACAAGTCATTTCAATTTTTTTTCTTCATGTGAGATTGCATATCTTGACTACACTGTAAAAACAAGGATTTTGTCAAATCAACACATATTTTTATGTTTCTTTAACTTAAAAAAATTTGTTAAACAATTTCAACTTGAATTTAAAAGTTATGTCAACTTTATTAAGCAAAAACTGAAAATAGTATTTTGAGTTGACTTGCAAAACAAAATTGTTTTAACTTCGTGCTGCATTTTTTTTTTACAGTGAGTTGCTGTAATTTGAAAAAGATAAAGTTGAGATAAGTTAGGCTTATTGAACTTTATTTTATAAGTTACAGCAACTAGTCAAGATGAAAAATCCAAAGTCAAATGACTTGTAAATCCAAGTTGATTATATTTAAATGTTTTTGCGCATTTTTTACAGTGTGTGTGTGTCTTACAATCTGAATGTCAAATGTGTAAAACAAATCACACGGATCCTAATATTCCTTTTATTATTATCATCATGCATCGTCAAATAAAATCATTTATTATTGATGGATATTTGGCAATGTATTATTCTGGGATCTCATTTACGACGAGCAAAGAAAACTTTATAAAACATTTTGTAAATGGATTTTAAATTAATAACTAATAAAGACATTTCTATTTCTGATTAGTTTAAATTGTAAAGTATTCATTTTTTTATTTTTCTATTTGTTGTTATTTAAAAACTGTTTTTAAAACACAATATAAAGAAAGTATAAATTAAAAATGTTATATCGAAAATATTCGATATAATATTTTCGATATAAAATGAATGAATGAATTTCTCTTAATATCTATCAAAACTGATCAAATATTTCCATCGTGCCTCAAACTAAATTACACTTTCATTTATAAGGCCAGATTGGGCAAAGACTACACAAAATATATAAACACAACGATTACAAAAATTGATGATTTTTGATCAATAAATTATCTATAAATAAAAAACAGCAAATATTGACAAAAGTAAACATTTTTGACATCATTTGTACTGAAATAATGAATTGGCCTACTATTCAGTTAACCCGTTAAATAAAATTTTTTTATTTTTGAAGATTTGTAATGAAGATTTATAATTTGTATATTATTTTGTATAATTTGTATATTCATTTGTATGTGAAAGAATTTTAGCCTAGTTAAGTATAAATATAATAGTATACTTTAACTTTTTAAGTGTGTCAATACACACAAAACTGTTCAAATAACAGAATGAATGAGGAAAAAACGTGTGTCGTACCTGAACTGTCGCTCTTCCCTTTGCTATTCCGTCTCTCTGGTTCAACACTAGACATGGTCTGTCTCCCAAATTCGCCTGACGCACATGACACCCTAGAGGGGTCACTATCAGCTAGCGTTGGGTTACCCGCGCACAAACCCTGGGAACCTGTTCCCCCAGAGCTACACAGGTCTGGCGCTGCAGGTTCGGCGTGCAACAGACAGAGGCCGTGACGTTCGCCACCGATTGATGGCATTTGCGGTACGTGCCATGTAGGTTGATGCTGTGAGTGATGTGGATGCTGCTGAGCGGGGTGAACTCTATGGTGTGGTCCTCCAAAGCTGGCCTCGTCCCCTGTGTAGCTGCAGGGCGGCGAAGGTCCCGGCAGGTCAGGGTAGGAGACGTGATCCGATCGACCGTGCAAAGCCAGCGAGGACTGTGTGAACGCCGGGTGCAGGGCTTGGGCCGGGGCGTGAGGGCTCCGCAGACATCCAAACAGAGAGTGATCCATTTCCCCTTATCCACAACTCCTGGTCTTTCTCCGAAAACGTCTTCTCTGCCTGCACGCAGAGCGCACACGTGAGTTTTTTTGGGGGAAGCCAAAAATCACAAGGCGAGCTCCTCTCACCTCGCACCCGTGGCTACCGTAGTCCAGGAGTCAGCAGCAGGAGGAAGAGGGAGCGGGTGGCGATGAAAGACAAGGCCTCTGGTAATCCTGAGCATGCAGCCCCGTTGCCAGGTGGAGAGAGAGGGTAAACACACACAGCCTGCGAGAGGAAGCTCGGGTGACAGATGGAAGAAAGAGAAAGAAAGACAGAGAGGTCTGGGCCCGACTGGATACTGTGCTTGAGAAGAAGTGGAGTTGGAGAGGGAACAAGAGAGGGAGGGGGGCAAGCGGAGGTGGTGGAGGAATGGATGTTATATATAGGGCGTAACATGAGATGGAGGTTGGGTCGCAGGCTCCTCGCTACTGACCACATGCATACGATCTTCCTCCAGAAAAGCAAGGTACGATAATTTCGAGGCCAGCCAAGTAGTTCCGGAAAACGGGTATGATATTTTGGACGTGGGCGATATGACCCCACTGAGAGATGAGTTGCTTATGCAAGTGGAGTGCAAGTGTGAACCAGAGGGGTTTTGACAGAAGATGGGGTTGGGGTTTTGGGGCGACTGCTGCTCAGATTGCAAAGTTTTACTGAAGTGTGAATAAACTAAGGTGCCGCAGAATGATCTACACTTTCAGCATCGTCTTTAAGGACACGGAATTGACCGTGATTTTGATTTTGGAGTGGATTATGTGAAATGAAGTCCAGCCAAATGTATTCAATAGCACATAAACAAACCACTTGGCCCAGCTCCCCATATACTTCGTGCTAAAGTCCACTTAAATGACAAACATATAAAAGTTGTGCATTGAAAGCGTTTGATGTCTTTGATCTCCATTGTATTTTAATTGAAATGCATTCTTAAGAAACTCACAAAAGTTTGATACTGTCAGCCATTAAGTCTGTCTGCCATGCAATAACTCAAAATCTAACAAAAACTATAACCAATCCAAATGTTACGCTGCATCGTCTGTTGCAGGCATAAAGTGACATGCAGATTTCTATAAATCTGTATAACAATAGATACACTGGAGTCTAGTTCATACTGTAATAATTCATACAGTTGAAAAATGAAAATAGTTTTGAGAAAACAGATGCTGTTCATTCTCGTGCATATTTTCAAATGGAAAACCACATTTCTCTCCCAGATAGCTCAATGAAACAGAACACTTTTTGAAAGGGACTTTCTGCTTGTCACAAAATGTCTAAGGGTTTGAGCAAGGCATGAAAAGTCATTTAATGATCTACGCTTACATCCTGGATGAAAAGCAGATATTTTATTTACTGACAGCAAAATAATTTTATTAACATTTCTTCAGTTTTCATGCAAGCTGATGGAATGACAATTTATTTACACTGCAATGAGTAAAAAGTTGGATAAAAAATTACTTCAATTGGTAACTTTTAATTTCTTTTTAATAAAAAAAATTAAGTGTTACAAATTAATTTTTTTATGACTTTTCACTTTTTACAGAGTAGTTTATATTTTATAGGATGTTTCAACCACAATGAAATAACAGCTTGGTGCAATGCAAATTATAAAGGATCTTATTTTTATTGTGGCAAAACACTGTAAAAAATATATCATATCAACATATATTTTTAATCTTACTTTAACTGAACAAATTAAGTTAAACAATTTAAACTTATTTTTCTAAGTTATGTCAACTTATCACAATTCAAAGCTTAAAAAAGTGGGTTAAGTTGACTCGAATAGTCAAGATGTTTATATAGTACTTCTTGCTGCATTTTTTAGGGACTTGTTCATGAAAACACAGTTTAAAAATGCTGACAGAAAAAGTCCTTTTATATTTTTTGTCATTAAAATTAGAAAAAGTTGTGTAATTTATTTATTTATTTATTTTCAACAACATTTAATTCTAAGAATTTTTATTTAACAATAAATAAAATACCTTGATATTCTAATGGGAATAATAAAATTATAAAAAGAACTGAACTCTTATGGCCTGGTTATTTAGCAATGCATTTTAAGACCTTGTCACGCCTTATTTATGCCTTAAGCCTTAGTCAAGGCTTAAGGCTAGTCCTAGACTAAGACACATGTTTGAGCTGTCTCAACTGAAAATAACTTGCATGTACAGATCTTAAAATATGCCAGTGACATTGTTCTGTCTCAAGACCAGTAACAGATTTTCTAAGGCATGTTCATAAAAAATGCTTAAATATCTTAATTTAACTAAGACCTAGTCCTGGCTTTACCTAAGCTTTGTCTATAAAACCAAGGGGTGGTTTCCCATACAGGGATTAGTTTAAGGCAGGACTAGGCCTAAGTTTAATTAGGATATAAAACAAGTTTTAACAAACATGCTTTACTAAAAACATTACTGCATATTGAGGCAAAACAAAGGGCACTTATGTATTTTAATGATATGTCAGTGCAAGTTGTTTTTAGTTTGGATAGCTCTTACATTTATTTTAGTCTAGGACTAGTCTAATCCCTGTCCGGGAAACTGCACCCATATGTCTTATTTTTAAGTTGCTTTGGATCATAGAGTCTGCTAAATGAATACATATAAGAAGTAAATGCTGATGTGACTGGTCTAAAAAATATAATAAAAAAGTGATACACCTTTCACTTTCAGCTGTCAGGTGGTTCTTTCAAAAAGTACAGCTTTGCACCTAAAGAGTTTATATTAGTACCTCAGAGGTACATATTGGTGCTAATGCATCAAAGAAAGATTTTAGTAAAGGCATATATTTGCACAAAATGTATACATATAATTTTAAATGGTACTGCCCTGGTAAAACATATTTAACCCAATTTACAATACAACCAATAGCACTGCTTCAATGACTGTGAAATGCACAGAAATATTCCTGACCACTGTCAAATAAGTCTTGCCCGCTGTCCTTTACATTCAAAACAACCGCTCTATATAAATGACTCTGGCGAACCGAACATTCACATAAGTTTTATCCCGGATAGGAAATTGGGTTCATTTTAAAGGGAAATGACTTTAGCAGACCACCGAAATCCGACGTGGGTGTTACAACCATTTTCTGTCTCCGTTTGGACTGACTGCTATGTCCAGTGGTCCTGTATTAAGCCTCAAAAGAAAATATAGTGTTTATTTAACAAATTAGGCCAATTAGTCGTTATGTAAAGTAATCTCTGAGCGAGGCCCCAGGGTGCGTATTAATGCTCATATGGTTTCGGTTTTAGCCTCAGAGCTTGAGCCATGTCATTGCCTCGGGGCCCCGAGAGGTTACGTGAGATTCGCTTTCTCTCCTCTTCGACCCCTTTCCTCTCTCTCTTCTCGGTGGGTCCGAAGACCTAAGCCTGGGTAATAGCTGACTGCTAATTTGACAGCTCCCCGGGGAGAAGAGATTTTCTGCAGGTGAGTCTTCTTACCTGAAGGACAATTATTTAATGTGTGTGACACAAGGTGTTACTTGTCTAACATGTTATGCTTATTAGATTTGGTATGATTTGGGGGGGGCTTTCGAACCTGCTTGTGTCAATCAGATTTCAAGAGACTAAAACCAGGCAGACGATTATTATAATAGTCAAATACTCAAGTACAGTATAGTGTTTTATTTATTGATTTATTTTAGCTGTTGTTTTGTACTTCTGCATTTCAAATGACAACATTTTAGTGTAGATGTGTCATTTGTAATCTTTTTGAATGTATGCAATTTCTCATTCTTTAAATGCTAAAACGCATTAATTCAACAGTTTGTTCTGTCCAGTATGGGTTAAAAACAACCCAGAATTTTTTGGGGGGTGTGCCGTGTAATTTAATTTCTGTAAGTTTTTATTACCCTACTATAAAATAACTAATCCTCTAACTCAATGACTAATCCACTTGCCTAACTCTGTGACTAACGCTGTTAAGTGTTAATGCCAGACACACATATTTAATTCATACTCTGTATGGGTTTAATGTAGCTTTGTAATGAAAGGATGAAAGGAAAAGAAGAGAGTATGTGATGTGTTTTATAGTAACAGACAGACTCAGAAAATACAAGCCTTTAGAAATCTCTGTTCTGGTTGAGTTATTTTACTGGGGAGCTGTGCAGGAAAATATATACAGCTATTAAAAATCTGAAACTGTGTTAAATTATCTGACAAAGTTAATTCTTAAACACTTTGATATTCCTTTAAAAAGCCTCAATAATACTGCCATACGCAATAAATTTAAATAGTTTAAATAAATGTTATTATGAAAAGTTCTTAGATATTTTAAAATAAACCTCCTCATGAATTGCATATAAATAACAAGCCTTTGGAAAAGTTGTGCAATACATACAGCAAAGTCCAATTTTGCATGCATATACGCCAGTCTTTCCCATTCACTTAATACCATGCATCTTTTTGTGTCATTTTATGTATTGGTTTCTCATTTATTTTATCATTGCCACTTGGGGTTGGTGTTAGAACAACTTTCTGTTACATTTCAGACATCCTATCCCCAACCCAAAGCGACAATGGTAAAATAAATTGAGATTTTCAATTTTGATAAGTTGACATAACTTATAAAAACAAGTTGAAATTGTTTAACTTAATTTGTTAAGTTCAAATAACATAAAATATATATGTAGTTAATTTGACAAAAATGCTGATTTTTTTGACAGTGCAGTGTTGGGTCAGAAAGGGACGAGCCCATCCCAACCCCTTGGGTAATTTAACCTATGCTGGGTTGTTTCAACCCAAAATGGCAGTACTTAACCTGACAGTACTTCAATTTACATCATAACTCTTTGCTTTTAAATGTTTTAAACTCTCTTTATAATTAAACCCAACTCTCACCAAAAAGATAGCCATAGACGCAGGCATGGTGTTAAAAAGAAATGAAAAATAGAAGAAAATGTTTTTAACTTATACAACTCATAAAACTTTTTGGGGCAGTTTCCCGGAGAGGGATAAGACTAGTCCTAGACTAAAATAAATAAATAAAACAACTTGCACTGGCATCTTAAAATACATCAGTGCCCTTTGTTTTGACTTAATTTGCACGTCAGTAATGTTTATGTTTGTTAAAACTATTTATATTTCCTCATTAAACTCAAGTCTAGTCCTGGCTTAAACTAATCTTTGTCTGGGAAACCACCCCTTTATTTTAAAATTTGAATTAGAGTTTGAATCCAAGTTGTGTACCCTGAAAAAAATGATTCATTCAATTTACTCATTTTTTTAAAGGCAAGTGGTTAAACAAAATGTAGCTTAACCCTTGTGTGGTGTTCATATTTCTGTTACTTAGACAATGTTTGTGGGTCTAGTGGACCCAGAGCATTATTAGTATCTTAAACCAATGCAGTCATACAAATTTATGTATTACTGTTTACAGATGATTACTTTAGCCTTATTGCAAGTAATATAGACAGAATTTATGGTTAATATTTGTCATTTACCACTGGTACAGGACTATTTATAGATTAAAGTGCTATTCGTTTTTGTGATAATATGAAATAAGAGAAGAAAATTCTATTCTCCCCCAGATGTTTATCTAAAATAAGTATTTTCATAACTTTTTTATCTCAAATAAGTTTTTCATCACTTTGATGTTTAATCCTTTGAACTTAGTTTGAAATTGTACACATTTGTGTCCGTCTACACAGCACAAGCCTCATCTGAAAAGATGCGGTATCATAACACATTATCCACACTGAACACATAACCTGTTCATGCCAGCCTACACAACACATAAGAAGCAGATTTTTACTGTGTAGCTGTGTTGCATATGCATTTCTTGCATTTTATAGACGTATACTGTGTCTTCCTGTCCATCTTATGTCCACACACACTGCAGTACAATGTGTTGCTTTTGGCTACAACCTAAAATGATGAAAATGGTTGGATATGAAATATTACTTTCCCTATTTCTCACTCTCTCTCACACACTCATACACACACAAACACACACACCATAGGTTTTGTGGTAACTTGTGGTTTTACAAATAGTAATCAATACACCAGTTTACCATGATTACCACACTTTTACTATAATACAACCATGGTTATTTTTTGTAAGGGATATAATGGTAAAATGTAGAATGGTTCCTGTTAGACAAAAGGTAAAGTGTTTGGGACAGTGGGGGCAGACAAGTGTTCATGCATGATATATAACATGTTGTATCCTTGCGATGTTACAGCAAGTGATGAAGGACAAAACTCTGCCATGCATCCATCACATATGTACAAACATATTTACAAACACACTCATGCACTCACAGGAGTCACAGATAAGTGA
The DNA here is from genome assembly GCF_030506205.2 of Paramisgurnus dabryanus. NCBI lineage: Eukaryota > Metazoa > Chordata > Actinopteri > Cypriniformes > Cobitidae > Paramisgurnus > Paramisgurnus dabryanus. Next base: position 28,441,505 of record NC_133355.1, on the reverse strand, counting down.
AAAACAGAGTAAAGTTACATAGCATATTAAAATTTCACTCTCTTATTACCTCCGGGTCCAGTGGACCCGAACACCACATATGTAATATAAATGTGTAGGGGGGTGTACAGTGTACAGTCATTATAAAGTTGTTTATTTTTATGTTCTTTATAGAAAATGAGCCAAGGCCAATGAATCTGAGGTTGAAACAACAATTAATTGCATAATTTTTCTTTTAGTAAACATTAAAAACGGGTCCCACAGACCCGAACACCACACAAGGGTTAAATAAATTGATTACAACCACTTACTTTAAAAAATTGAGTAAAATGAATGAATCATTTTTTTCAGTGTATGTAGATGTAATGTAGTTGCATACACTTTTTATGCATTATAGAGTTTAAAGTTAAAGTTGGATCGACTTTGTTTTCACTTAGAGCAGGAGTTTTTTGGGTTTAATTAGGGTTGGAACTAAACTCTGCAGGATAGTGGCCCTCCAGGACCAGGGTTCCCCAACCCTGACTTAAATATATAAAAATGTTTAGGTGTTACCAATTGTAGTAATTTTTGAAGTATTTTTAATCTTTTAAATGAATTCTATTCTGCATTTCTATAAGTAAAAAAATAGAAGTCGATTAAGATTACTTAATTGTTTGCATAACATTATTTTAAATTTATGTAATGTCATATGATGTTACAAAGAGGTGTGTGCTTATACTTCCATTGCCCCATTTAATAAATCATTGGATTATTACTTTTGAATAGAGGCTGAGGGATTAACATTGGTCATTAGCTATGATATCTGACATTAAAATCAAACTCGAAAACAACTTTCATCAAATTTTCCAGTCAAAGTTGATCTGGCACTGTGTGACACACTGTGAATGAGTTTGTTGAGCCAGGCTCCCATATTGAGCTTACTGTACAGAGTCAATGTGTTTGCTCTCATGACGCGAGCTGAGACTAATGCGTTCCATGCCGTGTCTACGCTGTGTCAATGCCTTTTAAAACTAAATTTGTTTCTGGTAGCCACAGAAAAAGTACTATTGGTTAAGCAGATGACAATGAAAAGTTTCCTTACCATTACACATTGTTTTAATATTAGACTTTTAACTCTTTAAAGTGACATCTAAGTATTTAATGGCTTCTCTTCTTTTTTATGTCATGCAATGGCTAAGATGCTAAACTGTATTTTATATCGGTTTTGCCTTTCTTTTCCACCTCCAAACGTTTTTTTTCCGCAGAACTGAGGCTAATGAATTTCATACGTGCACTATGATTTTAGCAGACACACAATCGCTAAATATTTCTTACCGGCAATGTGCTGCACGTCATCATGCCACAGCATCAATCATATAAAAAGTGAATGCGCCTTGATCATTCCTGTTCATTACTGAAACGCAGACCATGTAGCCACCAGAAGTCACATATAGGAAACTTTACAGGACACATTACCTCATTGACCTTGACTGTTCCTCTGAAAAGAGCAGACTTTTCCCCAGAGATTTACAGAGCTAGGATTTGCCTGTTAGCTCTCACTGCCATTGTTATTCTGTAAAGGACAATCTCATATACAAAGGGGGAATTGTTTGGTGTATTGTTCCAGCATGATCTTACAAGAATCTGTACATATTTTACAACTTAGCTAATTTGTATTAATTTGTATGAAGGGGATTGTACAAAAATGTATGTGATGAGACCCCAACCCTAACCCCTAGGCGAAACAAATCATACAAAAATGTACAAATGGTGGTTTTACGAATTAATACAAATTACCCAAATACCAGCCTGATCTCACAAGATTTGTATGTATTTTACGAGATGGCTAATTCATATGAAGTTAATTATGCAAAAACCCCACCCCTAACACCAACTTCACAGGAGTCAATGCAAACCATACAAAAATTTATGAATGTGGTCGTACAGATTAATACAAATTAGCCTCCTGGTAAAATCCAAACGAACTGCCATGAGATTAAGTTGATTGTTTCCAGTGTACAATATTGAAAGCTTTTAACAGTAACCTACAGTCTCATAACCTTCAGTTTAGATTTGGGTTCTTGTCACACATTTATTTAAAATGTTTAGTGAAATCAAGTAAACACAATTATTTGTGATCCTGTCTGTGAAATCCAGTCTAATGTTTCTAAATTTGGAGCATCAAAGTTTGATTTCACTCATTGGGCCCTATTTTTACGATCTAAGCGCATTGTCTAAAGCGCACAGTGCACGGTCTAAATGCCACTTTTGCTAATTTAACGACGGGAAAAATGGTTTGTGCGCCGAGTGCACGGTCGGAAAAGGTTGTTCATATTCTCGTAATGAGTAATGGGAGTATTTTGGGCGTAACGTGCAATAAACCAATGAGAGTCTTATCTCTCATCCTCTTTAAAAGTCTCTTCTATGTCTATTCCCTATTTAGATGACGAACTTTGTAAACTGAAAAACTAAGCGGAGGAAGAAGACCACCAGTTTAAAAATAATGTAAAAAAATGTGTTGTTTTCATTTTATTGAAATTGTTATTTTTTTGGATTTAAAGCCTCTTTCTTTCAGTTATGGAAGTACAAATAGCAGGCTTTTAATTGCTGTAAATGTATTGATATCCTACATAATCAATGTAATCTCATAAAATAATTTGCAAATATGCAAGAAAAGGTTTGTACTCTAAAAATACAAACAGGAGATAAAGAATTTACAAACGTGCAGAGAGCCGAAGCGTTTCAGCACTCGGACAGCGCCATGGGATTTTTAAAAAGCATTACTTAAAATGTTTCTCGTCTCGCCATATCCACAGGTACAGAGTCATCATATACAATAAATCCGTACGGTAGCATTTAAAAAAAAACATTTAAAAACAGATGCATTTGTTTAAAGCAAAGCATTTATTTACTTACCAGGCTACAGGTGAAGCAGCTCTTTACGCCTTCTAACGTCTCATAATCGATCCTCATTTATGTCCAAGAGACTCAATAATAATCTTTTACATTCAATCCTTTAAACTTTCATATTTAAAAGCATTTTTGTGCTGCTGCGCATTGATGTATGTGATAAGCAAACCCGCGTTGTCGTCCCGTTTATAGGTGAATATTACTAACATGCTCTTTAAATAACAAAAACACTATTGCACCATAGACTTTAAACTTTAGACTAGGTTTTAATTGATCAATGGCGTAGTTTATTTTAGTTGTCTCAAAATAGCAATGCGCCAACAATGCACCTGAACACACCTCGTTTCCAGACCAGAACGCCCATGAGCGCAAAATTGCCGCAAATGCATTTGCTACTTAAACAACGCTAAACGTGAAAATGATAATTGCACCGAGTTGAAGCAAAAGACACTTGAGTCGCGCATTGCGTTGTGTGTATGATAGAGCCCATTGATTTAACATAGATTTTATTCTTTGACATTATCTTACATTATTTTACATTATCACTGTAAAAAAACTGCTGTAATTATGCAGCTGGTTGCCAGTAACTTACTGTATAAGATAAAGACTGAAAATTGTTCATGTTCATTTAACTCTGAACAAACTGTTGCCAGTAAATAACATAAATGTAAAATCTACAGTAAGTGACCGGCAGCTAGTTGCCAGTAATACTGTAATTTCTACAGAAATATTTTACAGTGTAGTCAATATTAAAGATGTCAAGATTATATTTTCACAGAAGGTTCTTTACATTTTGTAGGATCATTTTCTGTAAATTACAAAAAAAATGACTTAGCTTTTTTAACTTTATGACTTTTTTCAGAGACTGGGTCACATTTGCTAAGGCTTAAGCAGAGGGCAAAAATAACAAAGTTGGTGTATTCGTGTCAAACCTATTTAGATTTTAGTAGACTTAAAGCAAAAAAATAAATTAAAATAAAATAATAAACACTCATTAAACCAGAAATTGACAATCCTGATCCAAACCACTTCAATAGGTTGTTTGAAATTTGGCTTCCATTTTGTCTCTCCACAATGACAAATACTCTCTTATGTCTCTTGGCATTGTGGTGAAGTCATTACCATGGCACCCGTTGCAGATGTATCCGATATGAACTGCAGAACAAATAGTGCAAAAAAAAAAAAAACGAGCAAAACCTAAGATCTGAAAACAAAATTCAGAAAATGTTGTCCCATTGAGAAAGTAAAACTGCTGCCCATGTGGCTTGAGTCAAACAGAAACCAACAGAAGATCACAGAAGATAAAGACAGATGCTTTCCTCATCCAGTCACTGGTGTTTACACCTCCGGGATCTAGAAATCATGACTCTTTAAACAGCCTACCAACACGAGCTAAACGCCTCATTCATCCAACTAATGACTGCTTGCGTTTTTAACCACGTTCGGCTTTTGTTGTTCTGTAATCAGGATGTAATTGACTATTGTAGCCCTCTGAGCGCTCATTTTATTTGAGGATTAAGTGTAAACATCATGTGCGGCTGGCACCGTCCCGCTCTACCAATGTTGGGGCCTGTAAATATGTGAGCTCTTACACAAAAACCACAATCACATCGCGCCGAACACACCATTTTCTTTATTAATGGGCCGTAACGCACCGCCGTGCCATGTTTACGTGGAAAACCGTTCACCTCTTGTGGGCTCTGATTAATCTGGATGAGAAAAAGTGGAAAGAGCAAACCGCAAGTGTAACGCACACCCTCTCTCTGTCGTGTTTAAGCTGTATACAAACAGTCTCCAGTCTGCCAAGGTCTTTTCTACACACCCATATCCTTGCAATCCGTCTACGCAAGCAGAATCAGTTACACACACAAACACGCACGCGTACACACAGATGATGAAGCTGGATAAAACGAATTATGTTTCTATATGGCATACAGCTTATTCATTTAAAGGAATAGCTTAACCAGATATGAAACATTTTTTTGTGGTTCTCGTGACTATTTTTTCATGTGTGTTTCATCACAAGACATGCAAGGACCAATGAGATTATTGACGCACAGCTGTGTTTAAATGCAGTATTATGTATTAATTGTATTAACTGCGTCATTGGATTGAATGAGTGCGTTTACATGCACAGTCTTACGCCGATTATGCTTAATAAACTGATAACACATGGGGTCATGTAAACACGTAAAACTGTTTTCTGTAATCGGGGAAAGCTCATAAACAGCGTAAGCAAAAACCGATCGGCACAGGTTTTTTGGTCATTACGCCGATTTCGCGTGGCATGTAATCAACCCAATACCCATATTTAAAAGTTTATAAACAGAGGAAAAATTTTTTTGTTTGTTTGTTTGAAAACAGAGGGTCTGTTCTTTCATTTGATATATTTGTATGTTTATATATTTTTACAAGAAACATTTCCTGGAAGGCATTTTGTAAAACTTTTGTGAAAATCCCAAATGTGGGCGGGCAGCATTAAAAAAAAGGCTGGCGGCGAATGAGTTAATTTGCTGTCAAGTGAGAGAGATACTTTTTGTGATATTTGGGCCTTGGTAATTCTCTTAGTGTGTTCATGTCTCTTCTTTCGAAATGTTATTTATATATGAGCGATTAGTAACTTTTCTGTCAGAACACTGAAGCACAAAACAGACCAGCTCGCTTTCATGATGTCGGTGATGTCATGATATATAAAATGATTTTTGGCACCATAAAAACAACATCTTAAAGGAACATTTGTAATAAATGTGACCGTGGACCACAAAACCAGTAATAAGGCGCACGGGTATATTTGTAGCTATAGCCAACAATACAACAATATGCGCCAACATTATCGATTTTTCTTTTGTGGCAAAAATCATTAGGATATTAAGTAAAGATTCTGTTCCATGAAGATTTTTTTTCTACTGTAAACATAAAAAAATCATTAGTTATATGTGTTGCTAAAGACTTCATTTGGACAACTTTAAAGGCAATTTTTTTGCATCCTCAGATTCCAGATTTTCAAAAAGTTGTATCTCAACCAAATTCACCATCCATCAATGGAAAGCTTATTTATTCAGATTTCAGATGATGTATAAATCTCCTTTTATGACTGGTTTTGTTCCCCAGGGTCACAAATAAGGAATATTTAAATTCAAAAACCTTCAATGGGCCCCTGCATGTCAATTCATGTTTTTCATGCAAAGACTGAAGGCTAGATTTTATTACACTTTTAATGAGATATTTGATTCATATATAATGAGCGGAACATGGTAGGATTATGCCAGTCTGTCTAAAATGTCCCGAAAAGCTGTTTATAATTATGAATGAGATTTGCTTTAAAATTATAATCCAAAAAATCATAACGCTCTTGTTCCAAAACTGCACCCATACTGAAGGTCAGATACACCGCTGCCATACGTTTTAATTTACATTGCAACCAAGTGAATGTATTAAATTCATAAATGACACGATGCCTGATCTAGTGAGCTCCAGATAATAACGCAACCAGAACAAAAAAATGGTTTGTCATTAAGTATTGTGTTGTATTGTATTATATGCATTGTATTGTATTTGAAACTATAGAAATTTTGGAGTACAGCATTAATACAATGCATACTAACTTTCAGTACTTTACCCTCTGATACATCAGCAGTGCATTTAAGGGTAATCATAACAGCAACATGCATCTGTCACAGGAGTGACGATCTTTTAGGCGGAACCAAAAATTGGGAAAGTTTGGTTCCGCCCGGATGTTTCCGCCCAGACCGGTAAGAGAAAACACCGGACATCCGGTAGCGCCGCGAACGCTGTAATCAGCCGAATTACACACAGCTGGGTGTCATTAAGAGGAGCGCCGGGTGATTGGACGATGGCAACACTCAGGAGAGTATTTGAGAGCAGTTCAAACCACAGTTGGGGTGCTTATTATTCCTGTTGGTGGTGTGTATCGTGTGCTGAGTTGGGCTCACCGGGTACGCTGTTTTGGATTGTTGTAACCGCTCTCTCTCTCGGTTGGATTATAGCCTTACATTTGATGAAGATACCGAAGACCTTATAGGTAGAGGAACTAAACGAATACTGACCTTGGATGAAAGAAACGAAGGAAGGAAAGACGCATCATTGTGAGTATACGATTGTGGAAAAGTGGTGTTGGTGGCTGAAAACCACTTTGTCTATGCATCTAGAGTCCTAGCAGTGTGAGATAAATCTTGGAGAGCTTGGGACGAAGAAAGTACAGCAGCTGTGAGTAACGGAGTCTTTTTATGGATGTGTTGTACATATATTTGACCTGTATACCTCTTTGAGTGTTTTTGGAAGAGAGCGGGTGGCCCTACCCCTGAACCAGCGCGGTGGGTGAGCCACGGGGTCTTTGTGCTGAAACAGCTCCAGTGACGACAACAAACCCTAGGCCAAGTTACCATCTCCATATTCTTCGTCCAGAGTGAGGTGAAGGAAGACGGGCGTCTATTGTGTGCACTGAGCGTGGTGGGTGAGTCTTGGATGTAGAAATTTTCACTTGGAGTGGTGCTGTGAAATGCTGTGTATTGCAGTGAGATTGCTGTGTCTTGTCTGACGTACCCCCGCCTCCAGTCACTCGTTCTTGAGACGACGAAGAGGAAGAACGGTTTAGAGTAAGAACTGTATATAAATATGCTGTGAGTGTGTTCCAGTCTTAAAATCACGGAGTGGCGTCTCGAAGTATTTTCCCAGCCAAAACGCTCGGCGGATTGGAGTTTAGGAGTGGCGGTGAAGAACTGTGCTATTGACGGTGTGTGAGTATTGCCTCTATACTGCTACCTTACCTGTGCCCTTTTATCATCACAGAGTTGGAGGCGAAGGAGATCTGGGACATCCGCTGGCCCGAGGTCTCGACAAAAGGGCGCCCCGGTCCAGTTTTCGATCGACCAACGGGTCTCGAGGAAAGGGCAGCGCTCGACCCGGTGTGCCGGCGTGACGTCCTCGCCCCTCTGTGGACCAACGAGCTCGCCGAGAGGGTTTTGGCCCCCGGCGTCACATAGGAAAACACTGTCTAGCTGACGCACCGCGCAGCCAGTTACCGTAAGTCCGCCACCCTGTTAAAATCACATATGACCTGTTAAAACTGCCAAATCAACAGGGAAGAGAAGTGTGATGTGAGAGCTGTGCAGAGAGCCATACCTACCTCGAAGTGGTAGTCAGCAGTCATCTGCGGAGAGAGAGAAAGAGCCAGCGTGAGCACTGAGATACTGAACTGTGCAGAGAGCCATACCTACCCAAAGCTGTAGTCAGCGCAGAGGTGAGAGAACCATTGGAAAATCGATTCATTGTGCTTTGTGTCCCAGCAGTCATCTGTGGAAAGAGAGAGAGAAAGAGCCAGCGTGAGCACTGAGCTACTGAACTGTGCAGAGAGCCATACCTACCCAAAGCTGTAGTCAGCGCAGAGGTGAGAGAACCATTGGAAAATCGATTCATTGTGCTTTGTGTCCCAGCAGTCATCTGTGGAAAGAGAGAGAGAAAGAGCCAGCGTGAGCACTGAGATACTGAACTGTGCAGAGAGCCATACCTACCCAAAGCTGTAGTCAGCGCAGAGGTGAGAGAACCATTGGAAAATCTATTCATTGTGCTTTGTGTCCCAGCAGTCATCTGTGGAAAGAGAGAGAGAAAGAGCCAGCGTGAGCACTGAGATACGGAACTGTGCAGAGAGCCATACCTACCCAAAGCTGTAGTCAGCGCAGAGGTGAGAGAACCATTGGAAAATCGATTCATTGTGCTTTGTGTCCCAGCAGTCATCTGTGGAAAGAGAGAGAGAAAGAGCCAGCGTGAGCACTGAGATACTGAACTGTGCAGAGAGCCATACCTACCCAAAGCTGTAGTCAGCGCAGAGGTGAGAGAACCATTGGAAAATCGATTCATTGTGCTTTGTGTCCCAGCAGTCATCTGTGGAAAGAGAGAGAGAAAGAGCCAGCGTGAGCACTGAGATGCTGAACTGTGAAGAGAGCCATACCTACCCAAAGCTGTAGTCGGCGCAGAGGTGAGAGAGCCATTGGAGACCGGTGCATTGTGCCCTTATGTCCCAGCAGTCATCTGTGGAGAGAGAGAGAAAGAGCCAGCGTGAACGCTGAGATATCGGACTGTGAGGAGAGAGCCATACCTACCCTAAGCTGTAGTCAGCGCAGAGTCCTTGTGGAGAGAGAGAGAGACAGAGTCAGCGTGACCGCAGAGATATCAAGCCGTTCAGGAAAGCCCAACGTACCAGAAGCTGTAGTCAGCGACGAGGTGAGAGAAACTATTGGAAACCGATTCACAGTGCCTTTGTGTCCCCAGTAGTTATCTGTGGAGGAGTAGAGAGAACCCGTGTGCGTGTTAAAGGAACAGTAAGGAAGGAAACCTATACTTACCAAGAGCCGCAGTCGGTGAAGAGGTGAGAGAATCCTCGGAGATCGATCCACCGTGTCCTCGTGTCCCGGCGGTAGCCTGTGGAGAAAGAGAGAACAGGGAAGGAGAGTGAGTCGACAAGCAAGGAGCTGTGTGAGATAGGCGGTGGACCGCCTCGAGCTAGCTACAGGTACACGGATGAGAGAAAGTCTATACCAACACTGATTTGATTTATTCTGCCTCCAGGAAGGAAGAGGAGCGCGCCACGGGCAGAGGGAACCAGAGGCGGGAGCCCGTTCCCCGACGCAACTTTCACCCCCCTGTCACTCACTTGCTCGTGGCCCCTTGGAAGACAGATCCAGACATTAGTTTTAATTTCCCTTTCCCCAATCCCCAGAATCTTTTAAATATTTAAACAAATAAAGAATATTTTTTTATACTTACCTGTTCCTCGTTGTTGTTTGGTCATTGGGTTGGTTTTGGGGACCTCCTCGAGGTGGGAATTTAGAAGGGGCGTGGCTTAACCACTAGCAGCCAGCCCCTGGCTTGTGACAGATTTTGGCGTAGTCGGCAGGGCCCCACCTCGAGTTGAGTAACCAGACTAGCCCAATGACCGACAACGCGGGGCCCGCAGCCCAACCCCGTGCGGTGCCTGTCTTTATGGGTAGCCCTTGGGTCCAAAAGTATGGAGGGATAGAGTCGGGAATACGACTAACGGAATGGAAGGCCCAGTTGGAGTATTTAGCCGACCTGCAAAGCCTTAGTGTAGCCCAGCGGCTCCAGTTCGTGTTAAACTCCTTAGAGGGAGAAGCGCGGCGAGAAGTACAGGCCGCCCCTGAGGCTGTCCGAGCCAGTGCCCAAACTATATTTCAGTTCCTTACCGAGCAATATGGTGACCACACCCCCGTAGCTGTCCTCCGTTCCCAATTCTTCAACAGTAAACAAGGCCCCCGACAACCCATTAGAGCTTTTGCCCTGAGACTGCGAGAACAGTTCACCCGGCTACAGGCCCGCCGCGATCATGGATTGGGAGATGGCGAGACTTTGCTGCGCGACCAATTCCTCCTGGGGATGAAAGAGGGCCCCGTGAGACAGAGTTTGAGGGTCCAGTTTCGCAGAGACCCAGACCTCACATTTGAAGATCTAAGGAAGGAGGCGTTAGCCTTAGAGGGCGACGAGGTCGAGGTGAGTGAGACCCCAGTATGTGCAGCGGTAAACGAGAGTGTGCCACCACCACCAGAACGCACGGATTGGAAGCAGGCTCTAAAAGTCGAACTGTTGAAGGATGTCCGGGAGCAGATGTCAGAATTATCCAAAACTCTTCTGGGAGAGCTGCGCCAAGGTAGGGCGCGGGAGGAGCCAAGGCCGGCACCCCGAGAGCGAGTATACTCAGAGAGGAGCCGAGAGCCGCCGGGACGCCCAAACCGTTATAATCGACCCCGTTTCGAATGGGATGACCAGGGACGACCAATTTGCAATCGTTGTGGTGAGCCTGGACATTACAGTCGTCAGTGTGGGCCTCGCAGGGCATCTGAAGGGGGTTTTTAGGACGACCGGCCACAGTGGGTCGTGTGGCCGGGACCCCTCGAGAAGACCCGGGAAGGAGGGACAGCTCTAGGCAGCAGATGATCGGGCATAGCCCGGTGGCAGAAGTAAAAGTATGTGGCAAATGGATTCAGTGCCTGGTAGACACGGGCTCACAGGTAACGATGTTCGCAGAAAGCCTCTCCAAGGAGATATTCGGACAGGAAGGAACACGAGGAACAGAGGCCCCCTGGCTGACGTTGAAAGGCGCTAATGGCCTAGAAATCCCCTACATTGGCTATCGCCTGGCGGATCTTGAAGTGCATGGGGTGGTCGTCCCCCAGAAAGGTGTGATCATCGTTGAAGATAGGTGTTTGGGCGCCCACCGAGCCCTATTGGGCATGAATGTCCTCTCCGAATGCTGGGAGGAGATATTCCAGGCTAGGCCTGGTCCGAGGATTTCACCCACTGAGAGACCCAAGTGGGAGCGTGTAGTGGCCGACTGCCGTCGGGTCCAAATGAACCAGGTGCATAGAAATCGGGAGGAAGTGGGAAGAGTAATGTGTCGTTTTGCTTTGTCTATTCCCCCTAGGAGTGAGGCTATCGTATGGGCAAGAGTGCCCCTTCGAGAAGCGAGCCCAGAGGAGTGGGTGTTGGTAGAGCCACATACAGACTGCCCACAAGTGGAGGTAGCACGGGGACTAGCGGCGGTCCACCGGGGGAGAATCCCGGTAAGGGTACGAAACGAGCACCCCTATGCAGTACAGCTACACCGGCATCAACGACTGGCCCGGCTGACGACGGTCACACCCCACCAGGTGAGGGAAGAGAGGGACGTCAGTTTTCGTCAGGTGTGCCCCACTGTGATCGAGGTGGCCCTGACCCAGTTGGATGCCCCGGCGAGTAGCCAGGAGGGAGGTGTGCCAAGACACCTAGCGGGTGAGTCACTGCAAGGGGACGACCTGGGACAGGTACAGACACAGAAACTGCAGGCACTCCTTCGAAAGTGGCAACATGTGTTTGCGAGGCACGATGAGGACTACGGGTGCACCAGGGTGGTGGAACACCACATCCCCACCGGGGATGCAGGGCCGAGTAGGGAGAGATATCGACCGATCCCACCTACCTTGTATGCGGAAGTACGTACACTCCTACAGGGCATGTTGGGCCGGGGCATTGTCCGAGAGAGTAGCAGTCCCTGGGCGGCCCCCATCGTGCTCGTACAAAAGAAGACGGGAGCCTGGAGGTTCTGTGTGGACTATCGCAAGCTGAACCTGGTAACCAAGAAAGACGCCTTCCCCTTACCACGAATCGAAGACTCCCTTGCTAGCCTCACGCAGTCAGCCTGGTACTCCACCTTAGATCTGGCCAGTGGATATTGGCAGGTGCAAGTAGCCGAGGCCGACCGGGAGAAGACCGCCTTCACGACCCCGTTCGGACTATTCGAATGGGACCGGATGCCCTTCGGACTCTGCAACGCTCCGGCCACCTTCCAACGCTTGATGCAACGTTGTCTTGGAGGTCAGTTGATGGAGTCAGTATTGGTATATCTGGATGATGTGATTGTGTATTCCCCAGATTTCGATTCCCACCTCCGGCACCTAGAGGAAGTCTTCCGAGCCATGGAAAGGTACGGGCTGAAGCTGCAGCCGGACAAATGCCACCTGCTGCGGCGAGAAGTGAAGTTCCTGGGCCATGTGGTCAGCGCAGCGGGGGTGGCCGTGGACCCCGAGAAAGTCTCGGCAGTGAAGGAGTGGGACGCGCCTAAGACTGTGAGGCAAGTACGATCCTTTCTGGGATTCGTGGGATATTATAGGCGATTTATTAAGGACTTCTCAAAGATTGCCAAGCCCCTTAACCAGTTGCTGGTTGGCACGGGACGAAGCCGGGGCCGTGGGTCGCCCACTATTAACTGGGACAAAGATTGTGAGATGGCTTTTCAGAGGCTGAAGCAGGAGTTGTTACAGGCCCCCATCTTGGCGTATGCTGATTTTTCTGAACCTTTTGTCTTATATACAGACGCGAGCAACCTGGGATTGGGGGCAGTATTGGCCCAACGGCAAGAAGGAACAGAGCGGGTGATCGCTTATGCGAGCCGGAGTCTCCATCCGGCAGAGAGGAACGACGCAAATTACAGCTCCTTCAAGCTGGAACTGCTGGCCCTGAAGTGGGCCCTGAGCGAAAAGTTCAGGGACTACCTTTGGGGAGCTAAGGTAACAGTCATCACAGATAACAACCCTCTAGTACATTTGCAGACGGCGAAGCTGGGGGCCGTGGAACAGCGATGGGTGGCTCAGCTGGCCAACTTCGATTACAAGCTGCAGTATCGGCCTGGACGAGAGCACACGAACGCGGACGTCCTCTCAAGACTGCCCGAGGGAAAGAGCCCCAGACGCCAGGGGGATCGAAGGGAGAATAGCCGTGAGGAGGGCTACATGATAGGGGCCGTGGAGGCGCCAGGAGGCCAGCAGGAGGCTGCACCAGGGAATTGGGGGTGGGACCCCCGCCGGTGTATAGAAAGGCAGGCCCAGGACCGGGACGTGTGCCAAGTGAAGACGTGGGTAGAGCAGGGCCGACGGCCCACGTCGGTGGAGAGGCTAGCCCAGACGGAGACTGGGAAGAAGTTACTGGGACAGTGGGAGAAGCTGGAGCTACAGGAGGGGGTGCTCTGTAGGAAGACCTGCGATCCGAAAGTGGGCGAGGAAGTGTGCCAGATCGTGGTGCCAGCCAACCAGGTAAACGCATTGGTCTCAGCCTATCATGACCAGTTGGGACACCAAGGACAGGAGAGGACCGTATCCCTACTGCGTAGGTTCTTCTACTGGCCGGGATTGGAGGCGTCTGTGCACAACTTAATTCAAGCTTGCCCCCGGTGCATGCTGTTTAAATCTAGACGAGAGGCCCGAGCACCGATGGTACCCATCCACGCGAAAGCCCCCCTCCACATAATGGCAATGGACTTCCTGACGCTGGGCCGCCCTCAGGACCGGTATCAAAATATTCTGGTCATCACTGACCTGTTTACCAAATACGCCTGGGCAGTCCCGACGCTCGATCAGACAGCCAACACCACCGCCACAGCTCTATGGCGAAATGTGTTCCAGACATTTGGATGTCCCGAGTTCCTGCACTCCGACCAGGGGGCAAATTTTGAATCCAAGGTAATCCGTGAGTTATGCCAGTTGTATGGATGTACCAAAACCCACACCACGTCGTACCATCCCCAGGGAAATGGAAGCTGTGAGAGGTTTAATCAGACCCTATTGGGGCTACTGGGGACCTTAGATCAACGACAGCAGAGTGATTGGGTGAGTGCTTTACCAAACCTTTTGCAAGCATATAACAACAGTGTTCATAGCACGACGGGGTATGCCCCTACTTACCTGATGTTCGGCAGACACGTACGGATGCCCACTGACCTGGTCCTGGGAGTAGCAGCAGACCGGGAAGAAGTGAGTGTGACGGAGTGGGTGGGGCGCCATCACCAGCGCTTACACTTTGCGTACGAACAAGTTTCTAGGAAGATACAGACGGCAGGAGAAAGGAACAAACGATTGTATGATCGGACTGCTCGAGATGCCCCCCTGTTACCAGGTGAGAGGGTCCTGGCAAGGGATAACCGGCGGCAAGGAAAGGGAAAGCTAAGCGACCGCTGGGAGGCCATTCCGTATGTGGTTAGCAAGCAGCAGAGACCGGGACAGCCGGTGTACACCATCCGGCCCGAGGGAAAACCTGGCCCCGAACGGGTAGTACATCGGAACATGCTTCGCCCCTGTCCGAATTACCCCGAGACTGTGATAGAGGGGCCCACAGAGCCAGTGCCGGCGGCCCCCTGGATGGAAGGATGGGCTGTGGTACCAGGTCGACCCGTGGCGGCGCTACCCCCTGCCGCCCAGATACAGCCAGAGATAGTACCCGAGCCAGCTGAACCCCCAGTGGCCCAGATACCACCTGAGTTGGCACCTGAGCCGGTTGAACCTCCGGCGGCCCAGATGCAACCAGGGGTAGTACCCGAGCCAGTCGAATCCGATTCACCCGTGAGACGCTCCCAACGGGAGAGCCGAGGACGCCCCCCTGCCCGATACGGTGAGTGGACAACGCCGAGGCATTCCAGGGACTAGAATGCATTGGCGGGGGAGGATGTCACAGGAGTGACGATCTTTTAGGCGGAACCAAAAATTGGGAAAGTTTGGTTCCGCCCGGATGTTTCCGCCCAGACCGGTAAGAGAAAACACCGGACATCCGGTAGCGCCGCGAACGCTGTAATCAGCCGAATTACACACAGCTGGGTGTCATTAAGAGGAGCGCCGGGTGATTGGACGATGGCAACACTCAGGAGAGTATTTGAGAGCAGTTCAAACCACAGTTGGGGTGCTTATTATTCCTGTTGGTGGTGTGTATCGTGTGCTGAGTTGGGCTCACCGGGTACGCTGTTTTGGATTGTTGTAACCGCTCTCTCTCTCGGTTGGATTATAGCCTTACATTTGATGAAGATACCGAAGACCTTATAGGTAGAGGAACTAAACGAATACTGACCTTGGATGAAAGAAACGAAGGAAGGAAAGACGCATCATTGTGAGTATACGATTGTGGAAAAGTGGTGTTGGTGGCTGAAAACCACTTTGTCTATGCATCTAGAGTCCTAGCAGTGTGAGATAAATCTTGGAGAGCTTGGGACGAAGAAAGTACAGCAGCTGTGAGTAACGGAGTCTTTTTATGGATGTGTTGTACATATATTTGACCTGTATACCTCTTTGAGTGTTTTTGGAAGAGAGCGGGTGGCCCTACCCCTGAACCAGCGCGGTGGGTGAGCCACGGGGTCTTTGTGCTGAAACAGCTCCAGTGACGACAACAAACCCTAGGCCAAGTTACCATCTCCATATTCTTCGTCCAGAGTGAGGTGAAGGAAGACGGGCGTCTATTGTGTGCACTGAGCGTGGTGGGTGAGTCTTGGATGTAGAAATTTTCACTTGGAGTGGTGCTGTGAAATGCTGTGTATTGCAGTGAGATTGCTGTGTCTTGTCTGACGTACCCCCGCCTCCAGTCACTCGTTCTTGAGACGACGAAGAGGAAGAACGGTTTAGAGTAAGAACTGTATATAAATATGCTGTGAGTGTGTTCCAGTCTTAAAATCACGGAGTGGCGTCTCGAAGTATTTTCCCAGCCAAAACGCTCGGCGGATTGGAGTTTAGGAGTGGCGGTGAAGAACTGTGCTATTGACGGTGTGTGAGTATTGCCTCTATACTGCTACCTTACCTGTGCCCTTTTATCATCACAGAGTTGGAGGCGAAGGAGATCCGCTGGCCCGAGGTCTCGACAAAAGGGCGCCCCGGTCCAGTTTTCGATCGACCAACGGGTCTCGAGGAAAGGGCAGCGCTCGACCCGGTGTGCCGGCGTGACGTCCTCGCCCCTCTGTGGACCAACGAGCTCGCCGAGAGGGTTTTGGCCCCCGGCGTCACATAGGAAAACACTGTCTAGCTGACGCACCGCGCAGCCAGTTACCGTAAGTCCGCCACCCTGTTAAAATCACATATGACCTGTTAAAACTGCCAAATCAACAGGGAAGAGAAGTGTGATGTGAGAGCTGTGCAGAGAGCCATACCTACCTCGAAGTGGTAGTCAGCAGTCATCTGCGGAGAGAGAGAAAGAGCCAGCGTGAGCACTGAGATACTGAACTGTGCAGAGAGCCATACCTACCCAAAGCTGTAGTCAGCGCAGAGGTGAGAGAACCATTGGAAAATCGATTCATTGTGCTTTGTGTCCCAGCAGTCATCTGTGGAAAGAGAGAGAGAAAGAGCCAGCGTGAGCACTGAGCTACTGAACTGTGCAGAGAGCCATACCTACCCAAAGCTGTAGTCAGCGCAGAGGTGAGAGAACCATTGGAAAATCGATTCATTGTGCTTTGTGTCCCAGCAGTCATCTGTGGAAAGAGAGAGAGAAAGAGCCAGCGTGAGCACTGAGATACTGAACTGTGCAGAGAGCCATACCTACCCAAAGCTGTAGTCAGCGCAGAGGTGAGAGAACCATTGGAAAATCGATTCATTGTGCTTTGTGTCCCAGCAGTCATCTGTGGAAAGAGAGAGAGAAAGAGCCAGCGTGAGCACTGAGATACGGAACTGTGCAGAGAGCCATACCTACCCAAAGCTGTAGTCAGCGCAGAGGTGAGAGAACCATTGGAAAATCGATTCATTGTGCTTTGTGTCCCAGCAGTCATCTGTGGAAAGAGAGAGAGAAAGAGCCAGCGTGAGCACTGAGATACTGAACTGTGCAGAGAGCCATACCTACCCAAAGCTGTAGTCAGCGCAGAGGTGAGAGAACCATTGGAAAATCGATTCATTGTGCTTTGTGTCCCAGCAGTCATCTGTGGAAAGAGAGAGAGAAAGAGCCAGCGTGAGCACTGAGATGCTGAACTGTGAAGAGAGCCATACCTACCCAAAGCTGTAGTCGGCGCAGAGGTGAGAGAGCCATTGGAGACCGGTGCATTGTGCCCTTATGTCCCAGCAGTCATCTGTGGAGAGAGAGAGAAAGAGCCAGCGTGAACGCTGAGATATCGGACTGTGAGGAGAGAGCCATACCTACCCTAAGCTGTAGTCAGCGCAGAGTCCTTGTGGAGAGAGAGAGAGACAGAGTCAGCGTGACCGCAGAGATATCAAGCCGTTCAGGAAAGCCCAACGTACCAGAAGCTGTAGTCAGCGACGAGGTGAGAGAAACTATTGGAAACCGATTCACAGTGCCTTTGTGTCCCCAGTAGTTATCTGTGGAGGAGTAGAGAGAACCCGTGTGCGTGTTAAAGGAACAGTAAGGAAGGAAACCTATACTTACCAAGAGCCGCAGTCGGTGAAGAGGTGAGAGAATCCTCGGAGATCGATCCACCGTGTCCTCGTGTCCCGGCGGTAGCCTGTGGAGAAAGAGAGAACAGGGAAGGAGAGTGAGTCGACAAGCAAGGAGCTGTGTGAGATAGGCGGTGGACCGCCTCGAGCTAGCTACAGGTACACGGATGAGAGAAAGTCTATACCAACACTGATTTGATTTATTCTGCCTCCAGGAAGGAAGAGGAGCGCGCCACGGGCAGAGGGAACCAGAGGCGGGAGCCCGTTCCCCGACGCAACTTTCACCCCCCTGTCACTCACTTGCTCGTGGCCCCTTGGAAGACAGATCCAGACATTAGTTTTAATTTCCCTTTCCCCAATCCCCAGAATCTTTTAAATATTTAAACAAATAAAGAATATTTTTTTATACTTACCTGTTCCTCGTTGTTGTTTGGTCATTGGGTTGGTTTTGGGGACCTCCTCGAGGTGGGAATTTAGAAGGGGCGTGGCTTAACCACTAGCAGCCAGCCCCTGGCTTGTGACCAGGGGCGTCATGCACCAATTATTTTTAAGGGGGCACAGTGTCAACAGCTCACAGAAATTTGTGCATACACAGACATCAAACGAAATATTATAGAGCTTTCAGTCTTTTCCATGGCACTTACATTTCTAACAATCTGAAAACCCCTGCTTTCATGCCAAAAAGCTCCAAAATAAGAGTGATGACTAACTTTAATATCAATTACTATTCAATCGGAATAATGACACATTTGCATCATATTTACATCTAAAAACGGCATGTTTTATTTAAGTCTTAATGGCTTGTTTAATTGTGTCATTAATGCATTTTGCACAACAACTACATTATCATATAAAATTTATGTAATTTTAAATCCATAAAGTATATAAACAACGAAAATAACATAATAGCCACGTGATTGATTTTAATGTTCAATAATGATTTTAAAAAATATGTTTTGATAAAATTATTAGAGGAACGGATTTTTGCATTAAATTTTACCTCATGTGAGAATGTGAGATTCCGCGCCCGCGTGAACTCTGGCGAACTTTGGCGTTGTGCCAAGAAGATGATGAATCTCTACTAATATAACGTTGAGACGGTCACATTGAAAACCATACATTTTCTACACAGAGGACACATTACCGTACTGGGGTTTGGAAATGTTGTGAGCGTTTCTAACACGTTTTAATTCCTCAGATAGCCAAATGCAGCAGCAAGCCAGCAACAGCAGAGAGCTCGTGAGCGCGCCCAGACACTGATGACGTCTGCGACTGCGCTCTGACTGCAGCGCCAGCTGCCGCCAGAATAAAAGTAATGTAACATGATGAAAACACTATCAAAACGGCGAAAATCTCCGAAAAGTGACAAGGATGCAGCACAGAATGTATAATATTGTGCATATTAAACAGATTTAAAGTCAAATAACAGATTAATGGGCGCTTATTTGATTTTGAGGTTGGATGCAAAATCCATTGGCTCAAAAAACCAAGGGGGCAGATGCCCCCTCAGTTTGAATGGGCATGACGCCTCTGCTTGTGACACATCCACGCCTTTTATTCCTAGTTGGCATGGCTATGTAGATTTATTTACTGCCAAACCGTCTAGCTGAAAATGTGACAGGTCTGTATTTGTAGAGCAGTAACTAAAGGACCAACATATAATTTGTTGAACAAATATGTACAATTTGAACTTAGTTTGACTCCATAGACACATAAATAAAGCTATGCTGTATCAGAACACAGAAACTTCCGACCGAGTCTAACAACTGTCACTGTAAAAAGTAAAAGTTGGATCAACTTTAAAAATTACTATAATTGGGTTTTATTATAATTTGACGTTTTAATATTTTAGATGTTACCATTTGAAGTATTTTTTTTTATATTTTTTTATTTTTGACTTAATATTAACTTGAAAAGACTTCAGATTTTTGGAGTTACCAATTAAATCATTTTTTTAAGTTAATCCAACTTTTACCTTTTACAGTGACTGCGTTTACATGCAGCCAATAACCCGTTCAAATCCGGAATATTAGCAATAACCCGGTCGCGCACGTCCATGTAAACACCGGCAAAAACCCGAATATGCTCATATTCCTGTTTTTAAAATCCCGAATATTACCCCTGGGTTACCTCTTTTCTAACCCGAAACTTTGGTCATGTAAACGCGCATCGGGATATTCCAATCAAAAGGAACATTGATTTGTGTACTGCACATGTTCTATTCGCAAGGAATCTTGGTCTTTTGAGTAGAGGAACTTCTTGTATGCGCCAAAAAAACCCGCAGGGAGTAGAGGTAAGCATGGCGAGAGAGATGCGCCACACTTTTAGAGCAAGGAGGAAACCAATTGCAACAACCGCGTTTTTCACGTTAAATTAATATATAGCTATTTTTGTTTTTCAAAGCATACATGTATAATAAAGGCCAAATAGATTGTCAATAGTTATGAAAGTAACTTGCTTTTTTTGTGTGAATTTGAATTCAAAATGTAATACTATGCTATTCATATTTCGTTAAATACAGTGAATGAATGAAAAAGTTAAAGATGACAGAATAACTGTAGCGTCGTCTGCATCTTGATTCAGTTTCTAAGATTAAAATTACTTTAATTTAACTGATCAACACAAATACAAAGCGGCATAACTGATTGCTTACCAGCATTAAAACCACTTAGAATAAAAACCTTTGGTTTTTTCTTTGTATACAGCGTCCGCTCCGTGGATAAGGATGTTGCAATAACGCCGGTGGCTTTAATATTAACTGACTGAATACTTATACCTGACATTTAGATATGAAAGTTTATCATCAACAGTACCTGCTTGAAACATTATAAACATTGATGATCATCTGCCGACTCGACTGTTTCTGCACGTTCTCAGTCCGCTTAATTAACGGCTTTTCATTCTATCCGCGTGAGGTAAACATTTTTGTTCTGTACTTTTTTACTTGCATGTATTTCTACATATTTTCGGCCAAGTAACACTCAGGATATACTGTAAGTTATTATAGATAGCATATAAGCTTGTTCTGAAAGGATGACAATTATAAAAATTATCCATCCAGCTTAATTTAGCCAAAATAATGATTTATTCGTTTTCATACTTTATAGATGTTAATTTATCTACTAATATATTATTGCAAATGCCATAAATAAATATTCATTGCCTTCTGTAAGCTATTGCATTCGTTTTGTACATTTATAGGTGCATAAATACTGTCTAATTTTTACTTTCTTTAAGACACGGTTGTGTTCTGTATTTACCGATGCTCTGTAAATATGCACTTAAAAAACCTTCTTGTTAGAAAATCGTTCTTCAATTAATTTTTTTTTTCAAAATATATTTAGCTGAAGGCTAGTATAGCTTGTTAATCTTTTTCTCATAAAAGGAAAGACATGTAACTTAGCCTACCCTGCTTCTACATCGGTGCAGCTTGTTCTGGATTTAAATAATAATTTTATTTTAGTAAATGAAGGCGGTAAAACCGCATTGCGCAATAGTGAGCCACGCAAAATCACCGCATTTACCTTTTAATCACAGTTTACATCGGGATATTGCCATTTCCATGTATACAGGGGTAACTCTCTCTGCTCACGCATGTAAACGGGTTATTCCGAATGTTTCAGAAACCCGAAACCCGACCTTAACCTGACCATAACCCGAATATTTACAGCATGTAAACGTGGTCACTGATGTATCCCCAGATTAAACTTTTCAACTTACATTTTTCACCTAAAGTGAAACTAAATTGAAATTTTAAGTTGAAAAAGCTGCAAAACTGTAAAAATGCAGAATTTGTGCCAACATTGAAAATTAAATAACATTTTTATTTTATTTTTCAAGGTGATAACACATCTTTCCTGTTCTAATTGATATTTTATCTTTATTACAATCTGGTGGCAATACTGTCAATATTAAAATTAAAGGCAATTGTGAAAAAGAAAAATATATATATATATATTTTTTTTCTTTCTTTTATTTCATGGGTTTTGATTTCATGTTCAAAGTCAACTTGTATGCAAATTCTATATTAATCAGTGGGTGTGGTTTACTTGCTCACTTAACAGAGAGGGCCCACAGCGCACAGTCTAAAAGGGCGTGTCTGAATCCACTTTTGCTAATTTATCGCTGGGAAAAATGGTTTGTGCGCCTGGCGCACAGTCTAAAAGAGTTGTTCTAATTCTCGTAATGAGTAATGGGTGTGTTTTGGGCGTAACGTCATATAAACCAATTAGAGTCTCAGCTCTCATCCCCTTTAAAAGCCAGTTGCGCTCGCGCCATGCCGATTCCCTATTAAGATGGCAGAATTTGTAAACAGAAAAACTAAGCGGAGGAAGAAGACCACCAGTTTAAGATAAATGTTAAAAGAATTGTGTGGTTTTCATTTGTTTTGAAATTGTTATTTTTTTGTATTAAACCCTTTGAAAGTCTCTTTCTTTCAGTCATCGAAGTAAATTTGGCAGGCTTTTAACTGCTGTAAATGAATGGATACATGATCAGTGTTATCACAAAAAATAATTTACAAATATGCAAGAAAAGGTTTGTAGTCTAAAAATACTTTATTTGTAACAAACAGGAGATAAAGAATTTACAAACCTGTGGAGATGTTTCAGTACTCGGACAGTGAATTTAAAAAATATATGAAATATTTGCATTTATTTAAACAAAACATTTAATTACTTACCAGGCTTCAGGTGAAGCAGCTCTTTACGCCTTCTAACATCTTGTAATCGGTCCTCATTTATGTCCAAGAGACTCAATAATAATATTTTACATTTTAATCCTTACATTTTTCATTTTTAACTCTTTCCCTGCCAGCTTTTTTTAAGCTGCCAGCCAGCGCCAGCATTTTTCATGATTTTTAAAAAAGTTTAATGCCTTCCACAAAATGTTCAATATATAAACATACAATATATCCAATGAAAGAGACCCTCTACTTTCGAAATAAAAAAAAACCTGTTTCATCCTACCTTGATTAGTTCTCTTCTTATCATATCTCAAATATGGGTAGGTTTCTTCAAAACACAAAAATTTCAACTGCGCTGGGTGGAAAATAGCAATAAACACTTGCGTTGCGCTTTGCACTGCATTGCGCCCGGTGTATGATTAGCTCAGAGCGTTTGAGGCAGTGTTGCCAACTTATCAACTTTATTGCTAGATTTAGCAAATTTTAGACCTCCGTAAGAATATTTTAACAAAAATCCATATTTATCATAATAAAATGTTACATCTGGTTTTAATGTTTTATTTTTATCATTCATTTATTAATTTAAAATTGGCAGAGAAAACCTTCCATACTACTAACTGAGATACAGGAAGACATTATGAAAACATGGTGTATGTCTGGCACTGCACAAACCACACTTAGGGATGATTTCCCAGACAGGGCTTATCATAGTCCCAGACTAAAATGCATGTTTGAGCTGCCTTCATTTATAAATATCTTGCACTGACATATCTTAACATATATCAGTGCCATTTTGTCTCAAGATGCACACCAGTAATGTTTTTTGTAAGGGATGTTCGTAAAAAATACTAAAATGTCCTGATTTAACTAAGGCCTAGTCCTGGATTGATCCAAACCCTGTCCGAAACTGCCTCATAGTGTATCATCAGTTAATGAGTTAGTTCATGAATCAATGTAAAACTTCTTATCATAGTGTGTGATTTTGAATTCAGCACAAACTTCATTAAAAAAAAAACAGGTGTAGCAACAGCAATGATTGTTGGTAGTAATAAATTTGATATTTTTGAGGGGCTAATATATTGTTTAGTGGCAATGTTACAGTGATTTCAACAACAAGTCTATCAAACTTTTCTTTTCTTTTTGGCAGTCAATATTTTAAGCATTCTGATTTGATGCTATAAATCCTGTGGCACCATCAGAATGCACCATATGCATATGCATCGATTCACACATAGAGACACACGGACACATGATACGCTCTCCTTCCGCCAGCACTTCCTTAAATTTCTCCAGAGTTTCCTCTCTTAGCTTCTCTCTCTCTATGTCTCTCTCTCTCTGTCTATTTCTCACTTTCCATGCTATGGTGAACATGTGAGACCTTAAGCTTACTAGAAGCTTTTGCTGCTTATGTCCCTCATCGGGCCTCTTTACCCGGTCTGTAATTAGACCTGGCCATATACGCACACACACAAAGTCAAGCTAACTTCATATATCCAAATGTACCTCAAACAGGATATGACATCAGTATTGGTCAGAAAAAGAATGCTCCTGCCAAACAAAGCCACAGGCTGGTATTTCTCTGATGTAGGCGAGAACTAATTTTGAGCATTTAGATTTATTGCACACTTCCATCACAGACATCTGTGGTGAAGCACACAAGCTTGACCCATTGCCCATCGGCACCACAAGGTCAGCCTGCCATTAGTCAACAGTGCGAACCGGTAGTTAGACTTTCATTACCAGTAATGTGGGTCATGATCTAGTAGCTTGGTCAAGGTCATGTTAATGGATATTATAATTAGAGATACGTATGGTTTACTGTGAGTAGGGGTAGGAAGGTGCATTATAACATAAATAAAGGTGCAGATGAATTTGATCATAATTGAAATGTATGATGACAGTGAAATATCTAAGAAACATGCATGTACACATTTATTTTTTACAAAGAAATGGGGATACTTTTTGGGGCTACTCCTGTATGTGTATGTCATTGGTGATACACACCTGGTCTTTTATCCCATTTTAACACTTACTTTAATTAAGTACATTTTTACTTCACTACATTCTAAAGCGTAACATCATATTATATTTTATATTAAATTTCATTGAAAACTTATTTGTATAAGTACTTTAGTTTTACTCAAATGAAAGTAATTAAAAGTTTTATTTAAATATTATAAATAAAGTATTAAATTGTATTAAAAGTATTGAAGGTAAAAAAACAACTTCTATTTATGAAATGTTGTGAAAAGTACAATAGTATTCGTCGCAATATAGGAAATTAGAAGTTGTTATAACTTATAAAATATATGTTAACTTCATATTGTCAAGATAAATAATAGTAAGTAGAAATGACTAGTAAATCTGAGTTGATTCAACAAAATAAATAAATATATTTAGGTAAAAGGATGCATGCACGCAATTAAATTATCTAAATTTAGATAAATGCATTTAGTTGAACTTACTCAAATGCTTTTAATTACCTTAGCACAATTAAATTGAGTTGATCTGAGTAAAATGAGTTTTATATTACATTTTGCAATGTTATTATTATATTAAGTTATTATATTACAGCAACAATTCAATTCAATTTTATTTATATAGCGCTTTTCACAATTTGGTAATTGTATCAAAGCAGCTTTACATAATAGATGTAGTGAAAAGCACAGAAAATCGACAGATAGCATAACATAATACACGATAGCACAAGCAGCTAAATTTGCTGCGGCTATAAATCAACATTATAAGCGAACGTATTAGTAATGTAACGTATAGAAGTTGAGCCCAACAAGGCTGCCTCCCCGGGTTGAAAAACCCCCTAGGAGAAAAAAAAAACAACAGCACACATTTGCAAGCTAACCAAAACTAACACTCAACAGAAACAGATGCTTATTATGGCATAAACATTTCCAATGTAAATGCTTTCAAATCCATTTACACTGTGTAATGCTTTCTGATCAAAACTACAATAAATAATTGATACATGTCAATAAGACTGTTCTCATCCTAAGCAAATGATCTAGTCGTCTGCACAATGGTAACCATTTAAAAACTCAAAAAGGAATCCTAATATAACAACATACTGAACATTAATAAGTTCCTCTCTTTTCTTATATTCATTAAAAATGCATAAAATAAGCCTTATTTTAATATTAACTCCCATTATTCAGTCTCATGCAAAGCATGCTGGGAATCCCCACACAAATTATTCATGTAGTCTCAATTTAAATGAGTCATGTTCAGTCATGTGATCTGCCTAGAAACCACATCATATTTTTCATTAAAACCAAAAACAATATTGTAAATGCTCAAATTTAATTATGTTTAATTTAATTAGGGCCAGAATCGTTTTTTTTCAGTATACCTGTCTACTTTACGCCTCTGTTAACACTATTTTACACTTTTTGCATATAAGCACTTGACTGATATGCTTATATGATATGCGTATATATTTATGAAAAACTTGCCCTGCGTCTCAATTCACCTACACTCTAAGAACGGATGTGTTAAAAACAACACAAGCAGTGTTACAGTGTTATCAGAATACACACATCTGTGTTAATATTAACGCATTTTGAGTTACTTTTATCACAAAATGGGTTCTATTTTAACACAAAATTTACACAAAATAAAACATGATTATGTTAAAGT
This sequence comes from Paramisgurnus dabryanus, assembly GCF_030506205.2. Classification (NCBI taxonomy): domain Eukaryota; kingdom Metazoa; phylum Chordata; class Actinopteri; order Cypriniformes; family Cobitidae; genus Paramisgurnus; species Paramisgurnus dabryanus. The sequence continues at coordinate 28,415,609 of NC_133355.1, read as the reverse complement.
TACACATAATGTGTTAAAAGCATAACAAAAACATGTAAAAATGTAACATCCTTTCTAAGAGTGTACTATGCCTTATGCCCTAAAAGTGTGTACTGTTTTTGTTATGGGAAAGTATGGACATTTAAGTGCATAAACAGAGATGGGACGTACTAAATCTAATTTTGAATACTATTTGTTTACTACTAATAGTATTTGAATTGGGACTGGATTCTGGGCCATACAGGCAAAAACACAATTGTGTATGATTAGCTTGCCACCTGCTGTTGAATAAGAGCACTGCATTGGCTTGTAGTAAATAAGTAAATACGCCAGGGGTCAGTGTAACGCTGCTTTATGCAGCTATACAAAACTACGCAGAAAATTAAGAAAACAATAAGTTTATTTAGAAATAGCACACTTATATAAATAAGTGAAGATTCGTGACAAAATGGCAAAAAGCAAAACTCTATAAAATACTAGGTTGTTTTAACCTACAGTTGTGTAAAATATTGACAAACACTGGTTTAAATTAACCTGGTTCCATATTTAACCCAACCATGGATTGAAGCTGGTAGCTGGTTTTAGCTGATTTAAGGTGGCAGTTGCAGAAAGACAGACCCGCTTTTAGTCCAAAAAGACCAGCTTAAAAAGTGACCAAAACACAGCTAGACCAGTTTACCACTTACTACACTAAAACCAGCTCACCAGTTTCTTAGCTGGATTTTTTCAGTAGGGAGGAACTATAATAATTTACACAATAACAATTCCACTGACTTCATGAATTATTATAAAACTGTTATGAGTCTCATTTGCTCTGTGCTTACAAAAACGTACAACTGCTTACTACTGTACCAATTTTCCTATTGAACAAAATAGTTTTGGTCTGCTCCAAAAACCGTGTTATTTATCTCCCTTATTGTGCAACACATTCCTGCCACTGGCTGGTTTAAATGACGAATGAATCCAAATTCACCTGCATGTTACATAATCACCTTGTGAATATTTCATTTATAAAACCTTTGATGTTCTTTAATGGATCATACACGTACAGATCATCACTTGTTTGGGTCATTAGACGAACCACACTGAAATAGATCCAAAGAATTAAAACAGATCTTAAATGCATTGGAAATGCATCCAATGAAAACACCCAAATCACTCACCTGTCACTGCTCGCACTACAGTGAAATTATTCCCAGTGTTTGTGCAACATGGTCTGTAGTTGCTGGAAGACATTGGGATGTATTTCAAATGACAGTAATAGCATAGCAACCCACCGAAGTTATGCTTTGATATTGTGCACGTGAAAATATTACCAAACATACGCAATTAGTTTTCGGTATCATGTGCAGATTTCTTTTAGATGGTTTGTCATGTTTAGAAAAAATAATACTGCATGCATTTATTTTGAAATGGAAAAGTTGTTTCTTTAAACCTATATACAACTATAATAGATCCAAAATTATTATTAATTACAAGAATTATAATAAATAATCAAATAATGTTGACAAAAATGCTGCTATGTGTCATTGTTGAGTTGTGTTACTTCTTACAATTGTTAAGAGATCTGACAAAGCACATGAGCTCAAGGCAGTAATGTTTCCTATTCTCAGAAAAAAGTACCGAAGTTGTCATTGGGGCGCCACCTTTTCAAAAAATACACCTTTGTACCTATATTAGTACCTCAAAGGTACATACTGGTACCAAATGCATACATATCTGTCCCTAAATGAATTTTAAAGTCTCACTTTGGGGAAAATCTGGTTTTTATTGTTGTTTATATGTATGTGGTGTTTTAAAAATGTTTTAAGACGAGCCATGCAGGGCAAATTCACCATTTAACCGAGTATTTTCTTCGTAAAATTGGAGCCTAGTTTCCGCAGTTTAAATTCACCTTGTTTTTCATTGTCACAAACATGTAACCAATCAGATCACCACAACTGAATGCGTGGATCAGTAGTTCGAGCTTTAGATATTATGGTTAGACGCTGCATAGATTCAGCGCTGAAACGATTGCAGTACAGCTGCTTCAGCTCTCTTTTCTGCTCACACGTGCAGGATGATATTTGTGTGAAATCGAACTTAGCAGTTACGTGTCTGAAACTAGCATCTAGCATGAGGCTGAATGTAGCATCTATTTCGATATATATCTATGCTCCAAGGTGGTGCGAACGAATGGAGGCAGCGACTACTTTGCATATTCATATCTATGGTCCAAACTGTGCCATTGAGTAGAGGTGGGGACTAATTAGCATATTCATAGATCCTTGTATACAAAATGAGGCAAGTGTGTAGAGTTACATTCAAGCTGTTTTAAAGCATGACGAAAGGTAAAACATTTATGCTATTATGATGCTTAAAGCTTAGACTGTAAAAAAAGATGGACGACGCGACGTCGCCTCCCTCCATTGTAATGAATTGAAGCTAAAAATGTCCGACCATGGTCGCCACCATGTTACGTAAAAACGTTAGTTTGGAGCCAAGGCATGCGCAGAAAAAAATTATCCGTTGAGCCGCGGTATCAAACTTCCGCCCAAACGCTCGTGCGCCCAATTCAACCACAGCAATCATAATGACACGCCCCGTTTCTATAGGGAATGTTAATGTACGTCACCGCAGTGTTGCATTATGGGACGTGGGCGCCATGTTTAGAGGCACCGCCGACCGCTATGCCATTTAATTGTGGGTGTGTTAAGCTAAATCTAGGTAAACTTGAAGAAGAACCGAAGAAATTGAGGAGTTTAAAAGAAAAAGAGAAGGGACCCTATAGGGAGAAACTAAGTGCTACTGCCAAAAAACTTTATTTGGACAAATAAACAACAGATCCATATGATTTAGCAGCCCATGACTGGATTACGGACCCAGACGCACTACCTCCGCTCACATATCTGTTATTATTACCTTGTTTTTGGATTGAGTGCATACACTTTGCAGGAGTTTAAGAGCTATAAATCCCTTCAAGCTCATAGTAAGATGACACCTCATCTTTCGGAGTTTTATGACGGTTGGCAAACCAGCTAAAAGAAATATGCCATTTACTTACAATGTATTAATACCTAAGTATCTTAATGATTCTATAAAAAAAAAATATCCGTTGTATTCTGTGCAATGAATCAACACATGTTCATAAGATGGCACTTCTGTTCTTGGCCAAGTTATTAAAACAAACAAAATGCTAAATATTCAGCTAACGTTATGTTATTTTAAAGAGTCACAAGCAGTGGGTTTGAGCAGTTGCATTTAATAAAAAATATTTGTTATAATCGTCAAATTTGTCTAAAGATTTATTTTTATAACTCATGTGGTGAGGTTGATCAGAAATTAATAAATAACGTTACATAATTTACATTTTCCAGATTAGTGTGACAGTGTTAGTATTAAAACAAGAAAATTTAAGTGGTTCTGCTTTTATTAATCACAAATTACTGAATGACTGAAAATGCAGCAAACACACTCTCGCTGATGCAGGGATTTGTTTTGAAAAGTAAAAGTTTTTCTCCTGATTGCGGCAGGTAAACCACGCGATCCGGCGTCTTTTCGTCAGCTCCTCCACCGGCTTCCCCCAAATAAAAGCTGAAAAAACGTATTCCGTTGTTTAGTTTCCTCCCTGAACGATCGTGTGACCTGCTGTGGCAGTTCTTGATCGAGCAGTACTGACCAAACATATCGAAGTTTATTAAAATCTCGACAGAAAATACAAAAACAACCTCCAACACACTAACTCTAATACAGCGGGATAGGAGGCGATCCTGCAAATATGGCGGATTACTCATAATGCCACACGGCGTGACGTCAACTCCACATTCCCTATAGCATGAAATTACTAGCTAAAATTAGACTTATCACAAAATTCACACTTGAACATATATCAGCGTGATATCAACTACCTGAAAGGACCAAAACCATTTTAAGAAACTTTTATTGGAAGTGTAAATATTTTTTTATTTAGAGCAGTGTCCCATTCGTTTGAATGGAGAGGGCGGGGTTTATGACTTGTACTGCAGCCACCCACCAGCGGGCGATCAAAGAGCCAGAGGCTTCACTTTTCAAGACTTAAAAGGGCACACACAGCTTAAAGATGCATTTTAAATGATAAAATTATTGGGAGATTTTAAAGGGTACCTCCCCAGTGACAGCTTTTCTTCGCACTCTTAAAAATAAAGTTCCTTCATGATGCAAAAAACATTTTTGCCTTAATGGTTCTTTAAAGCACCCTTATGCTTTAGCGTCTATGTTGATGAAACCAGCCACAGGTTTGGAAGAAGATAATGTATGAAAAACAATGCAGGAGAAAAGTCATCAAGTCGTACTTTACTTCTTGTTATATTTAATCAATTTATTTTGTTTGCAAACACCCATGAATTATCAGATGATTGAATTACATGAACAGAATTTACCAATGCATGCACAAAATGCATACTCTGTATGAAAACGAGGAATAATTGCAATGATGAACCTCACAAAAAGGCAACAACCTCTGGGCCAAATCCAGTAATTAACAAACAACACGATCTGTTAAATCATGACAGCAGTATTGAGCAAAAAAATAAAAAACTCTCATAGAGGAAACGGCTTTGAACTTTCAGCACACTATAAAAGATCTAAGAGATGGATAATTATCACATGGATCATACTTTGAGTGGGAGCTTTTTAATGTCAAAGATTTATATCTTTTCCACTTACTGTATCTGAAAAAACACAGACATGGTTTTTGACTACGGGGTGTTATTAAAGTCAATTTGATTGCTTGCTTTAAGCAAAAAAGCATGAATTGCATTAGGAAAATCGCTTTGAGTTGTAAAGGACCTTGCAATTATTGTCTTAAATATCACTCACTACTACAGTATATTAGATAAATGGCCATGAATTAATGATAGCATGCAGCTAAAGTGTGTTATTTGGGTTCAAGTCGAGTGTGTGTGTGCTAGTGCAAAATCTTATTCTTACCTATGTTGCCTGAAAAAATATTTGAACAAAACAGTTTATAGACAAATTATTTCTTTTTTTCTTTTAGTGAATAGAATTCATCTAATTTAGTTACAATCAACAAAAAGTAAACATTGCACCGTCAGTGCTCTTTTTATTTTTTAGGCAAACAGTATTGCAACCAGATGGTTGCCAAACTTCATTAAGCACATCTAGGACAAATTCTCTCCGACAAGAACATTTATATTTTTTGGTGCAAAGTGATTTAATGTTCTCAAAAAGACAGGAGTCATCAATGAGATCACTGACAAGTCAAAAAGAGAAATGAAAAAAATGATTGGACAAAGTGTCCTCACCCCTAATTCTTCTCATCTGCTTCCAGGAGAGCAGTGGACCAAGACTTGGAAATCCTATCCATGACCTCTGTGGGTGGCCACAGCACTTGACATGTGAAGCCAGCTGATATCAGTGTGTACCAAACACACACATGCACACGATGAAATCTTCATATATTTACTAATATTTCAGTCAAAGTTTTGTTTTGAAAACAATTTCAAATGCTTTCTCGTGATGTCAGTTGTAAAGTTTGAAAATGACTCATCTCCAGTCCATGACAAGCACATCAGAAAAACACATTTTAGCTGAACAAAAACCTTTAATAAAACATACAGTATTTGGGACCAGTCTGTGATTTAATATATAAGAACATTCAGTGAAAATATAACCTTTTATAACCTTGACTGAGTAATGAAGATTGAAAATAATGTGAAATCAAACTTTGATGATCTTAATCTGATCATTAGATTATAAAGCTTTAACCTGGATTTCACAGACAGGGTTTATTTATATAAAAGATTTCTGGTAAGGTTCATGTAAATCTATACCACCCATTACACATTAGCAGAAAATTGGATTAGATTTCTTTACAAATTGCTTATAAATTTGATCTGATCTCATCTAAGCCTCAACAATAGACAAACATTATGCTTAAGTAACACATAAACAGGCATACTTTTTGTGTCTTTATTAAAGACATTGGGTAAACATTTACAGTGGGGGTAAAACAAGTATGTGAATCCCCAGGCTAATGGCTTCTCCAAAAGCAAGGTGGAGTCCTACACAAGCATTATTATTTTTTTGATCTGAACCATGCCTCAAACTAAAGATGTCAAAATTATGAACTTTCTTAAAATTGGAAAGGGTTACATCTCTTGAAGTGTTTGTTCATTAGAGAAATGGTAAATGGACTGCATTTGTATGGCGCTTTCAACAGACCCATGGCCATCCAAAGCACTTTACAGGTTGCCTCACATTCTTTCATTCATACACCGACGGCAGTGTCAGCCATGCAAGGCACCATTCAGCTCGTCGGGAGCAGCTGGGGTTAGGTGTCTTGCTTAAGGACACATTGGTCAAGTGGAATCGGAGATTGAACCACCAACCTTCTACTGTATAAAGACCATACTTAATGAACTGTACCCAGATAGCATGCAGCCACTGAAACAATGTTAAAAACAGTTGATTTGTCAATATTAATTGACAAAGGGCCCAACTAAAGCAAACACTGATCACAATAATAGTGATTTGTTGAAATTGCAATATTTTTTTCAATATTAATGGAGGGTGCAAACGTGATATTGATTCAATGGTATTAACATTGACAAATCAACGATTTTTAACACTGTTTCAATGGTTGCATGCCATCTGGGTATTGTTTTTATTATCTTACATTGAGCCGTTTACACCACGGGTCCCCAGTTTCTATCTTCCCTAGATTTAAACATTTGAGTTTTACCATTTTGAAATCCATTCAGCCAATCTCCAGGTCTGGCAGTACCACTTCTAGCATAGCTTAGCATAATCCATTGAGTCTGATTAGACCATTAGAATTGTGTGCCAAAAAAAAAGTTGTAATATTTTTCCTATTTGAAACTTGACTCTTCTATAGTTACATTGTGCTAAGACCGACGAAAATGTAAAAGTTGCTATTTTATTAAGCAGCGCCCGAAAATAGTCCCCTTGGTAACTTTCAATAGCTGATCTACTATTATCAGGCACTGCGTTATATCATTGCGCCGCCATGTTACAGCAGCAAAGTCCTTGATTATTACGCCAAAATGAGAGTATAGTCCTAACCATATCGGCCTAGAAAATCACAACTTTTAATTTTCCGTCAGTCAAGTTTTTAATAGGAAGAATATCGAAACTCTGGTTATTTTTAGCGCAATGGTAATGGTCTAATCAGATTCAATGATTTATGCTAAGCTATGTTAAAAGTGGTACCGCCAGACCCGGAGATCAGCTGAATGGATTCCAAAACGGTAAAAATCAATTGTTTAACTCCAGGGGAAGTGTCCCTTTAAGGTCAAATTGCCCTAAAAACATATTTTTCGTCAGTGTTTATCGGTTATTTATTGTTTTTTTTTAACTGGAAGGCGGGACTTCAGTCGCCAGAGTGGCAATATTGAGCATAGCACTGTCCCCAATTATAGTAATAGGAGTGCTAAATGTTGTTATATCCAATATCTCTGGCCATATAAAAATCCTGGGTTGTTTTAACCTATGACTGGGTAACAACAACCTAGCATAGGTTAATTTATAACCCAAAGGCTGGGTTTGTCCATATTTGTGACCCTGGCCCACAATACCAGTCATAAGTTGCACGGGTATATATGTAGAAAAAGCTAAAAATACATTTCATGGGTCAAAATTATCAATTTTTCTTTTATATAATATATTAAAAGATCATGTTCCTTGAAGATATTTTGTATATTTCCTACCGTAAATATATCAAAACTTTATTTTTGTGAGTGGATTCAGCAAAATTGAAATAAAATTTGTCATAAACTCTACAAACTTTGCTTTGCTGACCGATCCTGGGGGATTTCCTATTCAATTTTGGTCAATGTAAAGCTCGAAACTTCCCTTATTTAGTCAACATTACAGTTGTAACTCTGTAGAGAGCACTTAAAAAACCTTTTCATTATTAATATGCTTGGTAAAGACTTAATTTGGACTTTAAATGCAATTTTGTCAATATTTCGATTTTTTTTTTTGCACTCTCAAGTTCCAGATTATCTAATCGTTGTATCTCTGCTATTTTCTAACAAATCATACATCAATGGAAAGCTTATTTATTTAGCTTTTGGATGATGTATAAATCTTAATTTCAACACATTTACCCTTACGACTGGCTTTGTGGTTCAGGGTCAGACATTACCCAACCAAGGGTTAAAACAACCCAACATTGTATATGGCTCACTTAAAATACTCTCATGGCATAGGGTTCACTGTTATGTAAACTTATTTTTAGAAGGCCCTAAGGTGGCCAGCAGGTCACAGAGGGCAGCTTTAGTCTATCAGGCGTGCTAGGGGAGGTGAGCTGACCTCAGATCTGTCTGTAACCAGAGACTTTTCTAATGGCTCAGGTTTAAGATACTTTATGTCAAGCTGTTTGACCAACTGGAAGTGTCGGACATGTAAACATCACAGCGCTTCACTCCGCGGTTCAACGAGTTTCAATAGATCTTCAATAGAGACTGACCGCCGTCCTCAAACGGACCATGGCAGGTGTCACTTCCTGTCGTCATGACAACCACAGCTTAAATAACAACCAGGGCTGTTTCTAACCTTTCATCGATACTTTCATCTGCTTTTTAGGAGGGCTATGTTACCTCCTATGACATTTTGTATGCAGAAATCAAAGCGGTCAGTTGCAATGATGTCAGGAGTTATTTTTTTTCTTAGTATTGTGTCTCATTATGGTAAGTATGGGCTTTAGGTGATATCCACATAAAGCTACAGGGTGTCTGCACTGGCAAAGGGGTCAAAAAAGAAAGATTTCCCAGGGAGCAAGAGTGACAAAACGTTTTATATACATATACTCACTCCATTGTGGCTCGATCCCATTCAGGTAGGTTTCATAGTGTGATGCAATACAGATATCCTGAGAGAGGCATCGCTCCAAACATGAGGTCACAGGTAGAGGAACAGGGGTATCATGTGCTTCCAAACACACAGCGCTGACACATGATACGTAATGAGAAACAACTAATGCTGTTTTTTTAACTGCATTTCCTCTCTTGTTGGATCAAATGTCTCCACCAACAAAAACAGCCTCGTGTATGGGATACAGAGTCACCGTGATGAGCAGTCTCATCATTACCCACGACATGAAGGAGAGGGGGTTCGCAGCACTTGAAAGCAGCCTATAGACTCGTGTTATGACCGTTGGGCACTGTGAGTGTACTATGGGAACATGGTCTTTTTTAAACAGATGTGCTACATAATGCCTATATTTCAGCTTTCTAGTGTGATCCATGCATCCTATTGCTGAATGGATACTCATAGCCTTGATGACATTGATCACTGTCGTATTGATGGTAAGGAGGTACTGTATAGAGTATGATGCTCCAAAAAAATCATGAAGCTCTCATGTTGTTTTAAACCTGTGTGAGCTTTTTTTCTGTTTAATGCCAAAGAAGATATTTTGATATTTAGGGTAAGCACAGTTGATGGTACCCATTGACTTGCCATTGTATTTGTTTTTCCTACTATGGAAGTCAGTGGGTATACTTCAGCTGTGTGGTTCCCATCATGTGTGATACAGAGTCATGTGGAACGCTCCCTTGCCTGTGCGCATACGCAACAGTTTAAATTAAAAAATGTGTTTTTTATTGCAAATTTATTGAAACAAAAGTTATGATACAGTTGATGTCAGATTTAACTGTTGGTCAAAAAGATGTGGTTTAATTGTGATTTTAGCATACTGTAAGGTTTTAGAGACATCTGTCTTTATTTAAATAAATAGGACTTTTTGCGGCAGTTTTTTAGTTTTATTGTACCTAAAATGCAGTTATTGACCAATCATAATTAAGTAGTGAAACTAACTGTCTTATAAGGGTCTATAACATGTCTGTGAGTTGCCCACCAATGCACATTCTTTTAACAGCCTTAATTTTAATATTTATTACTAGGGCTGGGTATCGATTCAGATGTTCCAAATCGATTCGATTTCGATTTACAAGCTATTAAATTGTTTCGATTTTGATTCACAAGCTATCAAATCGATTCCATTTCGATTCGCAAGCTATCAAATGGATTCGATTCCGATTCTCTATTCGATTTTTATGCTCGATTCTCGATTCAACTCAATGAATATAGATTTAATACAAATACTATATTTATAAAAACAACTGTGAACTTAAGTTTACAAGGATAATTAATAAAAAGAAATTAATTGCCACAAATAATTAAATATATCAAACTCTTTTATTTTAGGTACACTTGGGTACATTGAAACAGAACCCATTACATATTTTTAAATGCATACAATTATGTTAAATATACTACAATTTTGATGCAAGATGAAAAATGTATGCTGAAAAAAGTCAGAACAGTCTAGGGTAGAAAGACCAGTTATTAGATAAATGTTAATCTTACGGTCAATAATTGCGGAAATAAAAAAAAAATCGATTTGTGGCCTTTGAGAATCGATTTTAAATCGACCACGTAAAAAATGAGCCCTATTTATTACATATTTTTTATATTGCTTGGCTAATTATTTTATGTATGTTAACATTTTAAAGAATGATAAATCATATAAACAAGTAAAATAAAATAAAATCAACAAGTAAACAAAAAAGGTTTTGAGTAGACCATCATAAAAGAAGCCCTCCAGATTGTTTTATCAATTGTGGTAGCCCTCACTCACAAAAAGTTGGAGACCACTGGTCTTTACTGTCGTGCTGACTAGGGGTGTTTTGCCTAATGGTATAACAGAACTGACTTAAGGTCACTAAATGCAAACTGTGATTTATTGATTTATCATGAGATACAGAGCATCACATTATCATTGATATTTTAAAACATTGAAACAAGAGAAAATGACAAAAGTATGAGAGAAAGGGAGAAGACAGAGTCCTGGAAGCTCTCCGACTGCAGATGTTGGCCTGGTCCGGCCCACCCACGATGACTCCAGTGATCTCTGATGGCGATGAATGATGATGTCACAATAGCTCAGGCCAGAAGACAAGAGGAAAAAGCTTATCATCACCAATGCAACAAAGCATAAAGCATGCACACGCACACACATACTGTATAAGTATGCTTGTAAACACAAACACACACATATGCACTTACACTACAGCCTGATCTCACAAGAATTCGTACATATTTTACGAGTTGGCTTCTTCGCATGAAATCATGGGAATAGAGATAGCGTTGTAAAGTACATACAAATATAAATAATATTATAATGTTTAATTAGCATTATTATAAAACGACAGTATGAAACCAATTGTGTTACATCTGTATGTTGATTGTTTAATGTGGCATACAATGGGAAATGTGTAGTAGGATACGGCTAAGTCCATGCAAGTATATCTAAAGTACAAATATGAAAGAAATTGCTGACACTTGCTAAATGCTGAATTGAAACACTTGAGTTTGACTGCGTAAGAGAAGATGAAGTGACTTGCTGCTGCTTGTTCAATTGCTTTCTTATCGAAATAATTCTTCAGGCTGTTCTCAATATTACTATGGGTGGTCCAGTTTATTTATCTCTTTTTGTGCATTCTAGTTAAAAAAACACATCTGGATTTCCTTCATTGTAATTCTATTGCAAATTTTTTGATATACAAAATATAGCAGCTATTTTAATTGCGCTCTCTGGTGGAAATTACTGCTGGAATGATTACAGCCTCCCAGTTATGCAAACAAATGTGGCACAAATATAGTAGATGAGCTTGCATCACTGAAATATTTCACTTTGTTTATCTACAGGGATGTTTTGTGCAAACAAAAATATTCGGCACCACCAGTGTTTACTGGTTGAATAAATGAGTCTATTCGATAATATTCTGACCTATGACGCAGGGTTATTATGTCTAATACATTCTGCGACCACAGAGAAGTCTGGTATTGGATCGAATTAGATCTCCACAAAGGCTCCAAGGACAGTGATTTTACTGCCAGTTAAAAGAAATACACGGCCACTCGAAATACTCTCAAAGGAAACCAGTATATTATTGTGACATACTCATTATACTATTGCCAACTGCCATACAGCACTACATGCAGTATTTCTGTCAATACTCCTGCCAGCTGCCAAGTTGTATTTCTCAAATGAAGTGACAGAAGCAACAGGTCTTCCAATGATGGAAAAATACACCATTGAGCCTAAATCTGCACTTCTGAAGAAGCGATCGTCAACTTTGGCACTAATAACATGCACCAAGCGTGCACACAGACTACGTTGTTACAAAGGCGATGAATGAAAGATTATTTGCTTTAAGAAATAGACAGTGATTATACTGTAGTGCCCAGCGGTACTAAAATAAAACATAACAGATTTTAAGCATAATAAACTTCATTCAGTGGGTTCAGAAATGATGAATAACTACTTGGTGGGTATAAACACAAAAAATGGTAACCATTTTAAAAAGTGCACGTACCTAACGAGTTTTCATGGAAGCAAATCATCATATAAGTACTTCAAATGTATTAGTACCAAATGTATGCATATATGTACCTAAATGGTACATATTAGGAACTTTAAGGGTACTGTCCCGGTGACCACTTTTGTACCTTACAGAGACAAACCAAACTTAGTTAAATACAGGACCTAAAGGCTGAATCGGTTGTATGTATAAGTCTGGACAAATATTTTTCTGAAAGGATTATGAAGTAACATTCTTGGGCAAACATGCAAATGTTAACCATTTAAGGAAAAGTAAAGTTTTTACCAATTTTTTTTAACCAAAATCAAATGTCAATATTTGGTGGTTTAAATACCCATGCAAAGTCTCTATATTGAAATCATCAACATATATTTTATGTTACAATTATTATTTTTTTTTTTTAAACTTTAAAAAGTTGGTTGAACTGACTTGCATAAGTTGTTTAAGCTTTATGTTGCAAGTTTTTAAGGCATTTCTTTCCATAGTTAAAGGTGCAGTGTGTACATTTTAGTGGCATCTAGTGGTGAAGTTGCGAATTGCAACAAATGGCTCAGTCCACTGCTTTTGAAACGCATAGAGAAGCTACAGTAGTTGCCACTGGACAAACATGTCATCTTCTGAGACAAATTTGTAAAAAAAGTTTTTCTGTTAAGGGCTTCTGTAGAAACATGGCAGCACAATATGGCGACTTCAACGTAAGGGGACCCTCAGTATGTAGATAAAAACGTCTCATTCTAAGGTAATAAAAACATAACGGTTCATTATAAAAGGTCTTTATATACCTCTTATTATATAGTTTTGTATATTATTTTGCATTTCTGTCAAGAGATCCTTCTAAAAATTACACACTGCACCTTTAAGTACTGTAAGTGTAAATTTCAGAATTGTCACATCCATAGCGGAGAAATGTCACATCAACAATACTGTTTCTTCCGCATAAATGCACATACAAACTTAAAATGAAATAAACATTAAATGTTCTTTGAGGAGCCTTTATTGTCACATCCATAACGCATGCATGTTTCATATTTAAAATAAAAAACATATATAGACTAATATTTTTCTGATGTCTGGACCATAGACTGTAAAAAATATGGACGTAGTGTCCGTGACGTCACCCATATGTTTGTGAAGAGTTTTTTTGAAGCCAGTAGTTGGCAAGGCCTGCCGTCGCCATCTTGGCATCGCATCACTGTGCATCACTCACGCAAAACCGAAAATGGGTAAAGAGGCGAAACGTGGGTAAAGCTGAGGTGCCTGGTTGCTGAAACCACACCGGCCTAGCCTGACAGTAGTGACAGCAGTGACAGTTCACCCGTCACTCAAGTGGCCCCGCCCTTTTGCAGGCTTAATATAAAATATCATGGCGGGAAACATTAGCTACTGTATATAGACAAAAAAATTGTATTGTGCCGTTAACACGTTTATTTCTGCTGTAAAGTTGGGCATTTTAACATGGGGGTCTATGGGATTGACTCCCTTTTGGAGCCAGCTCTAGCGGCCCATCGATAAATTACAGTTTTACACTTCCTTTTTGGTTTCACACTAGAGACCGAAAGGTTGCCTTGGTCTGGACTCTATCATCAGGGGTTTATAAAAATATAAACAGATGGTTAAATATATTCAATATACTCTTACACCATGCGCATTCTCTATAGAAATTTAACGGTAAAGGACCCTTTTTGTTTCCAATATACTGAGTAAGTGAAATAACTAAATTAGTTAAATGGCACAGGGAATACGTTACTGTATAAATAAGTAAGGCAGTTATGCAATATATACAAGAAAGTCTAAAAGTTTTGATCTGTTGCATAAAAAGTGCTCTGTTTACTTTGCGGTTTTAAAAGAATCATAGATACGGATCAAGTGCATTTGTAAAGATAAACTGTACATATCACAGACATCAATGCTCAGCAGGTCTCTACCTATCCTCTGCAGCACTCGGCTGAGACACGTCTATGATAATGTAAACAGATTAATGTCAACAACATTTAAAGGACATAAAAACACAGTGGAATGTGTGCCACTATTGCATGCCAATATAAACGATACCAGCGTATGCTCAAAATATTTCTAAATCAGTTTAACATAGCCATTCATTACAAGTTCTCCTTAACCAATCAACACACAGTATTCCTCATAGTTCATTGTTTAACATTTACAATGATTCTGCACCTCAGTGTTAAACATTTCAACTTTCATTTTACTTTATTCTGCTTCTCGTTCTGTGAGGTCCTAACTCAATGGTAACAGTTTCATAATTGGATGTATTAATGAAGGAACCCAGGGCCCCCAAAACACTGAGGGTCTTTGTTTTGGACAAGATGGGGTTTAGATGGAGGATGAAGCCATCTGTCAAAAGCATCTTTGTTGAATAGGAAAAAGGTATGGATGCATTTAGACACATTTCTCTCATGTTAGTGGATGAGCTGATCTGAATCAGTCAGATCCACACCCATTTAAAGGCCTTTTCACACAACTCCAATCAGGACCTCAATGCACTCATCAATGGAGACAGCACCACCAAAGTTATACAAGGTTGCTGTGGTAGCAAGAAAGCCTGATGTGTAACTAATCTGATGCATTTGAACATTAATGAAGTCATGCCAATGAGTTTCGTACTTTGCAGAAAGACAGGATTTAATGCTTAAAGAGCCCCTATTACATGCTAAAAGAACATTATTTGTTGTAATACATTGTGTTCAGGTGGTTTATGGCAACAAAAAAAAACGTACATTATTGTTGTTCCTCTATGCCCTGCCTCTCTGAAACGCTTCAATTTGAAACGTATCAATTTGTACAAACTCTGACGATTTGTCAGCTATCCAGTGTGTTGTTATTGGGTGAATACCTCAAGCGTCAGGCAAAAATGTAACGCTCCTTACCATATTTGGAAGATCTGCTCCAAACAGGAGTTAATATTGTCTTTATTACTTATCAATAGAAGCCCGAATCTGATCCAGAAAATGCAGAGATGATAACTGGCATCATTGTAGACTTTGGGATTTGTTCCTTTGCAGATCGTTAACATGTACTAACACACACTTACACACCAAAAGAAATGTAAAATAATGAAAAGGGGCTACTGTACCGAGTTGACAGTGAGCAATACAACAAACTGCAAGTATGAACTGAAGTTAAGCATTGCCCAGAGCTGGTATGGAGTGTATGAAGTTGGTGCCAAACAGATAGTTTCACCTCAGTGTTTAAGCTGACAAGTTAGATAATGTAGCTCAAACTGAATGTGCAGCCCAATGTGCATACTTTTGCACTATTTGACGTCATTTTGTAGTGTAAATAGTAGCTTGAATTATATTCTTCTTTAAATGGAAATATCTACACTGAAAGCCCCAGTCAAGGTCAAGGTCACATTTATTTATATATCCCTTTAAAACAGCATAAATGCTGACAAAAGTGCTGCACAAAATACCAAACAAAACAGTGTTGTTTATACTTAAAATGTCAAGCAATCATGACAAAACATTACTCACAATTTTGCATTTTTGATTCAAGGTGCCATAGAATAAAAAATGGTATAAACCTAGGCATAGACGAATAATAAGAGTTATGTACATGGTAATGACATATCGTGAGCCTTAAACGCGTTGTTTCCTCATTCTTATGTAAACCTCGTGCATGCAAAAGACTGCTGGAAAACAGACCAATCTCAACATAATACCAACTGTGATGTAACACACTACATAACAGCCAATCTTGTGGCCAAAAATCTGTAATGTTATATTATATTAACAGACGTGAGAATAGTTAAAGGAACAGTATGTAAGAAATGTATATCAATTAATCATTAAATGGCCCTAAAATGTCACTAGACATTAAGAAATCATTTTCATTTCAAATACTTATATCACTGACAACAGTGGTCTAGCCAGGATATTTTCATTTAAAAAGTGGAGTTGCAGCCCTCAACTGGTGTTTATGTTGTCGTTTTGTATATTGGCCACCAGCTGTGTGATTGCAGTACCAGTTTTAGCCACACGTTTTGTGATTGCAGTACCAGTTTTGGCCACAATCCTACATACTGTTCCTTTAAGCTATAAAATTAACATTTTTAGTTTGTAACAAGTTTGTTTTAGTATATGTAAATAGTTATTTTAAAAGAACCGCCCATTTTTAACAAATCTAAAGTTACTTAATTGATACAAGGTCTATTAAGGGGTCAAAAAATATTACAAATGCAAAAAAAAAAGATAATGTAAAAATAAACAAGTTAACCATTTATATATATATAAAGTTACTAAATAGTTCCAAAATATGTATAAAAAAAAATTAAAATAAAAAAACTTTAGACATGTGAGATTAAAGCATTAAAGACCCCCCCCAATCCAGGCGGCCCACCTGGAATATCACTTGGCCCACCTTTCATCATATATCTGGAGCCGGCCTGCTTCCAAATAGGGCAAAAATAGACAATTTCATTCAAAGTACAAATTATAGGGTTGTAAATGGACATGTAAAAACCGTTTTTGGATAATTTCTTCCATTATATTTGTTGTCCTACTATGGAAGTCAATAGTTACAATCAGCTGTGTGCTTACCATCATTTATTTCTTTTGTGTTTATAAAATAAAAATAAAAAACTCATACAGGTTTAGAACATCTTAAGGGTGAGTAAATGATGACAGAATTTTTTTTGGGGGGGGGGGGTAAACTATCCCTTTAACTTACAAAACTAAAAAATCAATTGCAATGAACTTAAAATCAGCACAAGGAACACCCATAAGCCATTGCGCCTGAAATGTTTTGCTTATTCACACATGTTCAACGAATATCGTGATTGTCCCTTTTTCATCCAAATAACCCAGCACTTTTTGGGTGTAGTGTATGGTCTAAGTATACCTACAGTAAAAAAAAATGCTAAGTTATTTTCAACCCAGCGTTGGGTCAAAAAGGGGGCATATTACATATTTTTTTTTGCATTGCTAGGTCAAATACAAACATTTTTTAAGTTAATTAATCAACGGCTGGGTTTATCCCTTTTTGACCCAACGCTGGCTTGAAAAAAAAACAGCAATTTTTTGAGTTTGTATTGTTTCTTTAAGTCAGTAGTATAGTATTGCATTAGCAGCGCAAAAGGTTGTGGGTTCAATCACAGCGAACACATAATTATAAAATGTATGCTTTTTAATGCACTGTACTGTAAGTCACTTTGAATAAAAAGTGTCTGCATAAATATAAATGTACAGTACATAATTTCAGATGCAACTAAAGACTATTACACTGTATAGGTAAGTCAACTCTAAAGTGGTGTCTTGCAAAAAAATTGCCCTGTATTTTACAGTATAATGTATGAAATAGGGGAAGTAAATAAACAAAACGTTACCAAGCAAGAAGCTGCACATACAGTAAAACACAGATTTACCCTCTCTTTAACATCCGTATATGATAATTGAACTTTTAAAACAGCAGGTGGTCCTTACATCTCATGCTCTCTGGAGGCGAATCTGTTGGCAGGGATAATTATAGAGAATCAGACTGCGCTTGATGTGACAAAACCTTTCATATTTGATTGTACCTATCAACACATCATCGACACTAAACATTCTTTAAAGACCATTAACTCATGATCTTACCTGCCTTAGTCTGAAAGACTTATTTACACTCTATAGTCAGCCTGAATATGACCCCAGGAGGTAAAGGTGTATGTTACAAAAGACATAAAATGCTGCAATTTGCTTGGATCCAACAGTTTCTCCAGTGAGCAGCAGTGTATCCTGTGCAGTGTCATCTTCCTTTATCTGGATTTCTGGATTCATAATATTAGGAATCTGATTCATAACCTGGAAAATAACCTGAGGCACAGGGTCGTGACTTTCAGAATGACAGAGTGAAAAGATACAGGATACAATAAAGCAGCTTTAACATGTGTCGCCACCAAAAAGTAGCTGATGTGCCCGCAGGTGAGCGCAGCTTTTCACAACAATGCAGTGTTGAGTTACGAACACATTGAGAAAGGATGCGCCTCATTTGTTACATAGTCACCGTCTGTCCATACTGTAAAAAGTTGAATCAACTAAAAAAAAAAAAATACTTCAATTAGTAACACTTACAAAATAACATAAAAACTGTAACTTAAAAAATCACTTTAGGTGAAATTTTTTTAGGTGTTACCAATTGAAGTTTTTTTTTAAGTTGATTCATCTTTTATAGTGCATGCTATTCTCTATTGCCTTGAATATCTGTGGTCTTCACTTTATAAACACTTTACAAACTTTGTAAACATCTTGATTTATTGTACTCTGTACATGCAACTGTATAAATGTAAATGTAAAACATTCATAAACAAACTATTATATAAAAATATATAAAAGAAACTACAAAAATATGAAATGCAAATATTTACGTAACTGTAGATAAGGTTCAGATTTCACTTATTGTTATGTTTATTTCTTAGCCACATGTATTCGTATAAAATAATGTTATTTGTACAAAACATCAACCACCCTATAAAAAAACTAAAGTAGCCTACACATATACAAGCATACAACGCATCTGAGTCCACATAAAATAAAGGAGAACAAAATAAAAACAGCTCTTGTAGCAATCCAAGTCAGTGTTATTGTAAAAATAACACAAAAAAGTCAGTGTATAAGTTCAAATTCACTTTCCTTCAAGGATCAGGGTTGTACTGGTACAAGTCTACATCAGTATCAGTTCATTCAACTTTTGAGAGATCCTCCCATCTGTCTATTCAAGGGTTCTGCTTTGCATTTTTATTTCTGCTCTTTTTCTTCTTGGGATTCTGCACAGGATGATCCTTCGATGGACCTTCGAGTGCATGAGATGAGTCGTTGTGTTGGCGCGCGTATCTCTTGCATTTGCAGGACGTGACGGCTGTGATCTTGTAGGTGCGCGTGCTGCCGTCCTGACACTGGAGTTTGATGCGTTGGGTGCGTGTGCGGTCGGTGACGCAGCGCCACTCCTGAGCGTCCCGTCTGTTCCAGTAGTGACCCCTGCCGATCCAGTTTGGCAGCAAGTGCGTGGGGAGACACTCCCCGGCACACACCAGCTCTTTTACAGGATTCAGGCTGGTGCACTGGCCGTCAGATATGTATTTAGTGGATCTCAGTTCCCTGCAACCGACCTGGTGCTGTTCTGCAAAAAGAGGGTTTAAAAATAAAAAGATGAGCAAGGGGTACCAATCTGAACCAATTAGAACACCTACTGGATGCTTTTTCTTCATTATTTGGTCCAAGCCATGCAATTGTAAAACATCTTTTTACATAAACTGTTTGCATTTTATGAAATGTGTTTGCACAATTATATTTTATCATCAAATGCATCTTAAGGCAAAAATATATAACTTGGCATGGCATGTTTTATAAAAGCAACACCCGCATGCATACGTTTTAGTTATAAAAAATCTTATTAGAAACATCTTATTAGCCTACATTAAAATAGTAAATACCCACCGGTTTGGTCTCCAGTGTCCGCGCGTCTTCCTCCATTGCGCGCTCTATTTAATGACGCATTATTCGGAGTCTCGTGGGAGGATGAAAGCGCGCGCCCGTCAAACACTTCAGTTGCATCGTTTTTGAAAGCGTGACAGCTTTTCATGAGAAAACAAAGCAGAAACAGCAGCTGGTATTCGCATGTGCTCAGGGGCATTGCAGAGGAGTTCAGGTCACTGTCTCTATGAAAGTTTGGAGAATGATAATTTTACCTGTTACTCGTGTATGTTTATATACCCGCCCACTCAGTGATTGACAGTAGGCAGCGCGTGGAATGATAAGCGTGCGGGGGTGTGGCCGTCCCTCGCCCTTGCCACGCCCATCAAACATCAAGATTATTTTGTAGTTAGATGGAAATTATCTCAATGTGAGGTAATATTATATCAAAACATGAAAGGAATCAATTTTATTCAATTTTATTTTAAATCTGAATAATCGGTGATGATTATTATCTATTTATTTTTTTGTTTTATGTTTATGATCATGAAGCAAAGGTACAGTTAAACTAAATTTGCGTTACTGCAATAGAACAAACACCTAGACCGCCAGAACATAAATAAATAGTGTGTTTTTGTTACTTTCAGGAAGCCTATTTCTATCTATCCAGTTTAAGTTGAATCAGTCTAATAATGTATTTGCATAACTTTATCTTACAATAAACTGAAAACCAACATAGACTGCCATTATAACACATTTAATTTCAGTATCATTTATAATAACATTTTCTTGAATTTCTTTACGAGTTTACTTTATGTTTTATAAACAGTATTTTAATTATATAATACTTTTTATTATTTAATTAAGTTGTAAAATAGGTATATGTTTTTCAGACCAATACAGCAATTAATATTAACTGATAAACAGTATTGGGTGTAATGGATTACTAATTACTGTTATTAAATAATTTTTTGATGAATCAAGTAAAAAATTACCCTTAATTTTTAAGTAAATTAATTGTAGATATGTATGATCTAATGCATTACTGTATACGTTCAACATTTCTTTTGGCAATATAATAATATTGAATGCATGTTTGCATTAGAAATTGGTTAGAAATGAATTTAAAATTAGTTAATATTTTGACATTCATACAATAATATATATATATACTGTAAAGCCTATTTCTAATGTCCATGTGGTCAAGTAAGGATTTTAAAGGTACTTTGTGTAACTTTGGAGGATCTCTTGACAGACATGCAACATACAGTAATATAGACATAACTATATTATCAGTGGTGTATGAAGACCTTACATAATCAACTGTATTGTTTTTATTACCTTAGAATAATAGAGCTGATTTTATATACATACACAGAGGCTGCGTCCGAAACTGCAAATTTTGTATAGGTACTGAATAAGATGAAGTACCTACTTACTTGGCGTTAAAACAGTAGGTAGGCTACTGTATAGTATGAATCCTGGTAGTATGAATGAGATTCGGACGTACTACATCTGCCATGTTGCTACATCACGTGACATACGCCGTCATCACGTCATGTCATTTCAGCGCGAAAACAGCCGCATGCCTTTTTTTCTTCGTTGGATAACTCCTCTCCCGGGGCACCATCGTATGCAAACTGCAAAATCTAACCGGAACATACTACTCGCCTCGCCTACTGCTTTTCGCGTACTATATAGTATGAAGTAGGCAGTTTCAGACGCAGCACAAGCGTCTCCTGAAGTCGCCATTTTGCGCTGTCATGTTTCTACAGTAGCCTTTAATGGACAAACTGTTCTATAGATTGCAGCTTTTTTCACTACGTTGTCTCAGACGACGACATGTTTGTTCAGTGCCGGCTACTGTAGCTTCTTTATGCATGGTGTGAGCAGTTATCTGAGCCATTGGTTGCAATTCATAGTCTCACATCTAGATGCCACACAGTGTAGTGGTCTTTACGGGTTCACAGATCCGAAAACCCGAGGTCCGACCCTAAACCCAAACGGGTTTGGGTCTAAAAGTTTCACGTGTGTCTCAGACACGGATCAGGTATAATAATAGCGGCATCGGGTCTTGGGTAATTTAAAATGAATGTGTTTTTGCCGAACAGACCCAAGACGACCCAAACTATCTTGCATGTGTGCATCGAGTCCTTTTCAAGCACCTCCACTATTTGCCAAGAGTGCTTGCGACATCATGTGGCTGACGGTAGGTTAATTTTCATTGAGACAGACCTGTCAATCAATTTTGAATCCATATTTTAGCGGTTACCTTGGTGCCGTCATCAGATAACAAATTAAAATAAATGGAGCAACGGGCCTAATTGGGTGCAAGGCCAACAGGGTTTTTTTTTGTCTGGTTCGTGCAGGGATGCAGACTGCACAGATGCCGTTTACATTCGAGTCCAGTTTGATTAAAAAAATTGCTACTGGTACGGGTCAGACCCGTGTCTAATTTTCCCGGGTTTGTTTCGGGTCAGGGTCTTTCTTTTAAATAAAAATATTTATGCTTGTCAGGTCTGAGTATAAAGTGATTCAGGTCATTTCAGGTCAGGTACATTTCTTTGGAAACGAGAAGACCTCTAACACAGTGGACCTTTAGGATCTAATGAGTAGTGCTTTTACTTTCACAATGTAACTGGAAATAACGTATTTTTGAAGTAACTTGCTCAACACTACTGATGAAATACAAGATTCCTAAGCGAACTTAGGAAATAAAAAAAAACAATTTTATAAATCCAAATTATCTTTGACAATTGCATTATAGGTCAGGTGTTGGAAAGTAGGCATCACCTTTTGTAAAGTGTACAATGCAAATGAGTGCAAGCTTTCACAGGAAGAAAATCTTTAAACCTTCAAAGAATCAACGTGAATGACTTTCACATCAGATTAAGGAGTTTTCAAGAACATACAGATATCCTACAAGTGTGTGTTGTGCATGCAGCTCCAGTCAGTGCTGTAAAGTACAGGCATGCATGACAAAAAACATGAAACAGGATAGCCCTGGATTATTTTACCCCAAAATTATCCAAACAGGTGCTTCAGATGAGCTCACCAAATGAATGTGCATAACACAAATGACATGGAGGAAACACAAAAGCCCAAATGCTCACTTTCTTCCACCGAAAATGTGCTGCACCCCCAAAAGTGTCTAGTTTCACGCTCTCCTCAGGCATTTACGATTAATTCATTTCACTTGTCCACAGGTACACCTTTACTTTGATTCGTGGAAAAAAGTTTTTAAAATTGCAGATCTTTCTGTATTGTCAAAGCCTTAAAATGTGTTTTTCAAAAGCCACTGCTGTCAAAATCATCTCTTATTACCTATAAAACACTGTTAGTCATATCAGTTAAGGGGAGGGAGTTATTGGGGATAACTGAATATGCAACCTCAGGGGTTGAAAGAGGAATATCAAAGTCATGCGATACAATGCGGCATTCGCTAATTTCTGCATCTGAAAACCGGATATTTGAGATAGGCCTTTTATGCAGCCGTAATGACTGTGACATGGTCTTAGATGGAGACCGGAGAGGGATGGATCTCAGGGGAAACAGAGAGGCTATGGCGCTGACTTATGGGTATATTGACATGCGACGTGACAAGTGTGTGCTAAATAGACCATGGTTTGGCCTACAGGGTGAGATAGTCCCTTGGGATGAGGGGATGTGGAGACTGGGAACAAAGCACTCGGGTACAGATAGAGACCTCTATAGAATTCCGAGCGAGTGCCTTAGGATGTGTTGAACAGGATGAAGTGTGGGAAAATTTACAGTGGAGATGCCTGATCGTACAAAACTCACTGTATGGTTTACCAGTCTTACTGGGATATTCCTCTTACATTAATAAAAAATATTTGTATATATACACTGTACAATATAACACTGTATAGTATAATATTTTATATTTGTATAAAATTGACACAATGCTGGGTTGTTATAACCCAACTGCAGGGTTATAACACATGGTTGCATAACAACAATCCAACATCTGGTCATTTTTAAACCAGCATGTTTTTTGTCCAATATTTACCCAACATGGCTTAATAATAACCTAGCTATTTTTAAAATGCACTGATTGATAGTGTAAATTAATCTCTATTCAATATGTTACAACTCTGCTATTTTTACGAACATATTTTTGTAGATTTTATTTAAAACTTTCCCCTTAAATAAGTTTGTCATTGTTATGAAACTGCAAATGTGTTCAGTTAAGGTATGCTGGAAAGGATACATTCTGAAAGGTAAATAGTAAACAGTGTGCTGTCAGTCAATTTGGGATCACACCTGATCAAAGGACAGATGCTGCCCTCTAGTGGCACACTTGCAGAGGTATCATTACTTCACTGTAAAACATAAGCATGTTACACATCAATCTCTTTATTTGATCAATGTTCAGACAAAATAAAGCTATAACTACTATAAATAATTGCAAGATTAAAAAATATCAAACTGATTAAACAATAAAAATACTGGATAATAAAATATGCAAGCTAGAAAATGAATTTAGAAAAGGAAACACATGTTGCATATGTCAACAAAACAGTAATGTATACTGTAATGTATAATAATCTTGGATACTAATTCAAAGCCAGCAGATAGATTTTAAAGTAATGGTCCTGCTTAACTACACATTCAGAAGATCAAACATTAGGGGCCCTATCTTGCACCCAGCGCAATTGACTTTGTCAGTGACGCATGTATCATTCGTATTTTGCGCCGGCGCACAGCGGGGGTTTTCCCTCCACAGATGCACGTCAGCAAACTAGGGAATGAACTTGCGCTCCCTGGGCGGTTCAGCGCAAAAAGGAGGCGTGTTGCGGCGCAAACCATCTCTTATGCTATTTTGCAGTTTCAAAAAACAATTGCGCTACTAACCAAAAAAAACTAGTCTAAAGTCAGTGGCGCGTTGCGCGTGGTTCATTATGCTATTTTAAGGGCGCATGCTTGACCATAATGTATAGCGTGCACAACGCGCATACACTTTGCTTATCTAATCTACACAGATGCAACAGTTATTTTTGCAAATCATAAATTGTTACACTTAAAAATATTAATACACGAGATAAGGAGAATCATAGTGGTGAGCATTGTGGTGATATTTTTTATTTATTCTCATGCAAATAACGATTAAAATATTTTCATAACTTTGTTGTGTGGCTGTATTACGTTTATTTTATGTAAATAATAGTTAAAATGTTTTCATAAGAAACCTTAATGTATATGAACTTGATTTGTAAGAGTACTTTGGGGTTGGACCTTGCTTGCGTTTCTTGGGTCCGATTTCAAAGCCCCCAAACCCTTTCAGCGGTGAGGGTGGACGCAGCGATGTCCTCTGCTGGCGTCAAGTCCTGAGGCAGATCCACCTCCCGTTACACGGCGTGCCCGATTTATGCTGGCAAGCGTGGGATTCCCCCGTACAAGAACGTGGGTCTCCTCGGCTGTAAACCGGTCCTGGCGTGCGCCTGGTAAATCCGTCATAATAATAGCAACCCGCCATGGAACTTGCGCCCTTGCGTTTAAAGGGAATGTTGGCTAGCGTTCTGATTGGTTTATTTGACGTTACGCCCAAACCACACCTATGAATAATGAACCTACTTCAGACCAACCTCTTATTGATTTGCGCCCGGCGCAAGAGTTATTTCTCACGCCGGGAAAATAGCAACAGCGCCCAAGATCCGCCCACAAACTCACTTGCGCGTTGCGCTTCGCACTTGCGTTTCAGATCGTTAAAATAGAGCCCGAGGACTCCCTGATCTGACTTTGAAAAATTGTAATAATGCATCCGTTCTACATAGACCCAAAGCGCTGTGATTGGTCCACTAGAAACCCCTCCCATCAGGTCCTCAAACGGCTTTCTGCCAACGATGGTATAAACAAAGATGGGTCAAGTTGAGGAGTGCTAAACTCAAGCTGCAACAATAGTTGATGTCCATTTATACCTCCATCACAGCTAACCTTCTCAAATCATACACA
The DNA here is from genome assembly GCF_030506205.2 of Paramisgurnus dabryanus. Classification (NCBI taxonomy): domain Eukaryota; kingdom Metazoa; phylum Chordata; class Actinopteri; order Cypriniformes; family Cobitidae; genus Paramisgurnus; species Paramisgurnus dabryanus. The sequence goes on along the minus strand of NC_133355.1, from coordinate 28,389,865 downwards.
ACAAGCTGCTGCTTTTTCTTCTTTGGAGGATTTACTGCCCAAGAGCCTTCTTCTTCGACCCTATTACTGATACTGGGGGGTACACATATGGATACTGCCTACTAGCGGTCAACATGTGTAAGTGCAAGTCAACGCGGACGTTGATGCAAAAGTATGAATGAAAACCGATGCCTAGCCTAGGATGTTGAGCCTATGCCATAGAACTTATGAAGAACTATAATGAGCCCTTAAAGGTATAGCGGAAGATTCCTTTACAGCTGGTTTTCTTAAAAGAAATCACTCTTTTAATGAAGTCTCTCAAACTTGTAAAAAATGTTAAAGGTACATGTATTGTTAATGTCTATGAGTCTGTATTTGGCGTCCTGTGAATGTCTTCTATTTTGTTTTTTGTTTTTTATTCGACTTTGGAAGTTTCTATTTTTGATGCCTGAAAAAAAATATATATATAGCGGAAGATTTTCGTTTTCCGGGTGGATCACCACTGTTATTGGTCATCCCAGATGTCAATCATTCTGATTATATGTTGACGTATAACCGTCGCACGTGCTCGCCTCTACGTTCGCTTTCTGCACATGCGCACTTTCACGTGTATGTGTGTTGTGCTACGGTTTCAACCATTCATTGAAGGTCGCGTTCTCACTGTGTTTTTTTCAAAATGTCTGAGGGTCGCAAGAGAAAAAGTGTCTACGAATTGTATGACAAGAAGAGAAAGGACTATAAATAAAGAAACAAGACCAGATGTTTATGGGAGACTATTTCACACGCTGGCGTGAGCTAAAAGGACAGGTTGGGCTTCCCACGCGAAGTTTCTACTGGAAAGGTACATTTTGTCATGCTATTTGGAGAAATCCATTTAAAGTCACTGCTGGTAAAAGTTGATGTAAGCTTGATTTGCGATGCTAGCCCTGGCACAGGTCACGAACGGCACAGACACGGTAAACATGCAGACAAAAACTTGTAAACAGAGCGAAGAGAAGAACTGAGCTCCTGCATGCTCTCTCTATGTCTCGTGCACGCGTTTAACAGGCGTTCCCTCTCGGGAGCATTTTTTTAAAAATATCGAGGGGCGGTTCTTTTAAATAATTCAGGAAAATCTTCCGCTATAGATTTAAAAGTGCCTCTGACATGTTTTATTGTAAATGAGCATTTTTTATCAGGCTGTTATGCAACGTAAAGGTTATTAGTCAGTGATTGAAATGCCATATTTTTTTTTTATTATTCTTTTTTTGCCCAGCCACCACCCCCCCCCACCCCCCCCCCCCCGACTTCGGAGGACAACTTTATTTTTATTCATATGATATTTTTATTCATATGAGAAATGCCATATTTTAACAAATGTCACTTTAGTAATTTAATTCGTATTAAACAAATTGGTATTTTTTGCAAAACACTCTAAGTGCATGCAAAACCCCCACTTCTAAGAAAACATAGACATAAACAGCTGCAAAATCACTTAAAGGTATAGCGGAAGATTTTCTTTTTCCGGGTGGATCATCAAGACTATTGGTCATCCCAGTTGTCAATCATTCTAGTGTGTTTACGTAAGGCAGTCGTCCGTGCTCGTCCCTAGGTTCGCTTTCAGCACATGTGCACTTTCTGGTGTATATGTGTGGTGGTCTATGATTTCAGGCATTCATTGAAGCTCGCGTTCTCACCGTGTTTTTTTTAATGTCTGAGGGTCGCAAGAGAAAAAGTGTTTTACGAATTGTATGACAAGAAGAGAAAGGCCTCTGAAGAAAGAAACAAGACCAGAGTGTTTTTGGGAGACTATTTCACATGCTGGCGTTCACTAAAAGCACAGGTTGGGCTTCCCACGCGAAGTTTCTACTCGACAGGTAAAGTTTGGCATGCTATTTAGAGAAATCTATTTAAAATCACTGCTAGTAAAAGTTGATGTAAGCTATGATGAGCGATGCTAGAGGCACAAGTCACGAACTGCGCAGACACAGTAAACATGCCGACAGCAACTTGTAAACAGAGTGAGGAGAAGAACTGAGCTCCTGCATGCTCTCTCTCTCGTGCACGCCACCATGGACCTCCAAGGGGTCAAGGGTTTCTGTTGAAGAAGACCCATGCTTTTAGGGCAATTGTGTTTAGAGTATACTGAATGTGTTAAACTATTAACAAAATATAATACAAATTTACTAAAATAATAATTTGTTGATAACTGACGTTATAAATGTGACTAAATGGAGTTGACCCCTTTTACAAAATACTGATGCTACAAAACGAGTTGTAACCAAGTATTAATTAACTGTCAATGATACATTGTGACAACTCTGGGAATGTGGGTGCAAAATGAGACCATTTCACAGAAAGACTACTTCTTGTCGGCACCCCTCTCTCCAGATGTAACACAGTACTCAGTGTCCATAAGCACCATCTGCCCTGTCAATGCATGGGTCAGACCCGAGAAGACTGTGGAGTTGCCCTGGGAAGAAGAGTGAGCTTGTAAAATAAAATGTTGACACATTTTCAGAGTATTTTACCGGATTTACAAGTATTGATGTATATCTATCTATCTATCTATCTATCTATCTATCTATCTATCTATCTATCTATCTATCTATCTATCTATCTATCTATCTATCTATCTATCTATCTATCTATATATATATATATATATATATATGAAGAGTTTGGTCTCAAAACGCAATAAAGGCCATTTTTGAAAAAAAGGAGTTACTGCCAAAATCAGTATTATATCAGGTCAGTATTAAAAAGTAAATTCTAAATTTTACCTAAAATCCAAAATCCGCCGTGTTATTCTGTCATCTTTTCTCTCTTTTTTCCCAAAACGCGATAAACACCACTCCTCCTTTTCTACAGAAAGCAATAAATCCGCTCCAAAACATTACAGCGCACCATTCCACGCAATATAAACAAACAATGGCGGCGCGTTGAGTACACAGAGTCCTAGTTTTCCTCATCTGCTTTGTACTTCGTGATCAACAAACAAACAAAAACAAAATAATACTGTAATAGCATTGATAAACCTGTGGTTTTCTGTGACGGGAAAGAAACGTAAGCCATCAACATCTAATAATTTACGCGAGAGGCACTCGGGAGATGATCGCTTGTTCTCCCGACAGCATCTATTTTCTCTCGTGCTAACACATTGACCCCAGGGGATCTTATGAAAAACTTTCCATAATTTTACTCAAAGTCAACGAGATCGCTGTGAAAAATGTTAAGCGACGACTTCAAGTATAACCGCGCACCAATGACAGTGTTCCTAATATGACAAAGTAAGTATTTTGATTAATGCCATTAATGTTTATTTTTTAATCAGTGTGTACAACTGTTCAACTAAATTAATATAAAATGGCAAAAATTAATGCACATTTATTCATTGATTCAATAGATTTATAGAATTTTTGAAAAAACTTGTCATGGATTTATTGCATTTTGTGGAAAAAAAGAATTCGTTTTTATAATAAATCTTTGAAAATCAAGTTATGGATTTGAATTTTTTATGTTTTTACAACCTAAAGATGCTATGTGAAAGTTTGTAACAGAAAATAGTGGTTTTCATCTTGATACTTTCTTGGTATAGAAAACACGTTTTTACCGAAATTTGTCAAAATGGATTTATTGCATTTTTTGAACCAAACTCTATATATATATATATATATATATATATATATACTGTATACAATACAATTTAAAGGTTTCGGTCACTTTCTTATTCTTTATATTTTATTCTACATTTTAAAATTAGAATTACAACCCCAAATCAGAAAAAGTTGGGACACTGTAGAAATTGTGAGTAAAAAAGGAATGGAATAATTTACTAATCTCATAAACTTATATTTTATTCACAGTAGAATAGAGATAACATATCAAATGTTGAAAGTGAGATATTTTGAAATGTCATGCCAAATATTGACTCGTTTTGGATTTCATGAGAGCTACGCATTCCAAAAAAAGTTGGGACAGGTAGCAATAAGAGGCCAGAAAATTTAAATGTACATATAAGAAACAGTTGAAGGACTAATTTGCAGCATATTAGGTCAATTGGCAACATGATTGGGTATAAAAAAAGCCTGTCAGAGTGGCAGTGTCTGTCAGAAGTCAAGATTAGCAGAGAATCACAAATTCCCCCAATGCTGCAGCGAAAAATAGTTTTCTGAGTTTCTAAGAGAACAATTGCAGAGTTTGAATTTATCATCATCTACAGTGCATAATATCATCCAAAGATTCAGAGAATCTGGAACAATCTCTGTGCGTAAGGGTCAAGGCTTGAAAACCATACTTGATGCCCGTGATCTTCGGGCCCTTAGACGGCACTGCATCACATACAGGAATGCTACTGTAATGGAAATCATAACATGGGCTCTGGAATACTTCCAGAAAACATTATTGGTGAACACAATCCACCGTGTCATTCGCCGTTGCCAGCTAAAACTCTATAGGTCAAACAAGAAGTCATATCTAAACATGATCCAGAAGCACAGGCGTTTTCCCTGGGCCAAGGCTCATTTAAAATTGACTGTGGCAAAGGGAAAAACTGTTCTGTGGTCAGACGAATCAAAATTTGAAAACTGGGACGCCGTTTCATCCGGACTAAAGAGGACAAGGACATCTCAAGTTGTTATTAGCGCTCAGTCTAGAAGCCTGCATCTCTAATGGTTTGGGTTTGCATGAGTGCATGTGGCATGGGCAGCTTACACATCTGGAAAGGCACCATCAATGCTGAAAGGTTTATCCAAGTTTTAGAGCAACATATGCTCCCATTCCGACGTCGTCTCTTTCCGGGAAGACCTTGCATTTTCCAACATGACAATGCCAGACCACATACTGCATCAATTACAACATCATGGCTGCATAGAAGAAGGATCTGAGTACTGAAATGGCCAGCCTGCAGTCCAGATCTTTCACCCATAGAAAAGATTTGGTGCATCATAAAGAGGATGATGCGACAAAGAAGACCTAAGACAGTTGAGCAACTAGAAATCTGTATTAGACAAGAATAGGACAATATTCCTATTCCTAAACATTGGTCCTCCTCCAGCTGTTTCTTATATGTACATTTAACTTCTCCGGCCTCTTATTGCTACCTGTCCCAACTTTTTTTGGAATGTGTAGCTCTCATGAAATTCAAAATGAGCCAATATTTGGCATGACATTTCAAAATGTCTCACTTTCTACATTTGATATGTTATTTATATTCTATTGTGAATAAAGTATAAGTTTATGAGATTTGTAAATTATTCCATTCCTTTTTTACTCACAATTTCTACAGTGTCCTGTTTTCTGATTTGGGGTTGTATATTGTGACTTAAAATAAACTGTTATATTTTAGCATTATAAAGATCATTTTACTAAACATTTTTGTGAAGTGACCCTGAACTGAACAGTAGCCTACTGTATAATGTAAGCATAAATTGTTTACTTTTTATAGGAAAATATATTTAACCTGTCTGTGAAAGCCAGGAGAAAGTCTCATAACCTAATAATGAGATTGGGAGCATCAAACTCACTGATTTCACTTTGATATCAATCCTTGACATGACCTTACTCAGTCAATATAAAGATTATACTTTTTTAAATAAAATGTGTTTTGCAAATATTTTGATATAAAAGCAACACATGTGCCATGCTCCAGACAACCTGATGCAGCAGAGATGCCTCGCAATAAGGGAATTGAGGAATGCAATCTCGGATAAACTTCTCCTGGTACTGAGGAAAGCCATTGGCATCTCGTCATTTCAGGAGACTTGTAAAGAGAAATCGCATTAAATTATTACCGTGCATCACATAAGACAACCCAGGCACCCTAAAAATGATGTCACCTCTTCAGGAGGGCATCTAGCGTGTGGTCACAATCTTGCAGGAAGGCGAGGGACTTCTGCAGCACGCAGCTGATGTAGTGCATCTTCGTGGCCAGAACCTCAGTCATGTCCTGATGTTTCACACACTGCTCGCAGAGCAGATCCATCACACGGTAGCACTTCTCCAGCGCGACCACATCCACCAGTAAAGGATTCTCCTTTACCAGGAGCATCACTAACTGAAAATGCAGAAGATGAGAAAGACAGAAAAAATGTGATGTGACATAATCTTTACTCACAATGAGGGAAACTTGTTCTCACGCTAAATGATTCAAAACCCTGCTGAGTGTGGAGTTCAGACACTTTACTCATCAGAAATCTGTGCATGTGTGTGGATCCCATTTCAGATCTGCCACAAAGTTCACACGCAAGTCTGTACCAGAGAAACTAACAGTGGCGGCAGGTGCTAAATTGTTTTGGGAGGGCCAACTAAGTATAAGTTTCACATTCAGATAACTATACATACACTGTAAAAAAAAATCCGTAGAAATTACAATGTTATTGCAGCTGGGTTGCCGGTAATTTACTGTAGATTTACATTTATGTTATTTACTGGCAAGAGTTTGTGCAAAGTTAAATACATTTTAAATATTACCAAGTCTTTATCTTTACAGAATAAAACTATACAATAACAGCCTCATGCAAAGCATTCTGGGAACCAGAAATCATCATCAACCTTTTTCTGTTTTTGCTTCAGATTTTGTTTCCCAGAATGTTTTGCTTGATACTGTTTTTTAGTTTTACTCTGTAAAGACAAAGACTTGCAAATGTTTAATGTTCATTTAACTTTGAACAAAATATTGCCAGTAAAAAACATAAATTTAAATCTACGGTAAATTACCGGCAACCCAGCTGCAATTTCTACGGATTTTTTTTACAGTGTATTTTTGCCAGATGATTACTGTCCCTCACCCTGAGGGTGGCGCTTTGAGGTTTACTGGCTCTAAAATTATATATACATCATAATGTAGTAATTTTGTATTTGAAGATTAAAGTTGTGGAAAATTCAAGAGAGTCAGTCCCAATCCGATCCAACTTACTGTTCACAGATCACAACTGTTCAGATCCGATCCGTGTATCCTGTAGCTTTCTTCTGTTTTCCGGATTATCTGAACTATTTCTATGGCAATGGCGATGCGCTGGCAATCTGCCTCAACTTCTGATGTGTTTACGTGACGCGACAGCCTGAAGTAACAGAAAAGCTATACAAATGCATCTGAGCGGTCAGACTGAAACAGATTTCCAGAAATGCAATTTGAAAAGGATTTCAAACCACCTCTGGATGTGGCCTGAAAACAGATTTCAAGTGGTTTTTGGCTGTTCGCACGTTCTTAATGTAACTGGGTTCCAATCGGATATGCACCAAAATCGGATTTGGACTGACAGTGTGAACAAGGTCATTGTGTTTTTGAAAGGAAGTGGTAAGCTGTGGACTGTGTCAATGTTTCAATCTGCGATCTCACCACTAGATGCCACTAAAATCTACACACTGCACCTTTAACCAAAAGTAACTAAAGGCATGGGGAAATGGTATATTTAAAAAAAAAACACAATATTATTAATATATAAAAATATAAATATTTTTCATATTTATCTTTAATTGGTGTTCTTCTTTTGCAATTGTTTCTGATTAAATGAGTATTTTGTATATTCCCATTCAAGTTATCACAAGAGCATTTGGTTTGTGCTTTTAATATTTTCATAAGAATTTATTAAGCATTTGGTTAGATGTTGTTTTATATTAGAACTTCTTTTGATTACTGATTTGTTAAATTCGGGGATCTCATGTGTTTAAAAAGTGCAGCTGATACTGAAATGCTTTAAATTACCATGGTTTTATTATAGTAAAAGTGTAGTATGCTATTAGGCGGATTAAGCTGCCACTAGAAACTAAGGATCAAATTACTTTCTGAAAGCTTTGATTATTTCTGAATTTAAGTGTTAGTATTGATGCCATATTTGTATAATATGCATAAAAAATTATTCATATGAGATACAGACTGTCGCTCAATTGGTACAACATTGCCTAGCAGTGCAACTGTCATGGGTTCAGTCAAATATTTGGGCGTAACGTCAAATAAACCAATCAGAACGCTATCCAACATTCCCTTTAAACGCAAGGGCGCAAATTCCATGGCGGGTTGCTTTTATTATGACGGATTTACCAGGCGTACGCCAGGAGCGGTTCACAGCCGAGGAGACCGACGTTCTTGTAAGAGCAGTCAAAGACAGAGAAGTTGTTTTGTATGGGGATGGGAGAAATCCGCCCAAATCAGCGTTGGTTAAACAGGCGTGAGAGGAAATAGCCACAGTCTCATCCGCTGGCATCCCCAGGACGTTGTGCCGCAAGTGTTACAATGATGTCAGGAGACGGGGGAATCCCAAGCTTGCCAGCATAAATCGGGCACACCGTGTAAAGGGAGGTGGATCTGCCTCTACACAGGACCTGACGCCAGCAGAGGACATCGCTGCGTCCACCCTCACCGCTGAAAGGGTTTGGGGGCTTTGAAATCGGACCCAAGAAACGCAAGCAAGGTCCAACCCCAAAGTACTCTTACAAATCAAGTTCATATACATTAAGGTTTGTTATGAAAACATTTGAATTATTATTGACATAAAATAAACGTAATACAGCCACACAACAAACTTGTGAAAATATTTTAATCGCTATTTGCATGAGAATTTTTTAACGCAGCCGCACAATGAATAAAAACTATCACCACAATGCTCACCATTATGATTCCCCTTATCTCGTGTATTAATATTTTTAAGTGTAACAATTTATGATTTGCAAAAATAACTGTTGCATCTGTGTAGAGTAGATAAGCAAAGTGTGTGCGCGTTGTGCACGCTATACATTATGGTCAAGCATGCGCCCTTAAAATAGCATAATGAACAACGCGCCACTGACTTTAAACTTTTTTTTTCTGGTCAGTGGCGCAATTGTTTTTTGAAACTGCAAAATAGCATCAGGGATGGTTTGGCCGGAACACGCCTCTTTTTTTGCGCTGAACCGCCCAGGGAGCGCAAGTTCAAGTTTGCCGACGTGCATCTGTGGAGGGAAAAACCCGCTGTGCGCCGGTGCAAAATACGAATGATACATGCGTCACTGACAAAATCAATTGCGCTGGGTGCAAGATAGGGCCCATTATGTTTGTCGTTATGTCTAAAGTTGAAAGTCTGGGTTGGTGGTGCAGCACATTTGATTTTGACAGTCTGGAAAGACTTCTCAAACTGCTGTCTCTTCTGCCTTTAAAGACCTTGTGGGTTATATTTAGTGGCATCGTCCCCTATTGTGCTTTAAGTATCACACTCTCAAGTCTCTGCCATATGCTTGAATATTAATGTACATGTGCTGTCACATCAGCCCACCAGCCAGTGTACTTGTTTACAGGGTTGCTGAAAAGGAAACTTATAATAATGATGTAATACAACTCTTAACAATGTAAAACTGTGTTTTTCTACAGTTTGTTTCAATAGTGAATCTCAATGAGCCACGTGAGAATCTGAGTTAAGAACAAATCCCCGATCGTACCATTTGAGAAACGAAGGGGGTACTATTAGACTGAGACAAATTAAGGTAGCCTAAAACACGTCACGCACAAATACGATGTGAGTTACATTTATCTCTTTTATTTACCAATGTAGACATACATGTATTTTAGATGAAGTGTATTATGTTCTCATTTATTACGATGTAATCATAAGTCACATGAGTAATGTGTGTCGCTCAATCTACACCCCATAAAAGTAAATCGGTCCAGTTGTACTTAACTGTGCTGCTCAATGGTCGAGTGAGATAACGGCGCGCATCGGTGCTCGTGCTCCTGATAGAGGGCATCACAGACAGGTAGGCTAAATACAAACACATGACATGATGCATAAATATCACAATGAATCTATATAATATCAAGTAATATATAATAACGAATTTGAATGATATCATCCGCGTGGCAGTGTGTGATAAATAAACTAATCTTGGGAAACAGTAATTATTTCTGAAAAAATATATAAAATAAGGCTACATTTAGGGGTAAAGAGAAACGTCAGGTGCATTTTGTATGGGATTAATCACAATTAATCTTTTGACAGCCCAATTAAAGGTGTCTGTGCAACAGACTTTCTTCCCCTCAGGGTGTAATTACAGAAAGTCGATCAAACCGTGTTTTCTGCCAGATCCTTAACACTAGTGCTTCATAATAATGAAATGCACTGATTTTGTACAAAGCTCATCGTTCTAAAAATCGTTGTGTCCCTGATTGGCCAGCTAATCTGTACATCGTGATTGGTCTGAATACCTCTGACGTCAGCCGGAAATCTGACGCTCCTTACCATGTTTGAAAGATTTGCTCAAAATGCAAGTTAACTTACAAGCTGGAGGAGTCCAAAGCGGGAGGAATTATGATAATGTCGGTCATGTCCACGTCAACTAAGGGTGTCACGATTTCGATTTTAAATCGAAATCGATCGAAATTAAGTCACAACCTTGAACTTGCTGAAATAAACCTCTCAGAGGTGCCTTTAAAAACATCGTTCCAGCAGAACGCGATTTATATTTTAAACACGTGGGATGTATTGCTACAACTCCTTAAAATGCACATCATAAACAGGATTACTACCTAGTGATCTGCCTTTGGACAGAGCGCAGCTCTCTGCACTTGTGCGAGAGAGCAACAAGATGCAGCGGATTATATTTTAAACAAATGGGATAGTTTGCCTCAGCTCGCATGAAACGCATAAAACTAAACAAATACGTAAGGATTACTTCTTTAGTCTATGTTTAGACTTTGGACAGATGCGAGAGCGCATGCACGTGAGACAGAGAGACGCAGCTACTTATGACGCCCTGGTTTTATTTCAGATGATAGGAGTCCAAGACGCGCGCATTAACTCCATGTGCGTGCAAGAAGGAATCCTCTCTCTACAAGCTCTCTCGCAAAAAGTAAAGCCCACAAACCCCCATGCGAGGAAAAGCACGCAATGTGCATGTTAATGTGAAACTATAATAATAATAATAATAATAAAGGCATATCATTTTTTGTCTTTAAAAAATAATAATTTAAAAATAGAGAATCAAATCGAATTGCGACATCAGAATTGAAAGTGTAATCGAATCGAGGCTTTGGAGAATCATAACACCCCTAACGTCAACCGGCCCAGGAAGTAAACTGTTGCCTACAATCCGTGTGTTTGTTGTAGTCCAAAAGAGATTTACGTTGTAGACGATAACTCGCATCATCGTTTACTTTGGGGTTTGTGCTTTTTGCATATCGTTAAAGGTTCCGCTCTTTCTGTGTTTTGAAGTGATTCGATAGCAGCTTAGTTTGCCGTTAGCTTAGCTGGCGATTGATGTATTCCTGTGTGCAGAGTTTAGTCAAAAAATTATTCTAGTGACGTTATAGACGTTATATATATATATATATATATATATATATATATATATATATATATATATATATATAGTTTTTCATTTCAATTTCATTGCGACTGTAAAATGTAATTAATCCGATTAAATTTTTATAAAAAAAGTTTTAAAAAATTTATAAAAACTATGACATTTGTACTGTTTTTAATTTTCGCATTCATATTGCCATTCCCAGTGTTAATCTATTAAACCTTAACCTTTTTAAATGTTATTAATTAAAGTATTGCATTATTGCATTTCAAATCATTTATCTATGGATAGACTGGACTTATTTGATTCAATGTAAGACTTATATTAGTATTTGTAATATTTTCACATGTAGTTGTGTTATTTATGTGCTATCAAAACTTTCCATCCTATGCAGTGTCCCAACACTTCATTCCAGCTTTAAAACCAGGTTACATTCTCTTCCAGGAATGTCATAGCCAGTGTGTTATTCTTGGTGCTGAAGCCCTTATAAATTGAGACCAGCGACACTAGATAAAGTGTGTGTGTGTGTGTGTGTGTGTGTGTGTGTGTGTGTGTGTGTGCGTGCGTGCGTGCGTGCGTGCGTGCGTGCGTGCGTGCGTGCGTGCGTGCGTGCGTGCGTGCGTGCGTGCGTGCGTGTGTGTGTACCTGGTAATTATCACGTTGTGGGGACCAATTGTCACAAAGATAGGAATACCAGTGTTTTTGTGACCTTGTGGGGACATTTTGATGTCCCCATGAGGAAACAAGCTTATAAATCAAACAAGAAGATGTTTATTGAAAATCTAAGGTACAAGAAAGGTTTTTGTGATGGTTGGGGTTAGGGAATGGGAATATACAGAATATACAGTTTGTATGGTATAAAATGCATTACATCTATGGAATGTCCCCACAAAACATGGAAACCAGAATGTGTGTGTGTGTGTGTGTGTGTGTGTGTGTGTGTGCGTGCGTGCGTGCGTGCGTGCGTGCGTGCGTGCGTGCGTGTGTGTGTTATGGAGTATAAACATTCAGCTATCTGACACACACGTCTAACCTAAAACATTTTTTGTTGTGGTCGCCATTGATGAATTCTGTCCATAGTTCAGTTAGACTTCGCTGACTGGTAATAACGCTTATACTTACAGCTGTAGGGGATATGATGTGAGTGTGAAAGGAGTGACTTTGTGTAAGCCTTGTTCACACCACATGAACTCTCTGTTGTAATCTTATTTAGGGTCAACCTCTAACTTACATTAGTAACTTACTTTTTTTTCTCCCTTAGTTTTCCATTACACTGGTGCTAAACTTGTTCTGTCAGGTTGTGTTCTGGACATCTTCCTTCTGAGTTCATGTAAGGACAGTTTACTTTTTGTCCGAGGAAATGGATTAAGGGTTCGGGGACAGTCAGCTAAATCATCTCCTTTGTGGGCTCTTCCCTGGTGAACGTGATTGTTGATACCATTTATAATTCAGATGGGACTTACAGATGACTACATATTGTTCAGTGTAAAAGCACTCAGTGTAAGAACAAACAAAAAATTTTGTGAGCAATTCTGCTGTGTAAATGATTTCAGATGAGTGACACTAAAGTTAAAGGGTTAGCTCACCCCAAAATTTGTATTTTATCATAAATCACTCTGTCTGTGTCAATGTAACCGACCAAGGTCTTCAGAACACATTTTTAGATATTTTTGAAAACCGGGAGGCTTGTGCCTGTCCCATACTGCAGTTTGATTTTTTTCAATCAAGTCCAGAAAAGTTTGAAAGACTTTGCCAAAAAGGTCCAGAACACTTATGTGCACAAAGAAAACAAAACAAATGATTTTATTCTTTATTTTTTATTTTTATTCATAATTTGTTCCTTCCTTGGTCCTTTAGTGCGCATTCATGAGCAGACTATGGTGCATGCTGCTGACATGACCTACTGACGTAGTTGCCAACGTTTTTTATATAAGCCATTATGCAAACATTGTAAACAATACTTAAACAGCCCGTTTAAATGCACATATTTCTTGCCAGCATATTCTGCATCTGTACGCTGGCAACTACGTCAGCAGGTTACGTCAGCAGCATGCGCCGTATCTGCTGCTCATTTAATGCCTTCCAGAAAATGTTTTTCTTTAAATATGTATGAAATGAAAGAACAGACACTCTGCTTTCAAACAAAAAAAACGTTCATATTCCTTTGTTCTCTTTAATTACCTCTCAAATATGGGTAGGTTTCTTCAAATATACAACATTTTAAGTAAAAAGCTGAGATAATTGCATTCTTGTAAAGGACTTTTGTTAGAGATCAGATTCAGAATGATGATCAGGGTTTCCCGCAGAAAATGTGTTAGTTAAGGTGGCAGGGTTTGGTGGGTGGACGGTGCCGAGGGCGTGGCAATCAAAGGGGCGGGGCGTATGCGCCATGATGAAAATTAAAATATTTTAATAAAATAAATAAATAAAATATTTATTTTTAAAACACTCAAATAAAACTTAATTTTGAAGAAACTATGACAAAAAATGAACACATACTAGATTCCTAATGAATTTTAATGTTTTTAACAGATACCTCTAATGGGAATAGCTGCGTTATGAAGTGAAACTAAAGGGTTAATAAACACAAACTAAAGCAGATGTTGTAGAACGTCTGGAAAACAATGATAGATAGCGCAAAAATGGTAAAAACTGATTATTTCTCTTTATTAGTTACATTATCTTAAAGAAGTATAACTACTGTAGCATGCAAATAATGCAGATAGATAAAGTGAGCAAGAGCGCTCAACAATTATATCTCATCAACAGGCACGTGAAACCAGGTTGCAGGTTGCTAGCAGGTTGCTCAAACAACAAAATCACCAGCTAACTTACTTTTTTGCAAGAACTATAGACTAATACAATAACAGACTGGCTTAAATGACCCCAAAACATAAGTCCATAAGGGAAACCCTGATGATCAAAACATACAGAGTTTTTACTGGTTTTGGATCAGTTGATGCTTTAGTATTTTAAAAGTTGTGTAAGAGCACCACCTAGTGGATAATAGGGAAAATATGGATTGCCGTAAAAACTCATCATTGGCAGGGAAGCGTTTTCTCTTAATTGACAAGATAACTCGTCAATGGCGGGGAAAGAGTTAAAGGCCGGGTTAGGGTTGAGTTGTCATTTTTGCTTTTTTCCTCATACATTTTATTTAACAAATTTTATTTAAAAAAATATTGGTTTTAAATTCTTAGTTTCCAAAATCTGTGCACACAAAACATAATTGCTATATGTCAGTTTGTTGTTGCCGATGGCAACAATGACTTTGTGCATGTGTTTCTATGTGTGTATGCCTGCTTTGTGTTTGCTTGTACACACACAGACACAGAGGGCTGTAAGCTGTGATCAGACATGCCCTTGCTGTAATACGACACGTGTCCCAGGGCTGGATGACTGAAGTTTACTCTGTCGGGGATGAGCCCCTCTATATTTAGCACAGGGCAGTGAAAGGCTGCAGGAGCGCTCGCTTTCGGCTCAGGCTCTCACTCTGCGCTTGACAGGACCTCTCAGCTGATGAGATTTTAGATCGCAATACGGTGTGCTGTTGTAAACAAGGTGTGTGTATGGTTGGTAGAGATATGTGTTGGGTAAAGGACAGATTACTGGGTCAGGATTTGTTTTGGCTTGTGTCGCATCTATATAATTCAGTGATGGATGACATGCAATCATTATTCCCGCTGTTTTGAATGTATTGTGTGCATCTTTGACTGCTCATGTTAAGGTCAGTTGTTTCTGTCTGTTTCTTTGTATGCAAAGGACTTTTATGAATACCGGTAAGCAACAGAAGCCAGTGCTTACAGGCCAGAGGTTTAAGACCAGGAAAAGGGGTGAGTCCTTTCACATTCACATTTTATTAATACGCATCACTTGATAAAAATGTGTACCTTGTAAGTTGCTTTGGATGAAAGTGTCTGCCAAATGTGTAAATGTAAATGACATACTGTACATTTGGGGCTGGGGCTTTGGAGAGGTGTGATGAGTAATTGAATAAAATGTATTATTAATGTAAAGACGTTATTTAATTTGGTGCGAAGTCTGCAAGAAGAGGCTTGGAAAGAGCTGCGTGGTTTAAAATTTGAATGCTAAAACTGATGAATGCTTAAAAATTGCAATGTTAAATGATATCTTTAATACTCGTCCAAATACCCACACATTTACCTAGGCATCTACCTAAACACATGTGCCACATGCACTCAGTCAGCAATGCAATTGCAAGTGCTCAGATCTCTTTCCATTAATAGCCTGTTTATGTACTACTGTGTACTTCATACCTTACACAATACTGAGACCACTGATATTTCTCTAGTTGTCCTTATGCCAACTCAAAGCTAATAAACAAGTTCTGCAGAAACAGAATTAACAAAAAATATTTTACCAACAGCTTACAATAGCACAAAGCATCTTTTGGTGTTAAACAACTACCATTAATGAAAAAATGAAAATAGTTGTTTTTGTTACTGACCTTATAGCATATGCATTTGTACGAGTTTCCCTTTCAGACCCGAAAAAAGTATTGAAAGGAATTACACATTTTGTCTATTGTCTATTGAAAAACATTTGAATTAAGTTACAATAAAAGTATTTAGTAACATCAAAACATTAATTTTACAAATAGTTAGGAACATCAAAACATTGAAGTGTTTAGTAACATTAAAAGAGCGCAATTCAAGATATTGTTTTCCGGGTTGAGATGGGAAATATCTGAGTTGTCTGGAACGTATAGCATACCATTAATTTATGGGCATTTGTGCCTATAATTAATGACCAAAAAGGCCTGTATACAATTATGAAAAAAATTTCTTTGCCTTTGTTATTTAACATGCGATTTATCATCTGCTGATATTTTCACACCCATCTGCACTTTTGTAATAAGTTGTATGTACAGATTGCTTGCATCATACAATTTTAAGTTAAATCTTTGACCACATATGGATAAAAGTACCGGTATATCACTTTTTAGTACTTATACTTTATCCTTTTTTGGATTTAGGAGCTTAGGAATGTTTCTTTATAGCGTTTGACTGTGACAAATGTGAGGATGTTTTATAACATTGCATTAGTTTTATGCTTCCCCGGCTTGCGTGGTAAGTGTGATTGGCTTTTCAAATGTGAGATCTCACAAGAAGACACTCAACATGCTCTCGAGTGGATCAAAATCAGCAATCAGCTAGACGAGGGAACTAATTTACATAATATTAGGTATAATTGTGACTGTATTACATTATACTGTGTAATCACCGGCTCCAGGAAACAGATTAAAAATCAACTTAACCTTTTTCGGTCTTAATCTTTTTTTCTTTCTTTTTTTTAAGCATTAAAGGTGCAATGTGTAATTTTTAGAAGGATCTTTTGACAGAAATGCAAAATAATATACAAAACTATATTATTAGGGGTGTATTAAGACCTTTTTATAATGAACCGTTATGTTTTTATTATCTTAGAATGAGACATTTTTATCTACATACACAGAGGGTCCCCTTACGTGGAAGTCGCCATTTTGTGCTGCCATGTTTCTACAGAAGCCCTTAACGGACAAACTTTTTTTACTAAGTTGTCTCCGTCAATTACATGTTTTTCCTGTGGCGGCCACCATAGCTTCTCAAGGCTTTTCAAAAGCGAGGGGTGAGCAGTGGACTGAGCCGTTGGTTGTAATTCACAACCTCACCACTGGATGCCGCTAAAATTTACACACTGCACCTTTAACAAAAAAAAATTTATTTAGCTGGAATTTTTGCATTCTGCTGATGACTTTTTTTGTGCCACTTTTCAATCTACAGCCCTGGCAAAAAGGTGTTTCATTGGAATTGTAAGCTTGCCGTTTGAACCAAAACATAAACTGTGATGGCTCTGTATGTGGTGTCTTTTTATTTTTTTTCTGTTCTGCAGATGAAAAGGAGAAGTTTGAGCCTACGGTTTTCCGAGACACAATTGTTCAAGGCCTCAACGAAGCGGGTGGTGATCTTGATGCTGTAGCCAAGTTCCTGGATGTCACTGGGTCGAGACTAGACTACCGTCGCTATGCCGACACCCTGTTTGACATCCTTATCGCCGGGAGCATGCTTGGTGAGAACTCAAAAGCGTCTGATCACAAATCTGATTTGGTTTTAAAATTTGATGTTTACAAAATGTTGTCCAACGGAAAAAAGATGGAATATATAGTATAGTATAGTATAGTATAGTATAGTATAGTATAGTATAGTATAGTATAGTATAGTATGGGGTGCATCTACAGTACACTGTATTGTACTGTATCATACTATACTGTACTATATTATAATATACTATGCTGCACTATACTGTAGGGTACTATGCTACACTATACTAGTACAACGCTATACAGTATCATACCAAATGCAGTCCTTATAACTATGCATAGTTGCATAGTTGTTTATACCCTTATACCCATATAAATGTTTAATACTTGAAAAAAATGCTTGATTTAACATTAACTTGTTTTCTTGATTCCTAAGATGTGAAGGTGTCCATTTCACTTAACTTGTTTACATTCTCCCTCTTGCACATTGCGCACGTTCTGTTTAATCTATCTGGTATTTGTTCCAGTCTGGCAGAGATGTTTTCAGGATAGGTCTGTCTCTTTCAACCCAATTACAGCTAAAAGGTTTACACTGGGACTATATAAAGCCCCTAAAGTACTGTTTTGAGGACATGAGAGAGGAGGAGAGCGGTATACTCAAGCGTCTTGTTAGCAACCAGATTACTCCATCTATGAGCAGAAGTGTGCAGGAGACTCCCTTTAACTTAGTTTAAATCAAGATTAAGTCCAAATCCTTTGTTATGTGCCATTATAAGCTCTAAAAGGGATAGTTCATCCAAGAAATAATGAAAAACTATGTTGTTCAAACCCTGTATGAGTTTCTTTATTCTCATTGACTTGCATAGTAGAAAAAACAAATAGGCCTACTATGAATACTAAACAAAATTTTCTCCGAGCCCTAATAACATTTGCATCCCAAACTATGACAACATTTTAGGCACACAACCCTTGACAGAGCTGACAAATATCGTGTTATTTTCTCACCATTTTCCACGTGTAGATCCAGAAAGGTGTTTTCAACCATGATAAGTAAATTCCTAAAGCGGTCATTTTTGTGTTTTTTGTTTTATGTGGTCAATCTACAGGTTGTTTAGTGACTTAACACATCCTAAAGTTTGACTTCTCAGAGTTTTTTCAAAATAAAAGTAAATTGTGTTTAAATGTGAGGAGATCCTATCGGGACTAAAGTAACACTTGTTACTTTTGTCCCGCTGCTAATACTGTTAAATTAGTAAATTATTCTAATTTCATTTCATTTCATTTTCATAGTAATTTTTATTCTCAACTATTTAAGTTTGTACTGTTGGTTGCATTTGAAACATTTGATAAAACTGAAATGTAAAATGAAAATGTAATTTTCATGATTTTTTACAAAGATAAATTACAAAATAAGTTTGCATTTACATATAAACAAGGTCGTAGTCATGTATATTTAATAAAAACAAGTGTAACACAAAAATCTATCTTGTTTTGTTGTGTTTCTTTCGTCCCTGCAGGTGGGGATGAAAATAACAATTCATTACTTATGTTTAAATCGAAATTATACTGAAGTCATTTTACATTTTACATTAAACCTAAACTTTGGAACACATTACCGCTTCATATAAGAATATCACCAACATTACATATTTTTAAATCAAAGTTAAAAACATACTTTTTTACTAAGGCCTATGACTCGTGATGTTTGTTGTCTAATGTTGATGTGGTTTGTATATTTGTATTTTTTTTTTATTAGTCATTATATCATTGTACAGCACATTGGTCAACTGGAGTTGGATTTAATCGTGCTTTATAAATAAATTGAGACTTGAGACTTGAGTTAAATCCAGCGAGTATTGTAGAGCGAGGAACACGATGCTTCGCGTTTGGTGTGTACCAGTGGGGGCTTGTGAATGTTAATTTAAAATAAGTGTTCGGATTATCACGTGTGTGGATCCCTTTACCTAAATATTTGTCCTGCGTGTCGGGAAATCCTGTGTGCATCACGTGTTTTGTCAAAATAAGTGCCTGCTGAACACGCGTCAAAACCGTTTATGATGAAAGAGACGCTCACGTTCACAAAATACACGCTAGAAACTTCCTTAACAGTAAACTCATGGGATTACGCATGAGATTATGTGAGTATCTGGCAAACGCGAGTGTCTCTTTTATCATAAACCCTTTAGACGCGTCTGCCGCAGGCACTTATTTTGGCATGACACGTGATGCAAACACGATCTCTCAAAGTGCAGAACACATATTTTGAAATTACGAACCACACACATGACAAGCTACATACATTTTGTGACGAACTTCGCATCGTGCGCCCTCAAAAAAAGAAGTCACCAGCCACCACTGGTGTGAACGCAGCATAAATCAGTAGAAAATTGCACATGGTGCATGTTATTTAAAAAAAGATTTTTTTTTTGTGTAATGTGCTTTAAATTTGCTTCTGCTTATGCCACAAAGGCCCTTTTCAACTTCATCAACATAAAATCTATTTTTATATTCCAATCAATTCCAAGTGTATAAAATGATGTAAATTAGGGTATTAATGAATAATAATTTAACAGGCAGAGGACTTCCTCGGCCAGGCTTAACAATGATAGCACTGAACACTCAAAGGATTTACCCCTTAACATACAACCTCACTTTCCCTCTCTCAGCTCCTGGGGGAACGCGTATCGACGACGGGGACAAGACCAAGGTGACAGAACATTGTGTGTTCAGGACAGAGGAAAACCACACTGCTGTTCGCAGCTATGCTCAGGTGAATACCCCACTTCAATATGTTCAATAAACAGGAGTTCTCCATTGTTATATATGAAAAACGAGCAGCTGAAACTTACAACAGGTGGGGATTCAGTTTCAAAATCGCATTAGAAGTCTAAAGCTCCAAATCCCTCAAGTAGAGCAGGGGTGGGGCTGAAAATGACTCCTGCCAAATTATGACACCCCACATTACTCTGTGTGGTTGGGGTTAGGTGTGGGATTAGGATTAGCAAATCAGGTAGCTGTTTCAACAAGGGGAGTCTTTATTTTGACAGGTAGTCAAAATTCAGCACAACATTACTATGTCACTTATACTGTGTGTGTCACTTCAAAATAATCACGTTGGATAATGTCTCTCCATCACTAGTCACTGTGAATTTAACAGTGTATTATTTGATTTACATATTATGTCTTTGTCAACATTTTTAAAACTTCATCCCCAGACCCTCCCAGTCATGCAGGCAATAGCAATATAAAGTCGACCACTAAAGAAAAGTAAATGCATGATATAGCAATACATTGACTTATAAATATGTCTACATGCAGGTGTTTAATAAACTCATCAGAAGGTACAAGTATCTGGAGAAGGCCTTCGAAGAGGAAATCAAAAAGGTACTTGATGTGCACATAATGTTCCTACTACAAATCGAATCACATCAGATGATAATGTGTGTTATCGTGGAGGATGCTCAAGAACAAACAAATGTGATGCCATCACGCCGTTTATCAAATTGTAATCAGTGTTGCTGCAGGCTTAATAGACAGATGTGTTTTCTACCCCTGCGTAGCTTCTTCTCTTCCTGAAGGGCTTTACTGAGTCTGAACAGACCAAACTGGCCATGCTAACAGGGATGCTGTTGGCCAATGTCACGCTGCCGCCGGCAATCCTCACCAGCCTCTTCAGCGATAATGTTGTCAAAGAAGGTTTGTGTCTTGTTCCATGTCTCAAAACAGCAAACTGTGCCTACACATTGCTGGAATGTAATGTTTTTCAGTATGTTTGCTATTGTTTTTATTGAACAGGGTCGTTGAAATGAACCATTCAAAAGAGTAGAGTGGAAAATCTTTTCCTCTGTCCGTATTTTTGTTATATGTTACACTAATGCTGCATACACACCAAACGCGAAGCATCACGTTCCTTGCTATAGATTACTCGCGTGATTTAACTTCATGGGCCTTATTTGGCACAGATTTGATCGTATAGTGTGAAAAATCCACGGCAATAGTGCCACGTCAGGGTCTGAGCAGACGTACGCACTTTTGCTTGTCCGGTTGCAGCAAGTTTTTAAAAATATAAGCCAGTCTTGCTGCTCGAAAAAGGTTTAAACATTGACAAGCGCTCTTTTTGTGTCTATGACATTAATTAGGCATCGTTTAAAAGGCATAAATCTGAAACTGCTCAGCTGCGCACAAGTTCAAGATCATTTGGGATCTATAGATTTCACATCTGAAATGCGTGTTTTCTGTGCGTACATTCATTTTATGATTCATATGTACACATTTTTGGTAAGTGATCATAAGATCAAATGTAGGATGGCTTCTACGCAGCATTTTATAAACGAGTCCCCTTGAAATGTCAATTAACTGCTTGAAGACGCGTAAAGACGCGCTTGAGGCGTCAATTTGCGTTTTTGCATTGACTTTGTATGTAATGTACTCACGCAAATCGTTGAATTCGCTTTTGGTGTGTACATAATACTATTGTTATGCACTAAATCTGTGCAAGCCAGATTTACTTTTGAATAAATCAAATTACATTGTTACATGCATGCATCTTTTTTCAAAGGCTTTTATATTATCCAGATTTCTGTGACTATTTAAAAATTTTCCCCACTATCTGTTTTGTAGGCATATCTGCTTCCTTCGCGGTAAAGATGTTTAAAGCGTGGATAGCGGAAAAGGATGCTAATGCGGTGACATCTGCACTTAGAAAAGCTAATCTGGATAAGAAGCTCTTGGTATGTTATTTGCAAGCTTGTAGTGTGTGGCGGTCTGCAGTGTATATTCGTTTTAATTCTGAATGTATTCACCTCTGCACATGATGAGTGGACTATGAGCTGTCAAGCTGATGAATTATGTTTCCATGGAGATATTCATGACCTCGCATGTGCTCTAACATCTCTAAACTCATTCATAGAGTAATGACCATTGTCGTCATTATATGAACTACATACACTGTCAGAAAAAAATTGTCAAATAATGGTCCCAAACTTTCCCAAAAAGGCCTTAATTTAATTAGAGATATGTATACATTTGGTACCAATATGAAATACTAATATGAATTTGTTAGGTGCAAAGTTGTACTTTTAGTAAGAGTACCACCCAGTGACAGCTAGGGACCATTTTTTTGGCCATTTTTTCTGATGGTGTATTAGTATTTTTGGTGTATTTGTATTTTCAGTGAAACGTGAAAGGATAAATTTTAAAGATTTTTTAATAAAGACTTGAATTGGGTTTAAAATATTGAGTGGATGTGGGTCATTTTAAAAGGATTATTTGTTTTCCCAAAGTACTGATGCTTAAGTCTTAGTGAGTTCCTCCTGTATTTAATCTAACTGTATAATCTGATCCAATTTCAGGAACTTTTCCCTGCCAATAAGCAGAATGTGGAGCACTTTTCAAAGTACTTTATAGATGCAGGACTGAAAGAGCTGTCAGACTTCCTGCGCACGCAACAGTCTCTTGGTACACGCAAGGAACTTCAGAAAGAGCTACAGGAGCGTCTGTCCCAGCAGTGTCCCATTAAAGAGGTGAATCCTATTTACATACCCGCATATTAAACATCACAGATCACTGGATCTCAAGTGTTTTAGCTGTACGACACTGATTTTATGTATGAATGAAAACAGTTTGACCCATTGTAAAAACATATTCATAAAATAAATACAAAAGATATTAATGCTTGTAAATCGTGTTCAGATTGTGGAGTATGTGAAAGAAGAGATGAAGAAGAACGATCTCCAGGAGCAGGCTGTGATTGGTTTACTGTGGACCTGCCTCATGAATGCTGTTGAATGGAATAAGAAGGAGGAGCTGGTCACTGAGCAGGCACTCAAACACCTGAAGGCACAGTATCTGTTCATTTTTTACTGTTTATTTCACAAGTTCACACTTACAAATAAGTTGGATAGATCAAATTTGTAAACGTATTTGGCGTGCTGTCAGGGGAGAGGACTCTGAGCTCAGAATTGGGCCCGAACACAGAGTACCCCCCCCCCCAGGTTTAGGGAGTAACTTGGTGAGTAAGAGGAGATGGGGTGGTGGAGGGATTCTGAAGACGATAGAGAATCCTTAGGTGAGTTTGACTGTGATTATATATGGGCTTGCCTTCATGCTGATTGGGTAGATATGTTGATTTCTGATTGTAGACAGCTGGTGATACTAGAGTATTTGTTGATCACTGATTGTAGACAGCCGGAGGCACTTGAGTAGTGTATTTGACTTGTTCCTCCCGAACTACGTTAATAAAACATAAGATAGAGCCATAAAGGTAGTGCTTTTGGTGATGACAATCTCAATACAACATGTTATTTGTCACATTCAATTGGTCGCTTTCAGTGCATGACGTGTCATTGGACACTTTCAGTGTAGACAAACTCAATGCGATATGTCACTGGTCGCTTCCAGTATATACAACCTTAACATGACGTGTCATTAGTTGCTTTCAATGTAGACAATCCAAAAGTGACATGTTATGGTTCTTTTCAGCGTAGGCAACATCAATTTGACGTGTCATTTGTCCCTTTCAGTGTAGAAAACTTCAACGTGACGTGTCATTGGTCGCTTCCAGTGTGGAAAACTTCAATGTGACCTGTCATTGGTCACTTCCAGTTATTTACAACATTATTAGCGTCCATAAAGAACCTTGGCAACATAGAAAGTGCGCTTTTACGCTCCCCCTCTCTAGGTGTCGCTAAGGGGCTGGTTTTGCCTGCGGTTGGCAAACCATACTCTCTGCGCCACAGAGCGGTAGCTTAAGCGCACTTCCTATTTCCCCATTTGGCTGCGTTAATATTGCTGTAAATAAAGTTCAATTTCTTGCAAAAATGGATCGATTTGCTTCACAAGTCATTATGATTACCTTTAAACTGAATATATCTGCTTTGGTAAAACGTGCAGTTGCTGACACTGATTTTATGTTCATTCATTTTGGAAATTAAAACTTTAATAAGGAACCACCCTTGTTTATTTTTCTCTTCACAATGGTAAGCGTTACATAAGCCAGCTGTTTTTGTTAATTACATAAATAAAGTGTTGCCGATTGCATAAATAATACTTTTTTAAATATTTACGTGCGTCACTATGGTTACAGGCGCCGCATGTAACGGGTTTGAGGTCGATTGCTCGTTCATACAAGCAGTGTTCTATTTGTGTCTTTAATTTGCTGTGTGAACAGGACACTTCCAGACTCACACCTGTAAGTAAATAAGGTTGTCACTCCCGAATTTTGTCGTGTGAACGCACCCAAAAAGATTACCAGACCTGTGTGTAAACAATGTCAAGGCGACGTGTCATTGGTCACTTTTAATGTAGACAACATCAAGGTGACATGTTTTGGTCCCTTCCAGTGTAGACATGACATAAAGGTTAAACGAATTTTGGGATTGTAATCATTATGTAATTTCTTTTGTAGCACTATGCGCCTCTTCTGGCTGTGTTCAGTAGTCAGGGCCAATCAGAGCTGGTCTTACTGCTTAAGGTTCAGGAGTACTGCTATGACAACATCCACTTCATGAAATCCTTCTCCAAAATAGTGGTGCTCTTCTACAAAGGTACCTATAGACCAAATGTATTTAAAATATATTGTGGACATAAAGGTAACATATGGTGTCACTTATTGCAACAGCTGATGTCCTTAGCGAGGAAGCTATATTAAAATGGTACAAAGACGCTCATGCTGCCAAAGGAAAAAGTGTTTTTCTGGAGCAAATGAAGAATTTTGTGGAATGGCTTCAGAATGCGGAGGAAGGTGAGAAATATTACAAATGATACCAGCTTTAGTAGCAATGATAACCATAGTTATTACCAGAAATAAGTGTAGCTCTAGTGATAATACAAATAACAACCTCTATCTTTTATATATTTTTATTCTTTTCTACAGAGTCTGAGTCAGAGGGAGAAGAAGATTAAATATATTGTGCATTCTGAAGATTTTAGTGGTTTTACACTGACAGGTGTCTGTTGCAAAGCTTTTAGCACTCTAAGCTCCATGTCACTGCATTTGTGTCCAGAGAAACACTGAGACAAAATTCAGGGGAAGGTTTCCGAGCTCTGTGATAAGAGTCCAGGGGGATACATATAAACAGCCTTTAATATAAAACACTTTGACATGCATTTTATATTAATGATGTTCAGGTACTGTGTTGACAGTTATCAGTTTCCTGCTGATTTTTCATTTATTGAAACTCATGTGTGTGTCATACAGGACTGGTTTTAAATCTTTTTATGAATAAAGGTGTTTTATATGTACTCAATTTGTCTGACAAACATACATGAACTTTAAAAAGTGTCCTCAACTAATTGTGAACCAAGACGTCACTTGATTGTCACCATTTTTATGGTAATTAGGATTAAAACTATTCAACAAATGATACCAAATATAAAGTTTTTCTATGCTTCTTTTTTATTAATAAATATTCTTGAAACATTTAACAGGGAAAGAAATGTAGATTAATCTTATAACTGCCATGCATTACACACCAAATCAACAAAACCATATCATGACTAGCACGCTTACAAACCTTAAAAATCTGTCTGCAGAAGGGCCGCGTCGCGCCATTATTTAAAAATCAAAACATTATTTCATTTGAATGTGCACACAGAGGCGAAGCTACATTAAGTGGGGGTCCCATGCAAAATTAATCAGTGAGGCCCTATTAAAATTTTTGTTTTTTCTTAATATTTCTTCGTTACCCAGACATATAATTAAACAACAGAACATAGTGTTTATTTTGATGAAAATAATGTCAGTATTCATCTTAACTCTTTCCCTGCCATTTAAGAGTTATATCGTCAATTAAGATAAATGGCTTTCCTGCCAATGACGAGTTTTTATGGCAATCGATATTCAGCTATTATCCACTAAGTTGCGCTCTTACCCAACTTATAAAAACACTAACTTTTGTGAAAATCATAAAAAAAAATGCTGGCCCTGGCTGGCAACTTTTTCAAAAATGCTGGCGGGGAAAGAGTTAATAGAAGACACATTTAAACTTAACCTTTGAGGTACAATACAATCTTCATATTTATAACAGGCTGCCCTATTTCATTTCAGCCTGCATTAATACCTGCTAACACTACATAATACATGAAGCTGCTAAACCTAGCTAACCAGTTAACATTAGACGTTTACCAGTATTTAATCTAGCAAATAATTACGCACTGTGAAATTAATATGAAATTGACATCTTAAGTACTGTATGTGTCATTAATTATCCTTACAGTCAATACCATTATCTCGCCATTACTTACCACTGCCCTCTTTCCTATTTTCCTCTCCTTCTTCCTTCTTTTGTTTTGGCTGCCAGACATTGATTGAATAATTCTAATGGCATGAATAATGCATTGAATAATGCTCAGCAGTGCAGACAGTTCTAAAACAATACTTTGCAATAGACGGTTTCATCGGACGCACGTGCGCTGACGCGATACACGCGAAATTTACTTCCGGATTCGTTTTTTTTTTTATGGTCTGACTAGTTGCTAAACTGATCTCTTGAACAAATGCCTCATAAAAAACCAATAACAAATGTTTTGGTTCCCTAGGTAATCTATGTGTTGTTTTTTGCTTGTTATATAAATAAACTAAGTTTAAAGTACTTTGTTGTTATTTATTCTTAGCGGAGTTTACCGGAAGTTACGTGCAGACCACAACAGCCGCTTCTTTATGTTGTTACTGCTGAAACCGTCTATATATGAGAGTGAGGGCATGGTTAATATAGTCAGGATAATTACAAACAGGAAACAGGTGTGGTGATGAACTTGCTAGTGCAAGGGATTATGGATAATGGAGTCCTAAGGGTCCTGAAGGCCAGCAGAGGGAGCCATGATGGCTATCATTACACTACGGATGACACCGAGCCTCCAGTGCCTACAGAAAAGGTCCTGTTTGTAAAGAAAAACTTATAGGGGAATTCCCTTGAATGCCAACACACTTTTCCAGGTGTGACAACAGAATACCATGATCAACTGTCGAACAATGCACTTAAATCTTAAAGCATTAAATGACCCCAGGGTCGACAGATCGCAGAATGTCATTTAGTACTAATAATATTTAGTAGTGCTGGTTATTTCTTAAACCAAACTGATACTTTTTAAAGTATGTTTTTTGCATTCATAAAACTCTGCAATTGTAGTAATACTGCTTTCTTTATAATTTTATCTATAAAAAATAATTATATAAAAGAGTTTAGTTTTTCAGTATTTGATTAACATAGTTTGACTTTAATAAGCTGGAATTGATAAGATCTATGACCAAACACTACACAATTTCTTTTTTTTAAATTGGGTAAGAACAGTGTAAACAAAAGAAGTAGTAGGGTTCAGCTTTGCAACTGTACTATCCACTAGATAAGGCATAGTAATAGACAAAAAAGGAAGCATGTGTGCATCCACATACCGTAGCATTTTTACTTGCCATGAAATTGTGAAGAGTTCATATATTGTTTAAAGCAGTCCAAACATGAGCAGGAATGTATTTTCCTTACTCTTATATGTTCCCAAACAAAACCTAAACTCCTAAACCTAAGGAAAGGGAACAAATGTGTTTGTGCCCATTTTGGGGGGGTCCTATATAAAAAGTTTGGGAACCTCTAAAACATGATGCCATTTTAGGAGTTTGAATTTCTGTTACAGCACCCTTATGTTGACATGCAAAATACCACATATTTATAAATAGCAGGTTGTGAGGGTTTTCAGACATCAGTATAACCACACAATGGGTCTTTTATTGGGTTTTCACCAACACAAGAGCTGATGTTTCCCTATAGCTGATACACAGCAGCTGAAAACACTGGGATCTAATACTGTGAATATAACTTGCGAAACAGGAACAATTGCTTTAGGAAGTCTTAAATATCTGGGGCAAAAGGCGGGGCGATGAAGGGAAAATGAAAATTAAACGGCCTGACTCTAGGAGCACAAAAAGAAAAGTTTTGATGTTGCTTCTCCTTTGAGTTTGACTCAGTGAATGTAACTGTCAGACATTTAAAGCTGTCGATTTGAGTCATCGAAATTAAAATGGACACAAGGTGAGTGGATTTGCATATCATTGTGTACAAAGATACAGCTGTTAAAATAAGTATTACCAATGTTAATCACAGTTTACATATTGACATAAAAATTCTTACCATATGTTGATAACAATCCATGCAATCCACACATTCAAACAAATTAAACTATAGATGTATATGAATAAAGTTATGTGAAGTATAAAATGACACAGGGAAAAAGTTAAAATTTGCCATCAGTTGGGACTGAACCAGCTGTTATTATTTGCACTGACAAAGGGCTGGTTTGCTTTTTACTTACTGTCTTGGCTTTCCATGCCTTTTTGCACCATTCTTTGCTTCAGGGTTTCAATATGGACATCTATGGTTTGATTTCTTTGCATGGGTTGTTATCAACACCTGGTGAAAATTTCATGTCAATATCACCACTTATAATATATTTACTAAAAAAGGTGATTGATATACTGTATATAGACTTCTACTTCTAGTGGTGAGCGGGGCACAAATTAACGCGGGATTAATTGTAACGCAGCTACATTTTAAAGTTTTGATGTGTTTTGGTTAAGATTTTGAAAAAATAGTGTTTTAGAGGCATAAAAAAATGTCTTCTTCTTATGTTTTTTTTTTTCGATTTATGAGTTGGGTGTGTAAGTCACCAAATGCAAGCTTATATTATTTTAATCACTGTCTTGTTACCTAAAACAAAGCATTTTGAAACATGTCAACAACAGTGTTAAGCCTCCAGTATACAATGATAATTAAATGAAAACAATGTAAATACTATTCATCAAAATGATAACTGTTAATACAATATCAAGGGAAATATCTCACAGTTATGATTTTTTGTTTTAATTGTGCAGCCCTTTAAAAAAATCTATTTATATACATTGATGTTTATTACAATGTCATGATATTCCTCATAAGTTGTAAAATATTGTAAATTCAATTACTTGCTTATGGTTAAATGAAGGATCACAGATGGATGAATGTGTGGATATCTATATATTATAGACAGATATATAAACAATATCCACATTTAGTATATAGACAGAATTATTTGTTTAAAATTTTCTAGCAGGTGTTACAACAAACCCTCTGTTTATTACAATGAACCCAGTGGTGTAAGTTGTAACGTTTGCACTCCTGTCACTTTCGGTGTAATTGTACAATAAAGGTAGGTTGCACAAACAAACTTTAAGTGTTCATTTGTAGCAAAGATGTGTGTGTTGACTGTGTAAATAAAAGATTAATCTATGAATGTAATTTAGCGCCTAAAAGATTTGCATCCGCAGGATAAAATTTGTAAGAATGTAATTAACATTTAAACATTACGGTGTAAATCAAGTTTCAAGCGTAAGAAAACAAGTTTTGCAACATACTACTGTTAATCGTAAGTGTAATTCATGTCTTGTAAAACTGAAACTTCATATTTACACAAATAAGTATGAATATGCATCTGAGCTCATTTACACTTTTGGCACGGTTTTTGCGCTGAAATACTGCCAAAAGCATTGCAAGTCTTCAAACAGTGGTGTGCAATGAAAAACACACGTTCATGAACGGCAAATATGAATTAATCGCGCAGAATCTGTCTCTGTGTGTAAAATAAACCAGTTGTATATGACTTGTTGCATACGAAGGGAAAACTATTTCCTGAAATAACCGGACATCTACTGGTCCCTCTGCCCTTGCAGTTTTGTCACGATTCTCTCACTGATTTGAGTTTGCAAGCGCAGGTGGGAAGGCGGGGCTATGAAATGAGGCTCCTAATGACTCATTGTTTTCTCTATTCTGATTGGTTCAATAATCCCAGGGGTTCTTTTTGGGTTCTCCTCGTCCAAGAGGCTGCAGGAATACTACTATAATGACGTAATACATAAACCTTTGAGCTGGCTGACATGTGTTGATTCTGAATTTTAAGATGGTGTTTTGTAATATTTCATATATAATAATGTAATATATAAATAAGAATATATATAAAATATATAAAAAGTCAATTTTAGTTATGTAGCGTTTTTAACCATATTTCATCATACCAAAGCAGCTTCAAATAAAATAGAAACAAAGAAAACAGAGAAAGAACATCAAAGCATGGCAGTTTTTAATTATGGATGGAGTATTTGGTGCTACATTGAGTGATTTCTTATTAAGTAATTGTATAAATAGTAGGCTACTCTATTCCTTGCCATATTATTATGGTCTATGATGGAGTACATTGATGTATTCATAATTGTTTGTAGAACAGTATAGCATATAATTCCAATTCAAAACTATATTCTATAGACCTTTTGCGAGTCGACGTCACAGTTACGTCACGCACGCATGTGGTGGCAGAAAAACAGTGGAAATGAATGAGACACGAGTGAAACGAACAATATAACTCACTAGAAAATGTTTTGTTGTGTTGTTGAGTGTCAGAATAGGAATGCCAAAATAGATGACCTTCGTTTTCATAGTATACCGTCGTCGAAGACACCATTTGAAGATAAACGTAGGTGTTTATAGTTGCAATAAAAGCCCTCAACCGGACAGACTGGAGTGATGAAATCATCTGAAAATCTTTTAATAATTTGAATAGAAAATAATTAGAGAAGATATCCGTTGTTCTGTCGAAATCTGTTCAGTCTATTTGTTTCTTATAGCATTTTTACGTTTATAATTTATTTAGAAAGATTAAAGATTTGAATTAGTTCATAATATCAGTAATATTACCATTTATTACAGTTTTCGTATTATTTTTTCGTTTTCTATTACTTCTTTTTACCTTATATCTTAGCCTATGTCTTCTTCCTTCCTGGCCTATACAAATTAATTTGTATGTAAACATAATAGTTTTAGATCAAACACGTAGGCTAAAAATATAAGGAAGAAATTGAAAACAGGACATTATGAAATATTTAATAAATGATATTATACAGAATACATAGCATTGCTCTTATAAGTACTTCAGCGATTCATACTGTAAAAATAATTGATTTACCAAAGAACAATACATATACATTACATACATGCACACACTTAGTAGCAAAGCCATTTAAACTTTTAATTTATTTAAAAAATAAACGTAACTTGGTGAAAACGTTATAAGAAACATTACACTTAAGAGAAATATAGGGGAAACAGACTTCTACAGAACACCGGATCCTTAAAAATCACAGTTTAATGCTAAAACACTTCACACAGCTATTGAGAAGCATTCACTTTATGCCACCAGCTGGGCTCCGCCCACAAAAAACGTAGATGTCACAGGGTGACTTAGGGCGGAACCAAAAATGGAGAGGAGAGGTTCCGCCCGGACAGAATTTTTAAAAACACCGGTTTACTTCCTGGTTCTCCATGGAAACAAATGAAGCCAAATTCGCTACAGGTGCAACGAATTAGTCAAGCAAAGTGTGATTGGAGGCTGTGGGAGGATGAAGCACTTAAATAGCTCTGCAGGAACACAAAGAAGGCAGCGACTGACACGGGGAAAGCGCCTTTGCCAAGGGCAGATTGAAGACACGCACCTTTTGAAGAGCCCGAAGGCTCTGTTGATCCGGGGATCGCTGGAAGCGAGCGGAAAGAGGACAGAGCCACAGGAGGCGAAAGAAAGGCAAGCTGTGGATCTTTTAAAGGAGCACCCCGAAGTTGTTGTGGTGGTTGTGTGCAGTGTGAAGCGCTGTGGTTAGTATCTTCAGTAAGTCGGCCGTAGGCTGTTTATCTCTCTCTCTCGCTGGAGCTTACATGATTGTGTGGACTTTGGACACCTTAACGGTTGAAGCAAGATTGAACACATTGGATGCTGAGACGAAATACTGAAGGAAGTAAAGAAAGCGTGAGTGTATTTCTGCATGGAGAATCTGGAGATGTATGTTATTGCTGTATAACTCTTGCTAGGAGGAGAGACGCCCTGAGTCTGTGACCGAAGCGATCGCTAAGGAAATGAGAACAAAGGACAGTTGGAGCTAAAAGTGATCGTGTCCGTGAGTATTACATACTGGGTTGCTTACACATTGTGTGGACTATTTGTGTTGAAGCGATTACCATCTGAGTGAAGGAGGAAGGCCCTACCCATAGCTTAGCGTGGTGGGAGAGCCTAAGGGACATTTGGCTGGGGCTAGCCACGGCGACGTATCCGCTGACTGGGCTGCAAATACCATCATCGAACAGACCCCGACGAAGTGGAGAAAGGCGGGCATCTTTGAGTGTACACTGGAACGTGGTGGGTGAGTCTTTGTGCTGTGGAACTTTCACTTTTGACGTGGTGCTGTGCATTGCTGTGTATTGCTGTGTGTCTTGTCTGATAAAAACCCCCCGCCTTTGTACGCCTCGTCGAGGGAGAACCGAAGAGGCTGTCAGTCTCGGGCGGCCATTAATTATATGCTGTGAGCACGTCCCAGGTAGAGAATAACCGTGTGGTGTCCAGAACGTTTTCAGTCCTTGACATTGGAGTGGGTCTAGTAGTGTCGGTGAAGTGCTGGAGTAGTACAGTTGTGTGAGTACGATTACGAGTCACTAGTGTGGATATTGTCATCTGTGTGATACTTATCGTTGCAGAGGAGAGGAGTGGAAAATCCCGTCTGTCCCGAGGTCTCGTCGAAAGGGCGCCCCCGTCCTGTATTCGAACGCCTAAGGAGGGTGAGGAAAGGGCAGCGCTCGGCCCGGTGAGACAGTACGACGTTTTCCCCCTCCCCGCAACCACCGAGCTCGTCGAGAGGGTTTTGCCCCCGACGCCCCACGAGAACCATTTACTCCAGCTGGCGCATCAAAAACATCAGTAGTCGTAAGTCCGCCGCCCCCCCTGTGTAATCAACTTTAATATGTTCTAGGATCTGTCTGTTGGGGAAAAGGAACGTGCTGTGTAGAGTTGGAACGAGTGAGCGCCCCGGAAAGGAACCGTGTGGAATCCGTACTTCCTGTATGCTGTGCCCAGCAGAGAGGTGAGAGCAAACCAAGTCCAAGTAACTGTGCCTTTTGAATCCCAGCTGCCGCCTGTGGAAAGAGAAGAGAGAAAGTGAGTGAGCGCCCCGGAAAGGAACCGTGTGGAACCCGTACTTACTGTACGCTGTGCCCAGCAGAGAGGTGAGAACAAACCAAGTCCAAGTAACTGTGCCTTTTGAATCCCAGCTGCCGCCTGTGGAAAGAGAAGAGAGAAAGTGAGTGAGCGCCACGGAAAGGAACCGTGTGGAACCCGGACTTACTGTACGCTGTGCCCAGCAGAGAGGTGAGAACAAACCAAGTCCAAGTAACTGTGCCTCTTGAATCCCACCTGCCGCCTGTGGAGAAGGAAAGAAAGGAGAGAAGGAAGAGGAAAGGAATCTATACTTACTTGACAGTGCTCCGAGTGAAGGCGAGCAGAGGTCTTTCGCTGTCGGTAGGTTTGACCCCCTGGTGTTCCGCCGCAGCCTGCAAGGGAAAGAGATACCCGTGAGACAAAGGAACATTCGTGTGACCCCCAGAGCATACACAGAGGAGGAGCTCCGCACGGAGAGCAAGGTACATAGAAGAATACCACCAACTAAGCACTCATCTTGTATTCATTTCTGCCTCCAGGAGGAAAAGGAGGGCGCCACTGGTAGAACAGACCAGGCAGGAGCCTGCGTCCTACATTCCTGGCCCACAGTGTCCGGTCCCTGTTGCCCCTCCCACTTCCCTCCAATACTCTTTCTGGCTGTGGCCTACCTGGAGGGCAGAACCAAGAGCAGTAGTTTTAATTTCCCCCTTCCCCAAGTCCCAAGTTCATTTTAATTATTTAAATTCAATAAAAACCCTGTTTTTATACTTACCTGTGCCCGTTGTTGTCTGGTCATTGGGTTGGCTTTGGGGACCTCCTCGAGGTGGAAGTTGAGAAGGGGCGTGGCTTAGACATATAGTAGCCAGCCCCCGGGCGTGACATAATCTCTGTTTGCAAACACGCAAAAGGTCTATTTAACGTATTTACTAAACAAGTTACTGTAAGATAGGCCTACTATCACAGAAGTAACAAAATTATGTTTATGAATGAAGCCATATTAATGAGAGCAGTTTTACTGTAATGTATAAACAAAAGTTTTAAGTAAAAACTAGCAGCAGTCTTCTAGTAAGCAAGACAGGCAGGCTACGGTCAAGTGGTTGAGAAAAGTCCTGATGTTATATTGCACAAATTAGAAAAGAGAAAACAATGAGTCATCAGGAGCCTCATTTCATAGCCCCACCTGCACTTGCAAACTCATCAGTGAGAGAATCGTGACAAAACTGCAAGCGCAGAGGGACCAGTAGATGTCCAGTATTTCAGCGCAAAAACCGTGCCAAAAGTGTAAGCGCGGAAAAACTGAGGTCAGATGCATACAGTTCATACTTATTTGCGTAAATATGAAGTTTCAGTTTTACAAGACATGAATTACACTTACAATTAACAGTAGAATGTTGCAAAACTTGTTTTCTTACGCTTGCAACTTGATTTACACCTTTACAAAAAATTTATTTTATGCTTGCAATGTCACGTACACTCTCGCAAATATGATCCTGCGCATGCAAATCTTTTTGACGTTATTTTACCCTCATATTAATCTAACATAAATATTTTTTGAATGATAGAGCCAAAGTAAAAAAAAAAACACGTTAGGTTGTGCCCCGCTTTCCCCTACTAATTATTTTTTCCTTGGCCCGCAATTTTTTAATTTAGGGATAAACTACAGGAGTTACTGTCTGAGTATGTTGTGGACACCCTCGGCTACATTCAGACAGTCAGAGACTTCTGTGACAGAGTGGACGAATGGATCCTTCAGAGAGAGAAGGAGCTGAACACAATAAGAGATATTAAGGATCAAGCAGACAAAATCACTCTTAAGTTTGACCATGTTCAGCGCTCAGAGAATAAAGTCAAGGGTTTTGGCGAGTACCTGTGGAATGGTTTGACTCAGTTGACAGCTGACTCCAGACGTCAAACACTGGAGAAGACACTGGGTGGTGTCCTGGAGGACACTTTTGAGGGGCTGGAGAAACTTGAGCACTTCCTGGATGCAGTAGAGAAACTAGCTGTTACCTCGCTATTTGTTTTAACTGAACAAAGTTTCCTGCCAATGGGCGAGAGTCCTGCATGTGTGCGATCGGTCATCACAGCTGCAAGAAAGGCCTCATCTCTACTTATTCACTTCAAACGAAACAATGAAACTTTTTTTCTTCCCATTCTCAATAATGTAGAGGTCCTGGCCTTTCAGCTGGACAAATACATAAACATCACAAAACAGCTTTGTATGAAAATGGAGAAGAAGTTAGTTTGTGACATTTCTGTGATGATTATAAAATAATTAAAAACTAGGGCTGTCAAAATAAACGCGTTAATAACGCGTTAGCGCAAATTAATTTTAACGGCACTAATTTTATTAACGCGCGATTAACGCAACACGCAATTTCTGTTTGACCCACAGCTGGATGAACTGAGATGCAGCAAGTGACCCGCGCTGTCTAGATGAGACGGAGCTTTTCATAAAAATAAGAACATAAGCTCTCGTCTAGCGGATCCAATGCTCTAAATGGTCATTAAACATCTAAAATGATCTTTATCTGTACGTTTTCTGTGAGGTGTACCGTCCCAAATCCATATAAAGCAAAGATGCGTCTTCTTTCACTTTTTAGTTTCGTTTTTAAAGCATTCAGAAATTATAGAAAATAGACTGCAGGATTTTCTTGATGTTAAAATAATTATTAAGAGAGGTAAAGTTCGGGACCTGATTGATGTTAAAAGAGTTATTAAGAGTGACAAGGTCAAAAGCGATGTCTCATCATGTCTGATGCAGACGTCTGAAGCGCATGTACACAAACACGCGAGTGCACGACCCCGATATATATAAACATCTAACACAAAATTACATTTTTAAAAATATCTGTTTTGACAAGAATTCACGCAGGTATGACGTATAATCTGTTATATCTGAAGTGAATGTTTGGTTAATTGTTGAGGAAAAGTATCTGTTGTCTAACATTAATTAAACTCTTGCATTGGTATTGTTGGACTTTAAGGCGTCCATTGCATGTTCATAATTTAGAGGAAAGGCACAAGATACAAATATCTAAATTCAAATATTTATTGATCAGATATGAAAAAGTTTAACAGCGCGCTGGGTAGTCTCAAGGCTACAATCAGCAAGCGACTAACGACCAGCTCAGGAAGTAACATGCATATTTATAAAATATGTGACGTCGATCTTTCTTCAGAAAATCTCCACCCACAAAGGCCGTTCCCCTCGTCCATCTGACTCCATCACCACACACACGGACAAAGAAAAAACAAACTGTTCTCCACTCATCCCTGAGAGCCATGCATTCCGTCACTTTCTCCCCAGTACTCCTCCACTTCACATATGGTTGACTTCACATAGTATGTTATAATGCTTTCTTAAAAACAAATCATTAATACAACATTCATTTATTCATAAAAAACATAAGCTGTAAGATGAAAGTGATTATTATGTAAAACATATTTCAATATCATGACATCATTTCATTATTCGTAAAATTGGTTATATGAATAAGGCACACATTAACTTCTTTAGATAGATAAACACATATTAAATCTTTTACTGCAATACTACTTCTAAGCAAACACTTTAATCATTATTAAAAACTATCTGTTAGGGAAGAAAACACACACACACACACACACACACACACACACACACACACACACACACACACACACACACACACACACACACTCTGGTTTCCATGTTTTGTGGGGACATTCCATAG
This sequence comes from Paramisgurnus dabryanus, assembly GCF_030506205.2. Classification (NCBI taxonomy): domain Eukaryota; kingdom Metazoa; phylum Chordata; class Actinopteri; order Cypriniformes; family Cobitidae; genus Paramisgurnus; species Paramisgurnus dabryanus. The sequence continues at coordinate 28,352,887 of NC_133355.1, read as the reverse complement.
ACGTAATGCATTTTATACTGTCCAAACTGTATATTCTATTCCCCTAACCTACCCCATTCCCTAACCCCAACAATCACAGAAACCTCTCTTGTACCTTTGATTTTCAATAAACATCATTCTGTTGGATTTATAAGCTTGTTTCCTCATGGGGACCTCAAAATGTCCCCACAAGGTCACAAAAACACTGGTATTCCTATCTTTGTGGGGACAATTGGTCCCCACAACGTGATAATTACCAGGTACACACACTCACACACACACACACACACACACACACACACACACACACACACACACACACACACACACACACACACACACACACACACACACACACACACAAAGAACAAGCACAGGAGATTCTGTTCTTCAAGGTTGAGCTGCCATGCCCCCATTAAGTTATTCTATATGCAACCTTCATTTCATTGGTTAATACACCTTTATCAAAGACAATCTTATATTTATTACATCAATTATTCAATGATTAATACAGATTAAGTAAGAAATACATTGCATATTTTATCCTGTGAATATTACAGTTTTTTACGATTGGTTACACACAAAATCTTTTCATGTCACACGATTTTCAAAACCTCTCACTCAAAGTGCAAAACTACATGCCAAATCTTCAAAACCATAAGCTATTTCTCAGCCTTTGACTCAGTTTTCAATTGCATAAAACACTTTTTTCAAAACACTACACACAATTCTCTACCTAAAACACAAAGATCTATGAGGAAGTCACTTGCTTTCCTTTTCCAAACACAACCAATCAAAATGCTACACTTATTCACCAGGTCACACAGACACACTCCTCACATGTGCAAACACTAAATGCTTTACTGATCACTAACCAATCACTGCTTTACTTTACAGTAGTATAGATATGCCTATAAATAGGTCAAAGGTCACTGTTTTGTCAATCTGCACCCCCCCTGCCAATTCCTGGAACAGGACCCCACACACAATTTACTGTATTCTACTGTAAAGAATATACTTTTGGTTTACATGTTTATAGTTTTGTTGTATGCTAATGTATACAACAGTAATATTTGGACTAATAAATATTTTCTGTTTCTACATTGCATTGGCGTCTCCGGTGTACTTTTTACCCCTCTCGGCAGATTACTTTCACTGTAGAACATTGTATTGAAATGTAGATATAAGCCCATGAAAGACCAAAGAGCTTTAGATTTTGAACAGCAGTGTTTACATGGTATATCCAAAAATGTATTATTTTGAAAGAAGTGTTTGCCATTTGATGCAAATGCTTCATTTTGACACGTGTTTGTGGCATTTTGAATGCAGTGTTGCATTTTGAAGGAGATATGTGCTATTTTGCATTTTGTGTGTGCAGTTTTGAGAATTGTGTGTAGAGTTTTGAAAAAAGGAGACTTAGTTTTGAAAACGTGTGTAAGCAATTGGTAAAAACTGTAAAGCATTGGTTAATAACATGGTTGCCTGTTTGCTTTTCCCCCTCAGGCCTCTCTCTTATCTTAACAATTTCCAGACGTACATTCCTCAGCATATGCTGTTTCTCCCCCAACCGAAACCACACAGACAACTTTCTTGTACTCAGTACAGAAATCTTTGTTCTAACAATACACATTAATTAAGATTATAAACAGCACGATTAGTAAAACAAAATCAAATCCCACAGTATACAGTATCTTAAAGCAGTCTGTCTCAATGTCAAAATTAAACAATAAAAGAAAAACATATATGTAACATATATTTATATTGTTTTTGCTCTGCGTAAACAGGTATAGTTCTGTCATGCTTTGTCATATTCCATATTGTTCCAATTGTTTTGAAGTTTTTTTAATAGAGAATGTTCAAATATAAATAGGGCCGGGACTCGATTAAAAAAATTAATCTAATTAATTAGAGGCTTTGTAATTAATTAATCTAAATTAATCGCATTTTAATCTCATATAAATATTTGACCTGAGAACATTAAGAAGTATTTTTACATGGATTTTTATGAATAATGACTGAATACATAAGCTTAACAAAATATTGTTTATTTTTGTTCAACGAAGTCGTTGTACCCGGAGTCGGGCTAATGTCCACGCTAGCTGCTGTATGTTTTGCATTGAGATGATACTTGAGGCTCAATGTGCTGCGGTGATATGTGAATTCCTTGTTGCATATCTTACACACAACCATGCTCTTATCGACGCTTACCAGTGATGCGCGGGTCAATGTATAAACAACCCGCCGCAACTCGGACCGCAAAGAAAAAAATATATATATATTATACCCGACCCGCTTCCTGGCCCGCATTTCTTAAAGTAGTCATTTGTTTAATAATTGCAGGGTTCGGGACTTCTCAGGTTTTGACTGTCTGTGTTCCGGTACCTATGTGCGCGGATGCCCCACCTCGCGTATAAAAACAACAAAACATAATATACTATATAGCCTATATTAAAATTAAAATATATAAAAAATATATTATGCACATTTTTAAGTTGCACATCGTTTATAGGTTTCTTAAGTGGGATTCGGATGTGAAATGTACGCGCCTTTAGTGTTACCATTGAAACTTAACTAAATAAAAAAAAGAGGTGATATATTCATCTTAACTTTTCATTTAACTTTTTTCCTTTACCTGCCATCACTGTTCTCTGTGCGTGTCCTCCGTCAAAGTAGCCTATTAAAATTAATATGAAGTTGATTTTTAAAAGTCTTAAGCACACCGCAAATCAAACGTGCTGCTACATTATGCTCTAAATGCGCGTGTAAATTTAACTTCTGGGCACTGCCAGGCTGATTTTTTGAAAAGTAAGTGTGTAGGCTACTCACTGCATGTTTTGGCATTCGGTAGCATATGCATCAATGAGATGCACGGTGTTGCTTTTAATGTTCTTTTTAATTTATATTCACAAAACCTAACAACAAAACATTGTTTATAATTACGAGACAAATTATTTGAAACGAAATTCGTTTTAAAGTAGCAAACAAAACTTAAATTAAACTCGTAATAAACTAATTAAATTGAAACAAAACAACATTACAACAATATTTAAACCCAACAATACTCAAACATTAACATATAACAGACATTAGGATACATGTTAAAATAATCTATAGTTTGTTGGTAGATGTTTATTGGGCAAAACCTCCGTTGCAAACCTCCATTTACCAGAATAAATAATTTTTACTTTGAAATTGATGCGTTGTCACGTTAAAATCAGCTGTTCGTTTAGGTTCCATCTACTTTTATTTACACTGCATCACAACCCCGGAGTTCTCGAACTAAAACAGGGTCTGCAGCATTTACGAATGACTCTATTAATAAGTGCGATTAAAATGCGTTAAAATGTTTAACGCGTTATTTTTTGTGTAATTAATTAATCTTAATTAACGCGTTAAAGTCCCGGCCCTAAATATAAATGAAATTTTTTTTGAAAATTTGCTCATCCCAACTCAGTTTGCCAGCACTGGTCACAAATGATGCAGCCGCAAACAGAAATGGAGAAAGAACAAGGTCTTCTAAAGGGAAAATCATATATAAAACTATGGCTGATGGTTCTGTTGAAAATGTAAACAGGCTGTTGTAGACATACATTTGCAAATAGCATATATATTATCCAAATTCATGCTGATTAGAGCATTAAAAACTTGAAAAGTGTTACATTTAGGTAAATTTAGAACAGATAAAAATGTGCGATTAATTTGCGATTAATCACGAGTTTACTCATGAAATCATGCGATTAATCGCGATTAAATATTTTAATCTATTGACAGCCCTATTAAAAACTAATTTTACAACAAAAGTAATACTTTTTATTTCTAAATATTCTAAATTTTATTCTGAAATCTTTGTGAACCGGTTTCCCATTTTGTTTTATTTTTTTTACAGGTCTAAGAGTGTATTATGGTCTGGAGACATTCATGGGTAAGTATTTTAAATAATGATTGCATGTTATTGTTTTCCCTGTATGCTTTTGACTGTACTAAAGCAAAACATACCATAATATGTTTGTAGTAGGGCTGTCAAAAGATTAATCGCAATTAATCCCATACAAAATATTGTTTTTTAAATAAAAGTTTGTTTTTGCATAATATGTGTGTGCACTGTGTATAATTATTTTGTATATATAAATACACATGCATGTATGTATTTTAAGAAATTTTTACATGTATATAAATATATTTATTTAGATTTTGATATATTTTGTTTTATATATAGATTAAAAAATATATACATACATAACATTTTTCTTAAATGTGTACATGTATGTGTGTATTTATACATACAAAATAATTTCACAGTGCACACACGTATATTTTGCTAAATCAAACTTATATTTTGTATGCGATTAATCGCGGTTAATCTTAGATATTTAGGAAACATGCTTTGTTCACCAAGCTACAATGCTATAACCAGTCAACTTTAAAATGTGGGTTCTGTATAAGAATGCCTGCTTTGGTTTTGGTCTGTGTGATCACACCCACTGCACATTTACCCAGGTCCAAACAAAGAGAAAAAAACTATAGGCTACTACTACATATTTGTTGTCCCCGTACTATTACTTTGCAAACTGAGAATTTACAATATTTTACAACTTATGAGGAATATCATGACATTTTATCATAGTTACGTAGCACGCAACCACCGAAAGTTATAAAAATGATCGTTATCAACGTTATCAAAAGCCACACAAGCTGGTTTGTCATTAGCAAAGCAATAAAATCATTGAAAATGTATAAGTTTGATAAAATTATGGTACGTAAACACAAAATGTGAAGCATTGCATTCCTTGCTTTAGATTACTTGTGGGATTTAACTTTGTGTCATGCGAATTTTCCACTTTAGTTTAAAGGGATAGTTCACCCAAAAATATCATTTACTGACCCTCATGTTGTTCCTAACCTGTAGAAATTTTTTAGATATTTTGATATCTAAAATGAAGATATTTTTAGGAATGTTTGTAACCAAACCATTCATGGACCCCATTGATTTCTATAGTAGGAAAAAAGAATACTATGGAAGTAAATGGGGTCCATGAACGGTTTGGTACAATTGTGGTTGTATGAATTAATACGAATTAGCCACCTTGTAAAATGCGTACATGAGGTTGCATTGGTGTCTGGCAACCCATGTGAGCTTCGAGTCTTAGGTGGGGGGCCAGAGATAAAACCCTCTCTGATAATTAGAATTTGGACTGTGGTACCAGGTACAGCCACTAGCTGTCAATAGCACATAGTGCCTTTTTAAAAATGTCACGCTAACATGTACCGGGTCTTTACACCTAATCTCTTTACAGTTGTAAGAAGGTTGATCATTTAGTAAAGTTTCATTTGAACATACCTGAGACCTCCATGCAAAAACTGCTTGATCATTTGACCCAGTTGAGCATAATAAGGTGAGCCACTATCAGACCTTTACTCTAATTACAAATGACTCTGCCATTAATCTTAAACTTCCTTGTCTCCTTGTCCAGGATGGACAGTCACACCAAGTTGGCATTTCTTTTTAAGGAAAATGCTTTGAAATTTATTGGTTTGTTCAGTCAGCGTTACTCTAGGATGGAGAAGTTCCTGTCAGATTTGGAGGAAAGTGCAGTTCAGCTGGACAGGATGAAATTTGGGGCCAATATCTCTACTGTAGCTGGTAGTTCAGTGGGGGTTGCAGGGGGCGTCTTGTCCATTGTCGGCCTCGCTCTTGCTCCTGTCACTGCAGGAGTGTCTTTAGCTCTCACTTTGACAGGAATCAGTCTGGGGGTGACCAGCGGAGTCAATAGTTTGGTCACAGGTATCACTGAAACAGCAGTCAACATTCGCCATGGTAAAAATGCACAAAGCATTTTCCAGATGTATGTTGACGATGTGGAGAAGATTCAAGGTTGCTTGGAGCAGGCAATTGAGGAGGGTGTAGAAGGGCCTGATGTGGTGGATATAAACACAGCTATCACAGCTGGGAAGTTGATAGTCCGTGTTGGAGGAGTAGCCAAAAGTATTGATGGCATTGTGGACACAGCTTCTGCTTTAAAAATCTTTAAAAGTGAGGAGGTCGCCAAACTCACTGCAGACCTGCCTGACATTGGGCAGCTGGCAAAAGGGACACCACTAGCACTCTCGAAAGGAGTTAGAGCTGGATTCATCACTTTAAATGCCCTTTTTATTGGCTTGGATGCCATTTTCATTTGCAGTAACAGTATAAGTCTGGCAAAAGGGAGCAAGAATGAAACATCTGAGCTCATCCGCTCCAGAGCAGCTCTGTGGAAATCTGAGCTTGAGGCCTGGCAGAAAATGTATGATTCCTTATGCATAGGAATATGGAGGTTAAGGAAGAGCCTGAAAGTGTTGGAGCAACCCTTTATTCTTTAGATTTAGACATGTGTGCGTAGGAAATGTTAACATATGTGAAAATATAGGAAACAATTTAAAAAGATAAAAATTTGGAATATTTAGTATTTGCACTTCAAAATAATTACTGTATATTTAGAAAAACAACACAGATCAGTCATCCATTTATCAAACCTTGTGTTATGATAAAGAGCAATTCCAGCATTATGGATGTGACATTTGCACTTAAAACTTAAAAAATGAATTCGTCAGAGAATACACTTATTACCAATATATTGAACTTGATCTGTTTATATTTCCCTAAAATCTTTTTTTAATTTCTACACATGTCTGAGGAAGAAACAATGTTATGGCCATAATATTTCTCCGTTATGGACGTATGACAATTCTAAAATTTGTGCTTAACTAGGGAAAAAATGCTTTAAAAACTTTTAACAAAGACTTTGCATGGGCAAATATTGATACCTGAGATATCATTATGGTTAAAAACTTAATAGTAAGGTTGTCATTTGCATGGAATTGCCCTGAACCATTTACAGTCACTTACATTTTTATTTAGCATGTGCTTTTATTCAAAGTGACTTACAAAAGCAAAGAAAAACAGAAATTTTTTTGTTAATATATATATAATAAAAAAATATTGCATATCTATGGAGGTCTAAGCTATGTACTGTATATTTAATTTCAGTGCTTTAAGTGGCCCAAAAGAGGTGCCGGTACTCTATTTTTTTTTTTTTTTTTTTGCTGACTCGACTCCTATATTAAAGTGGTTTTATATTCAGCAGTCAACAGACGACCTTGTAAAAAATAATAAATCATTTTATAAATTTGTGGATTTGCTTGAGCTAGAAATAGCTACTGAACATAAATAAAATGTGCAAAAGGATTTTGAAAAAATGCCATTAGAAAGAGCTACTGTAGAAAGAGCTTTTGAACATAAATAAAATGTGCAAAAGGTAGATATGTGAGTAAAAATTTCAGCATGGTTAAATGCTAAAACTAGTTGTTCAGATAGCTTGAAAAAAAACTTTAAAATGACACCAAGACCATGTCTATGGGGTCAAGAATAACAAAATACTGGCCATTTGAAACTCTAAAGTCATTTATTTTGTCCCATTGTTTTCCATTTTGCGGGTGGTAAAACTACTGTGCACGTAGTTCAAATTCATTGAAATTTCGTTTACTTGTAGTTTAGCAATTAAACTAAATGTATATTACAATTTCAAGAATGTTTTCTGCACATCGCCTGAGGAAATCCGAAGTTGCGTCGAGGGGAACCAACTGACAGCCGTGACGGAGATTATCATGTACCTACAAGGCTTGCGTCTGACCTGCAGCTATCATTCTGGCTTGGTGGGATGTCAGCGAGTCCTCTGATTCTGACGGTGTTCTTTTACTACTCAGAGTCTTAAACAAGGAGGGCATATTACGTGTTCATTGTATTTTCATTTTAACCGAGCAGCTATGGTTGCGCACAAACACACACCTCTCCAGAGCACATTGACACTGACTGACGGACGCATGCGCTTTTAACTTGTAAACGCAAGGGTGTATGGGTAATGTAGTCTCTGCTCGCGGTGGGATGAATTAGGAAGCGTACATTAAGGGCGCTCTGAAAAGCGGCAGCGCAGCCAAATTATTAAATTAAACCTCTGATTTTTAAACAGATGTGCAAATGAGCGTTCCGTTATGCTAAAAGAACGTTCTGGGCGCACGGAGAGGTGGTGGTACGCTCAAGAGCTATTTTTAGAAGTGGCGGTACTGAGTACTGGGGCGTTCCGGCCCACTTAAAGCACTGTTTAATTTACAATGTCAAATCACAAAATATTTGATAAATAAGTGAAAATGTGTTTGTTTTGTTTTTTTGATTGATTGATTGATTGATTGATTGATTGATTGAGGGGAGTATTTACAGTATATATTTGCATTTTGTGTTATTTGCATTAAGGTAGTGTGAGACATTTAGATGTTTCATTTTGAAGGATCCTACCTTAGATCATCATGTGCAGAATATTTTAATTATTGTGGGTTTTTTTTAGTTTATTCCTAATCATTTATTAACATAATCATCATAATCATTTTATAACCATTAGTTATCCATATAAATGTTTATTTGATTATTCAATATTATTTTTATTATTATCCATTTCATTATTATCATTTTTATCATTATATTATCGTTTATTCCTTTATTATTATATTTCTATATTTTATTCATTTATTCATTTATGTTGTCTTTTCATTTATTCATTTATTATATTTCTATGTTTCATATGTCTTATTGATTTCATTGTTGTTTAGTCTTATAGTGGTCTCACATTTGTGAAGTTTTCCTGAGCTGTCCTGTCTGTGTAAACAGAGATTGATAAAGAGAATGTTTATGGAAGCTCAAGGTTTGTGGGATGTTGCTATTAAGCAATTTTTGATATAATGCTTGTTAGACTAGGTTTGAACATTGAGACATATGCAACTGAAACCATTGTCCACCAATAAAACTCTGCTATTTTATCATCAAAACCTTCGTCTCATGTCCTCTGCTTGTGCTCTTCTCTAGCAACGATCAGTCAACCTCTTAACTGACAGAAGCCTGTTAAACAAGTAAATGTATATTTTCTAATGTGATCTGGTGTCCGGGGCTGGATCCTAGTTTTTTTTGTCTGGTGGAGATCTAACAGTTCAAACACTGACAGAGTGATATAAAACTGCTAAATCTAAAAGAATATTTTAAAACATTGCAACAGTGGAAATATGTCAAAGGTTATTACATTTGCAGTATAATCTTGAAGGAAAATATGCACCTTGATAACATGTGGTAGTGTTTTACCACAGAAAACCTGTGTAAGCCAGTATAAATAATTCAACTAAACACTAAAAAGTTGGAGATGTCATACTATACACCCTTTTTGACATATGCATGGTGAATTTTTTTTTATGATTTTGTAATGTAGCAGGTTCTGTTACATTACAGAGCATTTTCACAATAATTAAAATAATAAATTTTGATTGAACTATAACCATGCAAAATGTATAATGCATTACATAAATAAATTGCCTAAACACAAATTGGTTTCAATACTTAGGTCACTTTTATAAACTCTTCACACAGTGACCACAACAGATGTGGGCTAAACTGAGGATCAATTATCATTGCTTTGGCACAAAATGCATTCAATGACTATATCTCTCAAATTTCATAAATTCCTTTCTAACTCAGACACAACAACTACCAAAACTCTTTATACATACAGGCCAATTTGCACATGCTTACCTATTGTTTTTAAAACTGTTAAACTTATGTTCAAAACATTAACATGATACAAAGCTGAATAAGACCGCAATTTGCTTAAATCATAAAAATAAATGCTAAAAAACTATTGGCCAAATGGAGAAGACCGAGTAGATTAGCATTACTATTGTATCTGTATCAGTGGATGGTGTGTATACAAATTCTTGTATTTTGGATTTACTAATAAAATACAGTTTTTTACGATAGCTATGACAGATTTTTCAATACTTTTAACAAGTTTTCAAAACTCTTTTAACGCAGCAACACACCTAAAACACACAAATTGCTAAACATTAATTTCATGCTCAAAATCACAAATTGTAAACAAAACTCTCACACTGTTTACCAAAATACTGTAAACATGTCCCAGAATCAACTTGTTATGCCAAATCACCAACACATGTTCTTTTTCAACAGAAACATTTAGTCAATCATAACACAATGTCATAAAAAACATAAACATAAGATGGAAAAACAAAAACTGCATTATTTTATGTGTGCAGTTTCTTTTGAAAACTTGTTTTGTTTAGTTGGGTTTAGTAAATGCATGCATTATGTTTGTTTTGCTGAAGAATTTCAAGACAAAAATAAATCATCCATCTTAGAGTATGTTTATGAAAAAAGTAGACAGACAACATTGCTGCAGTAAAGACCTTACAGTATTTACAACAGGACATTACTGCAAGATAACAAACATATTCAATATTGCTTCCTTTTACAGTAAAAAAGTAAAAAAAAAACAAACCGAAAAAGCCACTGAAAAATAAAGTAAAAGGAAAATCGGTAACACTTTAGGTGTAGGCTACTGCGCAGGTGTAGAGCGCGCGGCCGTCTGTAGGAGGTTTGCTGGAACGCGATCCTGAGGTGAAATTTCTTTTTTTAAGAGATTTTAAAAACGTTCTACACTGTGGAGTACGGCTGCGAGTGATGTTAGCAGGATCCGCATGCTGGATAAGGTGACTGGTTTTGTTACAGTTTTTTAATCGCTAACAAGCGCTTACCCATACTTCAGATAATTTTTCTAAACACTTAACACAGAGTTCCACCTACAAAACACAATTGGCCAAATGCATAATTTTCTTCTCAAAAACACATTTTGTTAAATAAATACTAACTCTTCATTTCAAAATAGAACAAATCTTTCTCTGCACACACTAACTTTACCAAAACACTGGAAATCTGACTCAAAATGAAATTATTCTTTAAAAGAATAACACTTCTTTTCACTTCACAAGGTACATGCAATCAATTACAGTTTTTTTCAGTCGCTAACAAGCATTTGTCCAATCAGTTGACTCTTAACACTCTAAACACAATTAGCACAGCATCGGTCTTTTGTGGCCATACCATTAATTAATTTCATGTCGTTTTCACACAATATCCAGTCAGTAAACACATTTCCACAATGCTTATATTTTCTTAACAGACAAGCTATACCTCCCACCAAAATTATGGATTGTTTTTGTAGTATTTACAAATGCTTACACACAACATCTCACAATAGCAAAAACAATATTTCAAACCATAGATAGAGTATAAAAAGCTTTATATTGGGTAAATTGGGCCAACCACAGCTGATTCCAGTCTGGCTTAGGTTATTTTTTCTATTACATTGATACTTATATGTAGCGGGTACCAACTAGGTCCCCACTGACAGATATATAGATAATCCTCTGACAGGAGTGCCCTGGAAATATCACAAATATTACAGGGAAATCAGTAACACAGGACAACTGTTGCTCTTTCTCCATTCACTTGGATTATATTTATTTTTAACTTCACTTTAACTTTGTATCTGCAATCACGAATCATCTTCTGTTATTTTTGTTTGTTTGCATTGAAACACAGGTTATATCCACATTTGGATAACATGACACTTGAATATTGCTCAAAAGGTCTGTTTTCACATAAATATATCCTCATATATTTTCTTCAAAGGTCTATTTTCATATTAATGTATCCTCACATATTTTACAAACATTAATTTATCGACATTTTTATAAAACCAAAAATAAACATGTTACCTTTTTGATCTACCATCAATCATGTTTACCCTTTTGTTTACACAGCTTTTCTCTTTGTCCTCTTATCAAAAGAGTGGTTTTGTAATAACTTTACATTTTATAAGTGTTCACTTTATACACAACAGAATAATTTTCATTTGCAGTATTACATTTACTCTATGAGAACATAAACTTGAAAAATAAATATGTATACTTGAAAAATAAACATCTGTCTCATAACTAAGCGTTCATGTCATGGGCTTGCCAGATCTTTTGTACTAGACTCAGGTCTGAGTACCTGGCAAGACCATGACAGTACTATGTTCTGTGTGGGAACATGTGGAGTCTTATAGTATGTGTGGCTTCCACGTGTTCCCAGTGTCTTGTCGCTGTCATGGTCTTGCCAGACCTTTGTGTAGATTCAGGTCTTATTTCAGAGGGCAAAATTATGGCAGCATTGTGTGCTGTGTGGGAACACGTGTTTTCATATTATGTATTTGTGTCACGTGTTCCCAGTGTCTTGTCACTTTCACCCTACTCCCTTATGTGCTCGTGTCTTACGTAATTAATTATGTTCACCTGTTCCCCATTGATGTCGTGTCTTTATATTGCCCTCTCGTTCTCTGTCGTGTGCGCGTTCATTGTCTATACTTTAGTGTTCATGTCCTCCGTGTTCCTGAAGTCCGTTTCCTGCATTAGTGTTATTTTGTTCCAGTGTTTTGTGTTCCATCTCTGTGTTTATTTATCCTCTGTTTTACCCCCACGTGGGTTTTTGTGTTTATACTTTAAATAAACCTTCAGTCTATTTATTACTTAAGTCGTGTCTGCGTGTGGGTTCTCGCTTTTGTATTACGTATCGTGACAGTTCAGTCCTATGAACTGGATCTGTATATTTAAAGTATCAACATGCACGTGCTCTTAAAACAAGGCCGCAACCATAACCGTGTCCGTTTTATGAAATACATTGTGTGCTTTTTCTATAGTCTCTCATTAGTGTTCAATTATATGGTTCAGAATAAAATAAAATACCATTGCACTCCAAGGAAAGGACACAAAAAGTAATAATCTCAACAAAACTTATTTTGTGAGTGTCACATCCACCCCCACAAACAAAAATGGCTCCCGACATTTCTTACAACAACAAAAAAAACTTTTTTCTAATAAACTTGTGTGGTGACTGGCATGTAGTATGTGTAAGGCATATACATCTGTGGTACGTAAGGCGTAGGCAGAATAAATTGTCTGGCTATGTGTGGCGTGAATGGTAAGGGAGGTGAGGTAATCTGTGAGGAAATAGAATCTATATGTGTTTGTATTGAAGGTTGGCCCAATGACTCATAAGTGAACACTGGCTTTGGCCTTCTCTCCCTGGCAGACCTCCTAACCTCTCTGTGTGTATCTTCTGCAGGCCAAGTCGTCATAGAGGGGTAATTCAGTCTTTCCTCCTGTATTTGTTCAGCATGTTTATTTTGCTCATCCCCTCCAGGCTGAGGCGAGTAAGGGACATCAGGTTGTTCATTTGTCTGTGATTCCTCTTCTACTAAATCCACTTCTCTATCCATTAAACCTTGCCTATCCTCTTTTTCAGGAATGTTTTGTTTGTGCTCACTTTCAGGTAGGTTTGTCTCACCCATGTGTGTATGTTCTTTTTCAGGTGTCTCTTGTCCATCTGGTAAGTATGTGTCCATTGGTTCACTTTCCTCCATCAGTAATGTATCTGGACATTCTTTCTGGGTCATGGTTGGTTTCTTTGGGGTCAGACCAGGCACTGTTGTAGGAGATGACTTTGATACGGGACTTTGCTCTCTCCCTGAAGTTGCTGATCTGTTTTGTCCAACTTGACCATTTTCCATCCTTGCTACAGGTGTTCTCAGCCAATAACCTCCTGTCCATTCATCCTCATCATCAGTGTCCGATATCCCATCCTTGTCAGCAGGGTTTACGCTCTGTTGAGGCTGCTTTTGCCCCTGACGGGGGGTTATTACAAGGTCAGTTGGCTGTGCTGGGTTCTCAACAGGCAAGTCATTCACTAAAAGAAGCAAGTCCTGTTCCTTGCATTTGGGTCTCCTTCAGCATGAATGACGTAGACCGGATTATCTGAGATTTGCTCCTTCACCACATAGATCCTCTTCTCCCAGTATGAGCGTAGCTTACCGGGTCCACCTCGCTCACCCATGTTTCGGACCAATACTCAATCTCCTGGTTTGAGGACCACGCCCCTCACCTTTTGATCATAGTAGGACTTGTTCTTTGCACTTGATGACAAGCTAGATTTGTTTGCAATCTTGTACGCTTCCGTCATCCTTTTTGACCATTTATCCACATATCCTTTGTGTGTCACTGATTCGGTGTTATCCAGTAATCCAAACAAGAGATCCACAGGGAGACGGGGGTGTTGCCCATACAGCAGGTAATGAGGGGAGTATCCGGTGGATTCGTGGCGAGTACAGTTATAAGTGTGTATCATCTGCGGCAAATGCTCTTTCCATCTCTCCTTCTCTCTGTCTGTCAGTGTCCGTAACATTTGCAACAGTGTGCGGTTAAACCGCTCAGCGGGATTACATTGTGGGTGGTACGGAGATGTTCGTGAGTGTCCGACCCCTGACAGGCGCCCAAGGGTGCGGAAAAGGCTGTTTTCAAACTCACGTCCCTGATCATGGTGGAGACGATTTGGATAACCCAGCCGAGGTATGTAATCATTGTATATCCGTTCAGCTGCTGTTTGTCCTGATTTATTTTTAGTTGGGTAAGCCTGAGCAAACCTGGTAAAATGGTCTATTACTACCAGAATATACTCATAGCCTCCTTTGCTTTTCTCCAGATGTAAGTAGTCTATGCAAACCAGATCGAGAGGGGAAGCAGAAGTCAGACCACCCATTGGCGCACGGATGTGTGTGGTGGGTTTCTTTTGTTTTATGCAACTGCATTTTCTTGTTACATACTCTTCAATACATCTCTTCATCTGCGGCCAATAGAAACGTTCTCTGGCGAGATGGAGAACACGTTCTGTGCCAACATGTCCCATGTTGTCATGGAGATGTTTCAGGGCAACTGACCAGTACTTGGTGGGTAGGACTAACTGTTTTCTGTCTGGTGTTTGGCGGTACAGGACTCCATTCTCCAAATGTAGTTGACTCCACTCATGAAGGAGCTTGCGAGTGAGCCCACTCACTGACCTTCTGACCTCATCTGTGAAAACATTATTTACCTCTTTCAATTTCATTATCTCCCCTATTCCAGGGTCCTCCCGTTGGGCTTTTGCCAGCTCTTCACGACTTATTTCAGGCAAGAGTGAATGAGGCTGAGGTATTACATCAGCAGAGGAGGTGTAAAGTGCAGCTATCCATGCTACATCCTTCTTCTGGGCTGCTCTACTCCCTTCCCAAGTCGCATGCAGCACATCCTGAGACAGTTCCTCCCTGCATTTCTCCACATAATTGTCGATATCGAGAGGGATACGTGAGAGGGTGTCGGCATCTATGTTGTTTTTCCCAGGCCTGTATTTGATACTGAAGTGGAACTCTGACAATTCTCCAACCCAGCGATGTCCAACTGCATTGAGTTTCGCAGTGCTCATGACATAAGTCAGCGGATTGTTATCAGTGTAGATGGTGAAATGCGGAGCATAGAAGAGGTAGTCTCTAAATTTCTCGCACACTGCCCACTTCAGAGCGAGGAACTCGAGTTTTCCGCTGTGAAGTCTGTAATTTCTTTCAGCTGGTGTCAGAGTTCGCGACCCATATCCAATGACACGCATTTTTCCACACTGTCGCTGATAAAGGATTGCACCAAGCCCTTTCTCCGATGCATCCGTGTGTAGAACGAACGGCTCCTCGAAATTGGGGTATGCAAGGACTGGGGGGTTGGTCAGCATATTTACAAGCCTTTCCAAAGTACTTTGGTGGTCAGCCTTCCACAGGATGGGTGTTTTGGATGGGAGCTGTGGACCCTTGGACTTGCATTGACGTGGAAGGGGTTGCGGTATGGAGGACTTAACTTGGAGCAGCTCATACAATGGCTTTGCTATTTTAGCGAAATCCTGTATGTAGGAGCGGTTATAGCTCAGGAAGCCAAGAACCCATCGGAGGTCGCCAACTGTTTGGGGTGTTTTGGTTTTTAAAGCCATTACTGCCTCTATATGTGACCAGTCACGGAAAGTAGGGACACAAGTCGGATCTGGGCATTTTGAGTTATTCACAGATTCTGAAAGTGCAGTTTCTAAGCTTTCCAACGATGTGTAACACATGGAAATCTGATAAGATTTGGAGAAGTTGTGGCCATTTGAATATAGGAACTCAGAAATACTCAAACCGAGAAAATCGAGACGAAAGGGACTCTTCTTTTCAGCTGGGGGAGACAATAAGGCTCATTTACATCTCATTTAGCTAAGCCATGCCCCCTGTAAAACCCTTTTTGAGATGTTCTAGCATCATATGTAGTATTTTATGACCAAATGACAACCCGCAAAAATAAACAAGACTCTTTTACCTTTGTGGGGATCACAAGTCGAATCCAGTCTGTTTCAGATTATCCAATGACCATATTTTTCCACAAATGCGTATAATCCGTGAAATATAGATTGTTTACATCAGATTTCGCATGAATGTCTGGTAATACAATATAATATATAATCTGAAGACTATTTAAATCGTAACATGTAAGGGTATATGAGCTTACACTCCGTTAAACACATGAACCCGCCTTCAAAGTTTGTATTTAAAATAGGGAAGTAGTATAATAGATCATCCAAACAGCGCCGTCGAAAACGTGACATCCTTTAGAGAGGTTACCAATGGCTCGCTCGTTTCTCCATCAGCCAATGACTTCATGGAAAATGTTGATAGACAAAACATGTAGCCAATTATATGAAGAATACAACTATATCTGTGTAACTTCTGTGTGTTTGGACTCATGCTGCGCTGCAAGAACTGACATACAGATGACGTCAAAATACCGGTACTTTGACGTCATCCGACTGCGGCGCCGCATAAAGTCAGTGACGCGGCTGACGTACGATGCGGCTGACTGTTATTTGTTCCGCCCCAGCTTCTTTTATTTTTCTTTTATTTTTCTTTTGTTTTGTGCGCCCGAGCTTTACAGTCTGGGGAGACGCAGGCTATAAGTTTGGAAAAAAAAAAAAACTTAGCAAACATGTCTGAGGAACAGGGCAGCGCGTCACTACAGTCACGTGACTTCACGCTCGAGCCGGAAGAGAAGACAATGCTGAATAAAGTCGTAATTCTGCTATTTTTGGACCAAACTGTATTTTCGATGCATCAACACAATCTTCCTGACCCACTGATGTCACATGGACTACTTTGATGATGTTTTTATTAACTTTCTGGACATGGAAACCATACATAGATTTTCAATGAAGGGGAAAGCTCTCGGACTAAATCTAACGATAAAACATCTTAAACTGTGTTCCGAAGATGAACGGAGGTCTTCCGAGTTTAGAACGACATAAGGGTGAGTCATTAATTACATTATTTTCATTTTTGGGCGAACTATCCTTATTTAGTAGTCACGCTGTTCCCTTTGGGGGCGGAGGCGAAAACAAAAGCTTATACAGTATGTAAATATACACACAGACAATGACGCCCCCCGCTGCACGCTAGAATCTCCGGAAAAACAAGCCTATTTTAACCGCAAAATGTACGCTTTTAAATATACAAAAACTGCTATCTCAAACATGGAGAGGCTTCTTCGTGATCTCAACTAACAGATTCTGCAATAAAACGAAAATCACAAATTTCGAAAAAAAAACCTTTGTTTCTCATTTTCTCGAAACTTGTGCTGCCGACTTGAGTCCCTGGTTTCCGTGACGGGTCACATATCTTTGGGGTCAATTCGAACTCCCTCGGCCGATACCAGGCGTCCGACATAGCGAACCTCCTTCTGAAACATCTCGCACTTTTCTGCCCGTAGCTTTACCCCATGATGCTGCAGTGCTTGGAGGACCCTGCGAATCACCTCCACGTGGTCACTGAAGGATCTGGAGTAACACAGTAGGTCATCCAGGTACGGGATGCAGTACTCGTCTCTCAGGGAGCCCAACATCTCCTCCATGCTCCTCTGAAAAGCCGCAGAGGCATTAGAAAGTCCAAAAGGGATCCGTACCCATTCGTAAAGCCCCCAGGGGGTGATGAAGGCGGTGAGATGGCGTGACCCTTCTGCCACAAACCCCTGGTGGTAAGCTTTACCTTGGTCTAGTTTGCTGAACATTGAGTACCCACCTAGTTTGTCTATCAAATCCTGTATACGCGGCAGTGGATGTCTGTCAGGTACAGTTTTTTGATTTAGGAGACGATAGTCTATGCAAAGACGAAGAGTGCCATCCTTCTTTCGCACACATACAACTGGGGCGGAATAGGCGGACTTCGATTTCACTATCCAACCTTTTATAAGAAGATCTTGAATGTAATCTTTCACTTCTTTAAACAGTGGTCTGGGAATGGATGTGTACGCTCTTTGCACAGGAACGTCGTCCTTGAGGTTAATCACCATTTGCAGATTTGGAATACAGCCAAGGTCGTTTCCATCCCTAGCAAAGGCATTCGACTCCTCATAAAGCATCTTCCTGGCAACCTCTTGTTGTTCTCCCTCCAGGTGGTCGAGGTTTACAGGTGGGTCCCGCAGTGGTGGGTCTGAATTGCTGCACTGAGTGGTGGTTACCTGACTGACAGTCGCTGAAGGTTGAGTTTTGTCCAAGATATCTGGCTCCACAACATTTTCAACACGCTGCAGAATCCCTAGAGCTGTTTTTCGTGGTATTGTGATGTCATGATTGGTGTTATTGCCAACTGGAATAGTGACAAAGGGCTTTGTTGGGTTCTGGATTTCAAGCAAGCCTGGTCCTGTATCCCACTGTCCAGATGGTAGGCTGTCTTCATCCGTCTCGAACAACACTAATTGGGTAGAGGCATCCATGTTTGACGGAACCCGACACTTCAACCACAGCACTTGACCAGCTGGAAGCACGATATCCTTGGCACCTGTTCTTAAGCGTCCCTGCTGCATAACTGGCTTGGCTGTCTGAATAAAGTTAACAAGAGCTTCAGCAGTCTCTTTGGGAACAGATATGGCATTGCTAAGAAGGCTAGCAAGTACTGGCACTAGTCTCTCTGGTTTTCCACAAACTAACACTTCCAAGACGTTAAAGCCAATCAATGGTTTATCCATGGGGTAGCTGCTGATGAGGAATGGAACACTAATGGACAGGTTGGGGTTTAAATTCCCTGGCAAGTTCAATGTAATAGCTACCCACCCATCATAGGGAATGAGACTACCATTTGCAGCAATAACCTTCAGTTCCTCCTCTCCTAAGATCTCAGAAACTGAGTGAATACTGAGGTCAGGTAGGTACTCTTCTTTCCAGGCACGACTGACTATACTAACTTGGGACCCAGAGTCAAGCAAAGAAGTGACTGCTAAGCCATTTAGATAACTCTGAACTAGGGCCTTTTTCCCGATCAGGCTAGCAACTGCTCTAGCTTTAGCTACACGTGGTGACTGGGGAGGGAGCTGAGCTACTTGGTTACAGTGACTTAATGTGCTTGTCGTTAAGTGTGAGGGTGAGCACGCTTGTCATTGTTGACCTCACCTTCTGGTTGGGACTTATTTTCAGACCCGGTCACTAAATGTCCCTCTCCAGTGCCCGGTTGGAGTTTCCCTGTCTCCTTGGTCGCTGTAGACAGCCTGCTGCACGGTGTCCTTCTTCCCCACATGTAAAACAGTGTTTACAGTCTTGCCTGCCTTGTTCCACGCAACTTGGACAACCATATGGCTTTCCACGTTTAGAGTGTGTCCGGCTTTGATTGTACTGGCGCTCACTGTAAGTTAACTGTTGTTGGTTTTGTTTTTGCAAAGCCTCTACAAGTCTGGTGAGCTCCTCTACTTTGGTGGTGAGGTCACTCAGGGGATCGGATTTTGTCTGTTTTGACTTGGACCCTACACTCTCTGGCTTTGTGTTAGGTGGCTTTACTACATCTGACTCGAGCTGTGGGCTGTTTGCATTTGTTACCATCTGTCTGTGGGACGAGCCAAGTCTTTTCATCCGCTCATTTTCTTCACTGGTGATTTTCATCACATGGCGCAGAATCATCTCATCAGTGACCCCAGTGGTTGTCAACAGAGGTTTGAGCTCTCTGCGTATGTCAGCGTGTTTGTGTCCAAAGCCTTGGTACACTGTATGTAGAAAGACATCTTGCACTGTAGCTGGAGAGTATTTAATGTTAGTGTCAGCAAGTTTTGATGTAAGTAGGATCCTTTGTTTTAAGCCTATCAGCCGATAGAGAAATTGTTGTGGTGTCTCATTCTCGTCCTGTGTGGTACACATCAACTCTTGGAATAACTCTGTGCTGTTTTTTTCTCGTAGATGAGTTTGAAGAAATCCCTTGAGTTCAGCCACTACCATGTCGTCTTTATTTATCAACATCTCTTTGAATATGCCTGGTCTTATCATTTTGAGCACGCCACGAACAATCTCTGAGTCTGAGAATCCTTCTTTGATTCCATCATCAATTTGCCTGCAGACATTATTGTAACTGATATCTGAGGATTGGTCAACAATCTGCCCGCCTTGCACTTTGAACTCTCTCCGTGAAAGGTAGCTGAGTTCCCTTAAGGACACCATCCCCTCGCGAGCTGACTGAGAGGCATGCTCACCAAGGGGGTTTCTGTCTGGCTGCCTCAACAGGACTGAGGATGAGGGCGTATGTGTCTGTGAAAGGGGCATATGTGTCTGTGACAGGGGCATATGAGTCTGTGACAGGGGCATATGTGTCTGCAACGGCAAGGCATGTGCTGGCATACACAGTATGAGTTTCTTGCTAAGCTTCTCATAGCTAGCGATCGCTCTAAGCAAGTCAGTGTTTGATGTGTCAGGTGCATTCAACATGGTAGCCTTAGCAAAGCCTGAATCTGGTTCGACAATACCACTAGGGGATGTAGTACTGACTGAAGTGGGTGTGTGTCGACTCTGCGGGTGTGTGTCTGTAGTGTGTTCAGGGGGTGTTTGGATTGTAACAGAACCCTCAGTAAAATCAACAGGATTGTCACCACCCTGCCCAGTATGTAACTCAGAATCACCCTTTACATTTTGAAATGACATTACATCACGACATCTTAGTATATCATCAATAGCATCTTTTAACATCAGCAACTGAACCATTCCCTCGTCCTCTGTTTCAAGTAACTGCTTACTGCACATAAACGAGTTGATGTGATCGTAACACTCCTCCTGATCCACGAGCTCTGACTGGTCCACGTCCGACACTGGGGTTATTGCCCCGGCAACCCGAAGAAGCTCTTCAGCTGTCAGGGTGAGTAGGCTCTTCCTAATGTCCCACACTAGGCTTTTCCTCCCCCCACTCGACATGATGGCTCCTCGTTGCGGCTGGCAACACGGTTCAGTGATGGTGCAGTCGGCTTTGGATCGCAGGCCTCCACTCGTCTACGATCGCGATCCCCACAGCTGGACAGGGCTTGTTGCTGGTCAGTATTGTCATCATTCGGCTCCTGCTCCACTAGGTGGCGCCGAAGGATCCCGGACGAGCCCCCAAGAATCTGTAGCGGGTCCCAACTAGGTCCCCACTGACAGATATATAGATAATCCTCTGACAGGAGTGCCCTGGAAAATCACAAATATTACAGGGAAATCAGTAACACAGGACAACTGTTGCTCTTTCTCCATTCACTTGGATTATATTTATTTTTAACTTCACTTTAACTTTGTATCTGCAATCATGAATCATCTTCTGTTATTTTTGTTTGTTTGCATTGAAACACAGGTTATATCCACATTTGGATAACATGACACTTGAATTAGGGGTGTGACGGTCATTATATAACCGTGAGACCGACGGTTATAGTTGAACACCGTCATTAGAACTCTATAACTGCCAAAACCGTGTTATTAAAATATTTTTTTAAACATTTTGTATCATAAAGAATGTTTAAATTCTAATTAAAAACAACTGTTAACAGTCTGTGTTACACGCCCCCTCACGTTCTCACGCAGTGAAAAATACAGAGCGGAGCAGACACTGACAACGCGCTCACATACAGGACAAACCAGGTTACTTTTCGGTTACTTTTGAGATTTAACATATTAAACAAAGTCTCACCTTTCAAATCATCTCTTCCTTCTAGTTAATTTATAGCATCAAATAAACATGAATGACCATGATAAGGAATGTTGTTTTAACCGCGGAAAGGCGTCAGTACACTCCGCTTTTCAAGTTCAAATCCTCCCGTGCTAATCTACTAACTCTCTTGAACGCACATTCACTGCTAGTTGTCTTGCTGTTAATTTTAAAGAAACGTAGAGCAAGTAGCTAATCAGTGTCTAGTTTATTCAAACGTCGGGTGAGCACTGTGCAGCGCGTCTGCGGAGAGCGTTTGCTGCACGTGGCCATTGTGCTTTTACACCGGCTGCGTTTAATAACAATCTCAAGTTCACATTACTTTCTTTTACCTGCATTTATGAGCAAAACCTCTTCAATACGCTTTTAATCCACATTGTTTTCGTGCTGTTCTGGTCTGTGTAATGACAGATACAGACACAATTACAGACATAAAAAGCCCAATGCACAAATCTGTTTCTCTGAAGATTATTAAAATAGATGATAGATAGAGGATTAATTTATGCTGGGCAGAGAGTGACAGCGCAGTCTTCTGGCAACAGTGTGTTTTTTTTAATATTTCATTGCTTTCTGTTAAATTGTTCAAAGTTATTACTGTTTAAAACACACTTGGCATCACATTCATGATTTTATGGTAAAATGACACTTTCCCGTCAATCCACGAGCATTTAAACGAGCAAAACGCCCCCCACCGACGGTTATGTGACGAACCGTCACATTTGACTCACGTCATAACCGTCATCACCAATTCTGAAACCGGCACACCCCTAACTTGAATATTGCTCAAAAGGTCTGTTTTCACATAAATATATCCTCATATATTTTCTTCAAAGGTCTATTTTCATATTAATGTATCCTCACATATTTTACAAACATTAACTTATCAACATTTTTATAAAACCAAAAATAAACATGTTACCTTTTTGATCTACCATCAATCATGTTTACCCTTTTGTTTACACAGCTTTTCTCTTTGTCCTCTTATCAAAAGAGTGGTTTTGTAATAACTTTACATTTTATAAGTGTTCACTTTATACACAACAGAATAATTTTCATTTGCAGTATTACATTTACTCTATGAGAACATAAACTTGAAAAATAAATATGTATACTTGAAAAATAAACATCTCATAACTAAGCGTTCAGTCCTATGAACTGGATCTGTATATTTAAAGTATCAACATGCACGTGCCCTTAAAACAAGGCCGCAACCATAACCTTGTGTCCGTTTTATGAAATACATTGTGTGCTTTTTCTATAGTCTCTCATTGGTGTTCAATTATATGGTTCAGAATAAAATAAAATACCATTGCACTCCAAGGAAAGGACACAAAAAGCAGAGGTGTAAAGAGTAGCTGAAAGCCATACTTGAGTAAAAGTACAAATTCCTTACTGTAAAAATTACTCCACTACAAGTTACAAGTCACCAATTTAAATACGACTTGAGTAAAAGTATTAAAGTAACCCAATTTAAAAGTACTCAAGTATTTTTACTCGTACTGAATGTTGGCTCAAAGATGCACTAGTTCTCAACACAAAGAGACATTGCAGGTCTGGGCAGTGAAAACTAAGAAATGGGGTTTTATTTCCTAATATAGAAAAGAAATCAAACACCTCAAAATTTTGACCTGGCAGAACAAACACAGATTAAACATAGTCATAGTCTTCATTTGACTAAATTTTTATTTAGTTTTAGTCATATTTTTGTCATCTGAATTGATTTAGTTTTTTGTCTAATTTTATTCATCTAAATGCCATAAGATTTTAGTCTAGAAATCTACATTACATTTAATTTAAACCCATTTATTTTTAGTGTAGTGTCATTGTGTACTTGAATGTGCCATGCTGAAAAATATATAGCCTAACTTTGTGATATAAATATATGGTAACAATTTACAGTGGGGTTCATTGGTTAATATTAGTTAGCTACATTGGTTAACATGAACTGATAATGAGCTGCACTTATACAGCATTTATTCATCTTTGTTAATATTAATTTCAACAATTACTAATACTTTATTAAAATCTTGTTAACATTAGTGAATTCACTCTGAACTAACATGAACAAACAATTAAAGCTTACATTTTTATTAACTAACATTAACAAAGATGAATAAATGATGTAACAAATGTATTGCTCATGGTTTGTTCAAGTTGGTTAATACATTAACTACTGTTAACTAATGAACCTTGTTGTAAAGTGTTACCAAATATTCTTATATAGGCCTGTCCTAAAAAAGATATAATTTTAATTTTTTAAAAATTCCAGTAAACTAAAATTACACTAACAGAAATATGATAATGCATATTAAAAACGTGAAGTTGTTCATTTGAAAGATTAATTGAAAACACATGTAGTACGTAACACCATCTCACATTAAGTGCACTACATTTCTTCCGTCATGCATCCCTCTTACAGTAAATACATTACAGCATACTTGATTAAATGTGAGGACAGTAAAATTGTACACTTATTATCAATCTTATAATGTACTTAAGTTAATCGGGCAATCAGTACAGGACCTCGCTGGTTTATTTCGGCTTATATAGTAGTTATATCAAGTTATGTAACTCAGGTTAGCTGATAAGGTAGCATCAGAGTATATAAACATTTGTGCTTGCCTTTGAGTTTCGGGATGACCCTCCTGCAATCGCGCATCACTTCTGTTTTGATTGTAGCATCACATGTTAAACAAAGGGTCCCTTGACTGAAGCAAATGTGATATGCATCCATATGTTTGCTCTTTATCTCTTCTCTCAGACCAGACGCGAACTTTTCTCTACAGTTTATGACATACGCAGCACGCAGATGTCCCGCTACGGTGGCTCAACGCAAGCCATTCAGCGTTTGACATCAAAGTACCGCGAGAGCAGACTTCTCCATATGCATTTGATTCGCTCTCGCAGTACTTTGATTTCATACGATTGCTCTGCGCAGCGCCAAATGAAGTCCCTCAGTTGTGTGTGTCCGTGTAACCTCGCGACCACAGATTCTATCCATCATCACCCTCTGACACTTTCGTCTCGTTTTTATTTGACGAATAAACAATGTAGCGAGTAACGTTAAGTGTCATTTCAAATGTAGTGGAGTAAAGAGTACAAATACCCAGTGTCGGCGCCAGAGAATACAGAATGAGCGGGCCTCCTGTTTTACTGTGGGGGCACCTGGTTCATCTTATTATTTTATAATTATTATTACTACATGGCACTGTAAAATGCTTGGTACTGATTGGCCAGTCGCAACATTCAAAGGTATTTTATTCCTTGAACAACCGCCTGAAACACAGCCTAACCCGGGTACTGCGAGCGAGTCACGTTAACAGAGACAGTTACGAATTAATACAGAATAAATATGCATAATTAATCACGTATATGAGATTGTATTTACAATGATTAAACCGAATATTCGTCTTTTGACTTTTAACTTGTTTTAACGCGTCTGGAAACGTTTTCCCAGAAGGTTTGTATTTCTTTAAAATAAGCTAATAAAAGACATCAAATCAAAATGTTATGCCTATATATTTAATCATATAGCAACTAGCCGTGAAATTAGCGGGATTGTTACAGCCAGCCAAGTTGTTAAATAAATCCCTCACTATAGTAAAACCATAACTTATAATGACGTTAAAGTGCAAGACTGGATAACTCACGCAAATCATAAAGACCAGTACATAACCAAATAACAGCAAAAGAAAACAATGTTACTGACATATCTAACACCAGAATGAACTATGCGTTTTACCTTCAGAAGAGCTGCAGGCGACGAGAGGACTTTTTTCAACTTTTTAAGAAGGTCCTTTTATTTGTCGCGAAATTTCTTCGTCTTGCTCAAATCCCAAGACATACAAGTATACATTATTTAGACAGAAAATGAGTTCTCACGCATGGCGATTGAGCCCCCGAACGTTCTTCTTCTTCTTCTTCTTTGAGCTTATTGGCGGCTCGCATTCTTAAAGAGCATTACCGCCATCTACTGTGGGTATTGGATCAGAGACACTATAATCCTTCCCCCAGACCACTCAGGACTCAAGCTTTCGATGTTGCTGCGTGTTCCAGCTCCTCCATCTACAGCTCAAGCCCGTCACAGTCCAGAGAGGATTAATAATAATAATAATAATAATAATAATAATACCTATATTCTATTTATTAAATTAGTACTATTTAAGAATTTAATTAATAAACTATCCCCTACCTCTAGATCCAGAAGCTTCTTTAATGTTAGTTGTTGTACACCTTTCTTCCTAAATTCTTCTATTAGTTTAGTCCTTTCCTCTATGTATCTATTGCAATTAATAAGCACATGCTCCACTGTTTCTCTAACTCCACACCACTCACACAATCCTGTAGGATGTTTCCCTATTACATGCATTGTCGAGTTAAGACCTGAATGTCCAAGTCTTAATCTTGATATAATAGTGTCTTCCTTTCTTCTCCCCCTCGAACTCCTTCCTCTTCCTACAATTGGTTGTATTGAATATAAATGTCTTCCTTTTTGTTCATTATCCCAATAAGATTGCCAGTTTATATTTATCTCTCTTTTTATTATTGACTTGAGTTCTGCTTTACTATACATTACTTCCATATCAATTCTTTCATTTGTCCTAACTTGTTTTGCTAATTTGTCTGCTGCTTCATTACCTAATATTCCAGCATGGGCCGGGACCCACAAGAATTGAACTATATTATTTGTCCGTTGCATCATATACATTGTCTGCAATATCTCCAATACAATATCCTGTCTAGTTTCAGATTTTTGTACTTCTAGACAACGCAAAGCTGAACTTGAATCTGAGCATATCAGAGTTCTATTTAATCCAATTTCATTTATTTTATTCATTGCCATCATAATTGCCATTAACTCTCCTGTAAAAACTGAAACATGATCTGTTATTCTTACCGCTTTTTCCACTTTTATCCTAGGGATGATATATGCTACCCCCACCTGACCATTCTGTGGGTCTTTGGATGCATCAGTGTACACCTGCGTATACTGTTCATACATTGATCCAATATATTCTCTTGTCATCCCTGCTTCATCAATACTCTCATTCTTATCTTGCCTTGATTCCAATAAAGATAGATCTATCTTTGGTTGTGGTAAAATCCATATTGGTGTTTCTGGTATTATTACTACTGGAATAACTCTGTACTCATTTAGTTTCATACTCTGCACTAAGTCTTTAATGATCCATCCAAAACTGTTAACTTTCCTTTTACCATGATCCCAGCATGTCTCAATTATATCTTTTGTCGGATGACTATCCTTCTGACCTTTAAGGTTCGCCCAGTAAGCCAGTATCAATTGCTTCCTTCTTAAACTAATTGGCATCTCTCCCATTTCCACCTGTAACGCTGGAACAGGAGAAGAAGGATAAGCCCCGCAACAAATTCTCAAAGCTTGTGATTGAATTCTCTCTAATTTTTCCATGTGTGTCTTTGCAGCTGAACCATATGCTATACAACCATAATCTAATATAGCTCTTATCATTGTTGTGTAAATAGTTTTTAATGCCAATCTATCCGCTCCCCATTCACGTCCTGAAATACATCTCATTACATTTAATATCTTCTTACATTTTTCCACCATCTTATTTATATGTATACTCCACGTAACTTTTGTGTCAAACCACATACCTAAAAATCGCATCACTTTAACTTGTTCTAACTCTTTATTATATAACTTCATTTTTAAATTTATACTTGCCCTTTTATTTGTAAAAAATATGTATTTGGTTTTTTCCACTGAAAATTTAAAACCCCATTTATACGACCACATTTCAACACTATTTATCGCTGATTGCATTTTATTAACAATATAGTTGACATTCCTACCTCTGAACCACAGTGCCCCATCATCTGCGAATAATGATTTATTTATACTTCTATCTAGCGATTCAAATACATCATTTATCATAATTATAAACAACAAAGGACTTATGACACTCCCCTGAGGAGTTCCATTCTCAATTTTCCCTTCTCTTGATATACATTCTCCTACTTTTACTTTTATATTCCTATCAATTAAAAAATCTTTAATCCAATTATACATTTTCCCACCAATTCCAATTTTATCTAACTTTATCAACAGACCCTCCTTCCATAGCATATCATATGCTTTCTCCACATCAAAAAAGACTGCTATGACGGTTTCTTTGTTTACCAACGCTTTCCTGATATCTGATTCCAACTTGATAATTGAGTCCATAGTTGCCCCCGAACGTGACAGTGGCTGCGTGTATGTAACTGGCTGACTATGTTAGCATTGCATTGTGGGTTAGTATTGTAATTATTATTTTTTATTAATTATACTCCGAATTTTAATCAGTATTCATTGTATAACCAAATGTATTTGCATCACATTTTTTAAATTATTAAGTTCATTGTTATTTTGAGAAGTAAGGGGGCACAGTGACTCAAGTGGCCGGGCCATGCCCCCTAGGGCCCGCTCGTGGCGCCGACACTGCAAATACCCAATCAAAAATGTAATTGAGTAGAGAGTAAAAGTTGCCTATATTTTTGATACTCAGTACAAGTACAAAGTAGCCCAAAAAATACTTAAGTACAGTAACGAAGTACATTTACTCGAGTACTTTACACCTCTGACAAAAAGTAATAATCTCAACAAAACTTATGTTGTGAGTGTCACATATACAGT
Source organism: Paramisgurnus dabryanus (assembly GCF_030506205.2). Lineage (NCBI taxonomy): Eukaryota > Metazoa > Chordata > Actinopteri > Cypriniformes > Cobitidae > Paramisgurnus > Paramisgurnus dabryanus. Next base: position 28,324,483 of record NC_133355.1, on the reverse strand, counting down.
AAAAGCAGGACTTTGAGGAGTGATGTTTTTGAAAACAGAAACAGACAAACACTGTTATGTCTGGACGAGGAAGCACGGGGCACATGGAGAAGAGCAGGCCCAGTGAGAGGTGCAGTGAGAGGAGCAGTTAGAGGTGCAGGAGCAGTGAGAGGTGCAGGGTCAGTAAGAGGAGCAGACCCAAGGAGAGCGCAATGTAGAGGTGTAAGAATGCATGGTGGTGGCATTCCAAGGGCTGCAAGAACAGTAGTCAGTGATGAAATTCATTGATTTCAGTAAGAGAGGCTGGTGAAAGAGTGCAGCCCAATTTTAGGAGGTTGCCTCCATTATACGCATCTTTCAACAAACCAACAGGTAAGTATTGCATTTTACATGGATTGTTTCTATTCTCACTTGACATGTCAATAAGGTCATACAGTAATGCATACGTAAAAAAATTTGTCCCTCTAAAGAATGCAACGTCTTCCACCCTCTGGGGGAAGAGGAAAGCTCCTCAAAAATGATCAAGATCAATACTGTAAAACTTTTTCTGTTCTATCATATTGTGTTTCTACTTTACCTCCTGTAGTCAAGAGTAAGGGGAAAAACTGATTTTTACTGAAATGCTTTTGAATGTGAACATTGCTGTACATGTGGGCACACAGTTCCCAACCAAGACATTTAGCGTAAAAACGTAAACGTAAAACATGTTTTGCATGCAAATACCTGTAAAACTGAAACATAAAAGTCTATGCAGTTTTTGTAATGTCAACAATAGCCAGTATTTAGAAACCTGGTGTACTTAAATTGATTGCATGTACCTTGTGAAGTGAAAAGAAGTGTTATTCTTTGAAAGAATAATTTTATTTTGAGTCAGATTTCCAGTGTTTTGGTAAAGTTATTATGTGCAGATAAATGAAGAGTTAGTATTTATTTAACAAAATGTGTTTTTGAGAAGAAAATTATGCGTTTGGCCAATTGTGTTTTGTAGGTGGAACTCTGTGTTAAGTGTTTAGAAAAATTATCTGAAGTATGGGTAAGCGCTTGTTAGCGATTGAAAAAAACTGTAAAGTACACCAGGTTTCTAAATATTGGCTATTGTTGACATTACAAAAACTCCATAGACTTTTATGTTTCAGTTTTAAAGGTATTTTTTCATGCAAAACATGCAATCCACCTTTTTTACGCTAAATGTCTTGGTTGGGAACTGTGTGTCCACATGTACAGCAATGTTCACATTCAAAAGCATTTCAGTAAAAAGCAGTTTTTCCCCTTACTCTTGACTACAGGAGGTAAAGTAGAAACACAATATGATAGAACAGAAAAAGTTTTACAGTATTGATCTTGATCATTTTTGAGGAGCTTTCCTCTTCCCCCAGAGGGTGGAAGACGTTGCATTCTTTAGAGGGACAAAATTTTTTACATATGCATTACTGTATGACCTTATTGACATGTCAAGTGAGAATAGAAACAATCCATGTAAAATGCAATACTTACCTGTTGGTTTGTTGAAAGATGCGTATAATGGAGGCAACCTCCTAAAATTGGGCTGCACTCTTTCACCAGCCTCTCTTACTGAAATCAGTGAATTTCATCACTGACTACTGTTTTTGCAGCCCTTGGAATGCCACCACCACCATGCATTCTTACACCTCTACATTGCCCTCTCCTTGGGCCTGCTCTTCTCCCTGGCCCTGCTCCTCTCACTGCTCCAGCACCTCTAACTGCATCTCTCACTGGGCCTGCTCTTCTCCATGTGCCCCTTGCTTTTATGCTTCCTCGTCCAGATATTACAGTGTTTGTCTGTTTCTGTTTTCAAAAACATCACTCCTCAAAGTCCTCCTTTTACTGTATACTGTAAGTATCAATATAATAGAAAAAATAACCTAAGCCAAACTGGAATCAGCTGTGGTTGGCCCAATTTACCCAATATAAAGGTTTTTATACTGTATCTATGGTTTGGAATACTGTTTTTGCTATTGTGGGATGTTGTGTGTAAGCATTTGTAAATATATGAAAACAATCCATAATTTTGTTGGGAGGTATAGCTTGTCTGTTAAGAAAATGTAAGCTTTGTGGAAATGTGTTTACTGACTGCATATTGTGTGAAAACGACATGAAATGTGTGAATGGTATGGCCACAAAAGACCGATGCTGTGCTAATTGTGTTTAGAGTTTTGAAAATGTGACAACTGATTGGACAAATGCTTGTTAGCGACTGAAAAAAACTGTAATACATGACTCACACATTTCAAACAATGTTTTTTCAAAAAGTTGCCAGCTAACGGTAGCAGGTTAGCTAGCACATAAGTAAGCCTAAAGTTATTAACGTAACTGGCTCAGAAAACTCTGTTTCTGTCAAGGCACAGTGAAGAAACATTTACTGAAGGCTTTCATTTATGTTTTTTTATATGTAATGCAGAACAGCATTTGTGAGACGACATCAACTCATCATCCGAGTGGACAAGAACACCAACAGAGGAAGCCAAGCCGCAAAAACAATGAAAAATTGTCTTTTTGTTTTAAATAAAATTTATGTGATAATAAACATAAAGTGTTGGCTTAATTATAGTGTTTTAAAGATGTTTTGAAATAAAAATAACAATATTCTGTATGTTTATGGTATTTACCCTATAACATTTATAACAAGAGGTGAACAAAGCACCACTTTAGTTTACAGCCCGCAAATATGTGAGTTACCTGGTACATACACAGAACAATCGGGAAATAAGCCCCACTTTAGTTTACAGCCCGCAAATATAAGAGTTACCTGGTAACTCATGTATACATATACAGATCAAAGAGGTACAAGTTGCTATTATTTTTATTGTGTGTTATATTTCATTTGCCGACGTGGCTTGTAGACATCAACTGTAGGCTATACCAAACACTTCATCAGGTAAGTAGCAAATATTAAAAAAAAAACATATTACACATAGACCATATTACCCATAGACGTAAGTCATACATACCACGTAATATTACAATAGGTACCCTGTAGTTATGAAATACTTAGATAATAATTTTCCGTATATTCTTACCCCCTTATTACCCCAAACTTAAAATATTGTTCCCTTATAACTACAAGTACGTACTGTAGAGGTACTCTGTTGTTACAAATAGGTACGCTGTAAATTCGGTTTAATTACGCGGTACTTTGCAGGTCGTAAAATAAAGTGTTACCGGAAAATCTCATCATCTAATCTATTGCGTTTCTATTTGGCCACATGTTCTCATTCACATCACACCTGATATCTTCTCTGGCAAGGCATCTTGGAAATTATCTTTTGCCATGTCTTATCCACCCCTGACAGTGTTCAGGTGTAATGTCTGGGAATGCACCATCTATTGCATCCAGGTGGGACTGGAGGAAAACCTTCCCCTTGTCCTGGTGGTCTTCTGCTGACTCTTGCAGACATATATCTTATTTTTTGTGTTGCTCATATTGTTCTTTTTCCACAAAAGATCGACCTAAAGAGGCCCTCCTTTACTGTATACCATATAGTCATGCAATTGAAAGAACCTGAGTGTGTTTCCTAGGTGGGAATCAGCTGTGATTTATATATTTGCATTGGTACAATAAATTGTTTTTCAATCCCAATGGAATAACATACAGGGAATATATTTATGTTTCAAGTCATCATATAAACAGCTGTTTACTTTGACTAGTCAGGTTTAGCACACAATGTTATCTGTTTTGACATGCTGTGTGAAAGCATTTGTAAATTTGACATTCAAAATCTATTGTTTTGGTCTTGTTTGAGCTTGTGTGTAAAAGAAGTTCAAGCATTTTAAATTTGTGTTTATTATATGCATTTTGTGTTAAAGCAACAAGAAAAGTGTTAATAGTATGGCTTACATAGGCAGATGTAGTGCTAACTGTGTTAAGAGTTTTGAAAACTTGTTAAAAGTATTGAAAACTCTGTCATAGCAATCTTAAAAAACTGTAAAAATAAATAAACAACATAAAATATTGACGAATTCTGCATCATTTTTTATTCATTCTAGTAACATATATTGCAATTATAAACAGAGATGTGTCCTTGTTTTATACAAGAAAACATTGTATATGCTACATGTTGTTAGTGTTTTTTAGGTCATTGTTTTGTGGGTGACAAAGTCTGTTTGTCGGCTGTCAACCTTTGCTAGTGTTCTGGAAAAATGAGTTGTTGTAGTGCATTTTGAATGTGAAAGGAACTGCTTTGCCAAGCTGAAAGTTGGTTAGGAGAACTGTGTGAAGAGTTTTGCAAAAATGACCTAAGTATTGAGAAATGTGTCCTAGCGTCTGTAAAAAACTGTAAACTGCTGTAACAATTTCACTCCAGTGAAAAAAACTAAATTGTCTTCTGTAAAACAAGACCAAGATTATGCTTATATCTATTTGAAGGTGTACATCAACTTTTAACTCTTACGAAAGTAATCATGTTTTTGTGGTAGAAGTATAGCAGCCTTGTTTTGTGTTTGTGTGTGTGTGTGTGTGTGTGTGTGTGTGTGTGTGTGTGTGTGTGTGTGTGTGTGTGTGTGTGTGTGTGTGTGTGTGTGTGTGTGTGTGTGTGTGTGTGTGTCTGTGTCTGTGTGTGCGTGCGTGCGTGCGTGCGCGTGCGTGTGCGTGTTTGTGCGTGTGCGTGTTTGTGTGTGTGCGTGTGCGTGCATGTGTGTGTTTGTTTGTTTGCGTGTGTTGATTACTATTAGTACTACACTAACCATGGCTTTTGAAAAACTAAATCCTCGTTATTATGTGGTTACCATGGTTTTACTAGTGCCCAAGGTTTTAACTGTAGCCATGGTTAATTTTCGTAAGGGAATGGGTTCCCTACTGAAAAATCCAGAAAAGACCAGCATACGCTGGTAGCTGGTTTTAGCTGGTTTAAGATGGCAGTAGCTAGTCTAGGCTGGTCCCCCGAGCCTGGTAAAGCTGGTCAAGCTGGTGGGTCAGCTGGACAGAGGTGTAAAAGGTACTCAAAAATGTTACTCAAGTGAAAGTACAAGTACTTAGTGTAAATTTTACTCAATTAAAAGTAAAAGTATCTGGCAAGAATCATACTTGAGTAAAAGTAAAAAAGTACAACATTAAAATTTTACTTGAGTATTAAAAAAGTAAAAGTATCAGGAAGAATGAAAACTATAGATTCTTGTTTAAGCTTTTAATCTTAATCTAAAAACATAAAGTGAATTAACCACATACAAGGTTTTATGCTGCCTTACAACTGTTTGTATTTAATTGTATTTAATTATCAAACTATAAAACTACCTAATTTCAGTGTGCAACATGCTACTCAAAGCTGTAAAACCTCGAATTTAACTTAAGCAGAAGCTGATTTTCAAAATTGAGTATCAAGCCTCTCACAGGCAGCCGATGCAGAAAGAGTTGTATTAGACCGTGTTCACACAGTCAGTCCAAATCTGATTTTGGTGCATATCCGATTGGAATCCAATCACATTTAGAACGTGTGAACGGCCAAAAAGCACATGAAATCTGTTTTTTTTTTTTTCGTTTCAGGCTATATCCAGAGGTGGTTTGAAATACTTTTCAAATCACATTTCAAGTCTGACTGCTCTGATCGCATTTTTGTAGCTTTTAGTTTACGTCATGTTGTCGCATCACGTAAAATTTAAACACGATTGTTGTGCCAGTATGATGTCATTGCCATAGAAACAGTGCAGATAATCCGGAAAATGGTGAAACACTACAGGACGCACAGATTGGATCTTAACAGTTGTGATACACAATGTGGACAGTAAGTCTGTCCAATCAGACATGCACCAAAATCAGATTTGGCTTGACAGTGTGAACAAGGTCTTCAAAGAGAGGCTGCAAATAGCAGGGAACGTGAGCAGAGACTTCCTGGTGTCTGAAACTCAGATCAGATATCCATCCAACCTTTCCCGGGCCAACAGATGGCCAACCCATCCCAGATTTTCCCTTGGCCTTAGCTTGGGCGCCTTAAGTCCGGGGCATTTGCCCTTCGCTTACTCTACCCGAGAGGGCCTTTCCAACGGGCCAACCCACGAGTCTCTAGCTGTTTCCCCGGCCGAGAAACTGCGGTCCTTTCCTCGATTTTACCTTAAGTCCCCTTGAGTATAAGCATCCCAAAGGCATCCAAGCTACGGCCGTTGTAATGACCGCTGTTTCTCAGCCGGAAAGGGTTACAGAGTCACGGTTGGCTAGCTGGAAAGGCCCTCTCATGTAGGATAAGGGATGCCAAGGGCGAATGCCTCGGACTTAAGGCGACCGAGCTACGGACGTTTGAAATTCAGGAGACCATCGGCCGCAGAAAGGGTTAGAGAGTCGGGGGTTGGCTCAAAATAGAATAAAGTGATCTCTAAAAATAAGTACTTTTTACTGTAAATAAAATTGTAAGGTGTAAAAAGTACTTTTTTTCTTAAAAATTGTACTCAAGTAAAGTAAAAATACCCAAAAATAATACTTAAGTACAGTAATTAAGTAAAAATACTCAAGTACTTAACACCTCTGCAAATCAGTGAGAGAATCGTGACAAAACTGCAAGCGCAGAGGGACCAGTAGATGTCGGTTATTTCAGGAAATAGTTTTCCTCCGTATGCAACGGAAGTCATTTACAACTGGTTTATTTTACACACAGAGACAGATTCTGCGCGATTAATTCATATTTGCCGTTCATGAACGTGTGCTTTTGATTGCACACCACTGTTTGCAGACTTGCAATGCTTTTGGCAGGATTTCAGCGCAAAAACCGTGCCAAAGGTGTAAGCGTGGAAAAACTGAGGTCAGATGCATACAGTTCATACTTATTTGCGTAAATATGAAGTTTCAGTTTTACAACACATGACTTACACTTAAAAAACAGTAGAATGTTGCAAAACTTGTTTTCTTACGCTTGCAATGCTTGGAATGTCACGTACACTCTCACAAATAGGATTCTGCGCATGCAAATCTTTTTGACGTTATTTTACCCTCATATTAATATAACATAAATATTTTTTGAATGATAGAGCCAAAGTCAAAAAAACGTTAGGTTGTGCCCCGCTTTCCCCTACTAATTATTTTTTCCCTGGCCTGCAATTTTTTAATTTAGGGATAAACTACAGGAGTTACTTGTCAGGCTCAAGAAAACAGAGAAGATCCCAATGCAGTAAACAGAAGGTTTTATTTAAATAATAATGTGGGTAAACAGACAATAGCGCGTCTGGGCATAAAGCCACACCAGGGCAGACGGCTGAGGCGGGGAGCACACACAAGCACCGGGGAGGAGAGCCACACACGTTCGGGCTCCGGCCAGACAGCGAACGGTGGGAGAGAGTATATGTGGGGGCCAACCACAAAAGGCCAGATGACAGTCCGACTACAGGCACTCGAGGCGGAAGGAAGAGGAGATCCTGCGGCGGACAGAGAGAGAGTTAGTGGTGCTGAAGGGAGAAGCCGTGCAGCTTCAGGGCTGAAGGACCCTCCTGCTGGACAGCGGTTATGCCGTGGCGAGTGTGCGCTGCTGTAAGCACAAAGGCAGTCAATAAAACAGACAGGCAGTAAAGCAGGCAGAGGGAGAGCCGTTTCAGAGAGCCGTCGAGTAATCAAAATCCACAGCAAAAACTCCCGGATAGCAGAGAGCACAGACTGAGGGTACACTGTTAACGATTTCCCTGTATTTTTACAGTACGGTACTGGCAGCACGGTTGCCAGTAAGTTACTGTATTTTGGTTTTACAGTACTGTACTGTAATACCATTTTACAGTACACAAACTAGTACTGTATAGTTACAAAGCAGTACTGTACTGTAATTTTACAATATTTTATTACAGTAGTCTATTTTTACAGTAATTTACTGTAATGTCTATATTGACCCATAAATACTATTTATTACTTATTACAGTTAATACAATAATATTATATAAAATAGCTAGATATTTAGGTTTAAATCTATAGTTATTAATATGGTAAAAATGCTAAATTAAAACATAATGAATTAAAAGGCAATCCAAGCAATGTTTGTATCAAAATTTTATTTAAAAAACATTTAATCAAAACAAAACATATTTAAAACAAGATTTTAAACAATAATAAACATATAATCAAGTAACATAAAATAAAATCAACAAGTATAAACAAGTTTGGAGACCCCTGCTGTAACATATTTAACTCTGGCAAATAGAACACTCTTCCATAGTTTGAAGTTTTCAGTTTAAAGTCCATCATCGACTAAAAGGTAACATTTCACTGTGGTAAAAAGAACACTGGCCCATAGTTTTAAATATTCTACTTGAATTTCATTTAACACTAAAAATAAATGCATTAAACTGTGGCAGACAGACCACAGTGGCCTTTACTTTGAAGTATTCCATTCGAACTCAATCAGGGACTGCATGAAGCTGTTCACATGGGGGTTAATGGCCACAGCTTTTCTCTGCACCAAGTTCCTTGTCTTTTTGCTTGCTCCTTGTCTGGATGTGCACTTTTTCCCATCTTTGGAATTAATTCTATCCAGAAACCTGTTAGAAATATCATAAACATTAAGTCAACAAATATAAGATAGAAAAAGATTCTTAAAAAATTAAACTCAGCCTTGAATTTACTCCTATTCTGAAACCTTTTGCTCTTATTCTACTGTTCCACACCTAATTACATTAAAATACAGAAGATTCACTTACCGCTGAACAAACTCTTTCCTCAATGGACAGCATCCACATGGATCATGTCATGATTGAATGTCCTGAACAGAAAGTACAATTGTTACTGATTTGGACACAACTTTTTATTCTGAAAACAAAATCTTTTGTCAATAAAGTCCAGGGACACCTCTGCTAAATAAATACAATTATTAAATTAAATTTCTTATAACCAAAGTCTGAATATTTCTGTTTGTATATTTCTACATGGCAAACTAAGACAATTGTGTACATGTTGTGTATGGTCGTGTTACAGTGTTGTGTGTGGGAATTGTGAATGAGTGTATACATGGGTATTTAAAGAAACTGTAGTGGTAAAGTGCAAACTTACCGAACAATGTGCTTGGTGTGTGTCTGGTGTCACCCGTTGTGCCTCCACATCTGCCTTAACTCCTGAAAAGTGCAATGACACTCATGTAAACTACAAATAAAAAGTGATCAGCACATTCCTGTGTACTTTTACATGTGACGTGAAAGCATTTAATATTGCAGTCAAAAAAATACATGACTTGTAACTGTACATCATGTACTTGCCTGGTGCCTTTAAAGATGATCCATCTTACCCAATCCGACTTACAAGCAATGGTAAGACTGTAAAAAAGACAAATGTTACAAAATCTGTTAGCCATAGAAATAAGTAGACATTGTGAAGGAAATGGTAAAAGAAAACTTAGTAACACTTTACTATAAGAGTTTATTCCTTAACATTTGGTAATGCCTTAGCTAATATGAACTAACAATGAACAATATATTTTACAACATTAATAATATTTGATAATGTTCATTGTGCAGAGACAAAGTGATTGATTTAAAAATGTATTAAGTGTTTAAATCTAATATCATGCTATGCTAACAAATAAAACATTACTGTAAGTGTTAAGTCAGTTGTAAAACATTATATATATATATATATATATATATATATATATATATATATATATATATATTAGTTGTTATATTATATATAAATATCTAAATAAGTCTTTTTTAATTATTATTCTATAACATCTTGTCTACAGAAAATCTCTGAAAATGTCTCGTTTACTGCAGAAAATAGCGATTTATAGTGACAAGGTAAAAGGACTGTCCCTTTAATGTTTTACCCGGACGGCTGCGGTGTAACACTATTTCACGCAAAGTTTTTTAACAAGTTAGTAGCTAGCTGCTCACTTTAAAGATAAACATGATCGCCTAAATCTGAGCAATCCTGGTGATGCCAGTTTCCTACACGATGTTATAATGGACTATTTTACATCCAGAGTTGAAGGATCAGATGACAGAGACGAGAAGACAAAGGTACGTAAATGCGGAGCCCATTCTCTTTTCGTGCATTGATTTGATGCGTTTTGGAAACTTATATACAGCGTGTAATGCATCTGAAGTGGTGGAAACAATATGCCATAAAAATGTATTGGACAACTTACTGGGCGTGTAAAACGCTTAAGAGAAGATATTCTCTGCTTTTGCTGATATAACGTAATATAATAACAACAACAATAAGCGCGGCAATCCCTTTCGTTCATCTGATATTAAGATGAGCCCAGGTCTGAATTATATTTGGTCGAAGTTAAAGCTGCGATGAGTTCGATGCATGTATCCAGTTAAATATGAGGTTTCTTGTTTTCACTTCTGTGGAGTAACTAGTTCGGTACTATGCTGTGTACGGGGTGTCAAGTCCTATCTGTTTACAACCACGAGTCAGCCTTGCCAAACAGTCGAACTAAATACTTTTCTCTGACGCTAACTGAACGGATGAAACGCCGAGATAAACGACCGTTAGGCTGGGACCGCAAGACCGCGCTGGCGGGTTGTCTTTGTCCATTTCGTTAAAAATAGTTTCATTGTCACCACACTTTCAACACAATATAAACTCACCAAACCGTCATAATTTAGTTAAAACAACCCTATATTCATTAAAAAAAGGTGTAAAGCGAGTTAAAGCAGCGGTAGACATCTGTGTGTAACGTGAGCTTACTTTCTGAGGGAGATTGAAACTTTGTTGGCGACCGTTTTTCTCTCTCATTGCACGTTTAAAACAATATTGTGACAAACTATTGACAACATTCTTAAACTAAAAATAAAGTTTTCATGAAACAGAAATATTTCAAACTTACCGAACTGACAGAAATCAATCGTCCTCCTTCAGCTGCAGCCAGGAGTTGTGCGCTCCCTCTGTCTGTGTGATTTGACGTTGGCGCACTTTCACTGATTATTGCAAGTACACCTGGCACATTACAGCAATGGCTACAGCAAGGTTACATCAAGACCAAAATATACTGTAAAATGTTCCCGCTCAAACAAATTTACCCAGAATGCATTATGAACTGCAGTACTGTACTGTAATGTACACATACAGTATAGTACTGTGGATTTTTACAGTACAGTGCTGCTAAATCTACAGCGACATCTAACAGTGTAGGGAAGATTAAATCAATAAACTGGAAAACAGAGACAGGAACAAAATCCACAGCAAAAACTCCCGGATAGCAGAGAGCACAGACTGAGGGTTAGGGTTGCCACCTGTCCCGGTTTTACCGGGATTGTCCTTCTTTTTAATAACCTGTCCCGGGAAATTTATCAACTCTCCCGGGACACTGAATGTCCCGGTTTTCGAAAAGCTATGTGAATATGAAATTTAGCGCGCGCACGGCAGAGAGGGAGACCTTGCGTCTGTGTGTGTGTTTGCCTCATTTAGCGCATGTAAGACAGAGAGCATCCTGATTGGCCTGTTTCAGGACATCAACCAATCAATTGTCAGTGTGGGCGGGCTTTTATCTCTTCTCCCGAACCAAACTAATCAGTGTATCTAGAAACAGGAGCGCCATGGCAGAGGGAGAGTGCCCCAAAAGCGAAAATATAAGACACATTTTACACTAGACTACACGAAAGTGTATCCCTGTCTTAAGAGTTAAAATCTTGCATGGTGTAGAGTTTGTAACAGTGACTTCAGCTTTTCCCATGGCGGGTTAAATGATTGTAAAATACATGTTGAGGTGAGTTCAACAAGTTTAATTTCATGTGCATATTTGCTAGATGCTATTTAGACCTGTTTAGAGTTGCAATGGAATATAAATAAAAACAGTTTACATAAATAGCATAAGCAGCTTTAATAAATTGTAAACTTGATTTACATATTTTAACATAATGAACAAATAATTGGGTAACACTTTACAATAAGGTTCATTAGTTAACACATGAACTAATAATAAACTGCACTTATAGCATAAAGAATTTTTTTATCTTTGTTAATGTTAATAATACATTTATTTAAATCTTGTTAACATTAGTTAATGCACTGTGAACTAACATGAATAAACCATGAACAGCTGTATTTTTATTTACTAACGTTATCAAAGATTAACAAATACAGTAACAAATGTACTGCTCACGGTTAGTTAACAAATAAGAATTGAAAAAAAAGAGAATTGTAAAGTGTTGCCAATAATGGCATAGGCCTATAGAAATATTATGCTATGGGGGGGGTGGCTTGTGAGCAAACCAATTGGCCGGGTCATCATCGATATGTCCAGGTTTTTTATCAGACATGGGTGGCAACCCTACTGAGGGTAGGGAAGATTAAATCAATAAACTGGAAACAGAGACAGGACAGAACTGGTAACTAGCAGAGCTAGTAATTTGGCGAGTACACACAAAGTGACAGACAAGTCTATAGACAAAGAGACAGGCGAGTATATCGACAAACGGACTTGCAAAGACACACTAGACACACAGGGATTAAATACACAGATCAGACGAGAGGATAACAAGCAACAGGTGAGGAAGACGAGAGGAGGCAATCACACTGAACAGGAACACCTGTGAGGGAAGCACACGTGAACCTGAAAAACACGTACAAACACAAGACAACCACAGTACCAACAAGACAAAACCATAAATATATTTATATATATAAACATATATAAATATATATATGCATGAAAACAGAACACTAGACTAAACAAGACATAAAAACAAAGACTGGAAAATGCAAGGGAGCGGGGAAAAATAACACACAATGACAAGAGAATACAAGGGAGCAGGGAAAAGTCACAAAACACGGGAAAAACGTGGTCTGATATGACAAATGTTTGTGTGTGTGTGTGTGTGTGTGTGTGTGTGTGTGTGTGTGTGTGTGTGTGTGTGTGTGTGTCTGTGTCTGTGTCTGTGTGTGCGTGCGTGCGTGCGTGTGCGTGTGCGTGTTTGTGTGCGTGTTTGTGTGTGTGCGTGTGCGTGCATGTGTGTGTTTGTTTGTTTGCGTGTGTTGATTACTATTAGTACTACACTAACCATGGCTTTTGAAAAACTAAATCCTCGTTATTATGTGGTTACCATGGTTTTACTAGTGCCCAAGGTTTTAACTGTAGCCATGGTTAATTTTCGTAAGGGAATGGGTTCCCTACTGAAAAATCCAGAAAAGACCAGCATACGCTGGTAGCTGGTTTTAGCTGGTTTAAGATGGCAGTAGCTAGTCTAGGCTGGTCCCCCGAGCCTGGTAAAGCTGGTCAAGCTGGTGGGTCAGCTGGACAGAGGTGTAAAAAGTACTCAAAAATGTTACTCAAGTGAAAGTACAAGTACTCAAGGCCGCGTTATCCTAATGGGCAACATGGGCTGCAGCCCAGGGCCCCGAACACTAGGGGGCCTACGAGACAATTTTTATTTTGAGTTTTTAAAAACATTTTGATTGACGTAATTCTGCGTAAGTGCTACCTAGAGCAGAGGCCCCCAACCACTGGGTCGCAAGAATGTTCTGAAAAAATATTGTATTATAGCTACGTAATAGCTTATGGGATATTTTGTCCTTTAAGAGCCTCCGCGCCCGGCCACAATTCTTCTGGCATCTCTCCTCATCATCTCCTCCTTCACTTAAACTTGGGGCTCGAACCCGACCTAAGGTCGAGGCTCGAGCTGCCTTCAAAAACAGCAAGCCAAGTTCGTTTACTGTTAATTATTATGACTAAATAGGCAGGGAATCTTGTGAAACAATGAAAGTAAAACGATCCGCCAAAATATGATTTAACTTGATTTTGATGATTTAGTCGAGGAATTCTCTTTAAAGAAGAGCAGAAAGAAGCACTTTTAGTTGCTTAATAAATGTTATCTTCTGTGCTGTTCTGATTGTAAAATTATTACTTGATAATATTGTTTAATTTGTTTAAATAATTTTAGCCTACTTTTTAGAGCCCTGCATTTCAGCCCGAGCCAATATGGCAGATACGCGGACCGGACCTCGGGCTTATTTAGGCTTCTCCATCTTTTTATATTTTTCAACTAATTAAAAAAACCTTTTGACAAACATTGATGATTGCAAAACAAACATAGGAAGACGTGTAACCTATCGCATGAGTCCGCTACGCACAGCCACACATTTACAATGCAGCTGTGCTTATTTAACAGCAGGACCTTCAGCGCACCAGGAAAAATTATAAATTGAGTACTAGATTAAAACCTTGGATACTGTGCATAATATATGCAGACAGCATCCAAGACATAATCTATTAAAGACTTCTCCCTGTATTAATTTTGTGTAAGAAGGCTGTGTCTTTATTTCTTGTTTGTGTATGGATCGACTTTTTTCTTAGTTTAACTGTTGGATGGATACATGAATAGCCATCTTCTGTGGTAAGTCCTTACATTTAAAAAATGTATATGCAAAAGCGAAGTTGTAAGATAAGGCAACATGCATGTTTATTCTGTTTCATGTTTATTTCGTTTCGTTTTGTATAGCCCTTTTTATTTTTTTATTTCTGCACCCGTTGCAACTGCGAGCAGCAGAGCAACCTGCCTTCGCTTTTTAAAAATAGTGTGTGTTGATAATAAACGTTTAAACTAACATTGTGATATGCTGAAAATATTTATTTTAAATAGTTGTTATTATAGGCAAGTGAAGTGTTGATTTGAGAGGCTCAATTCATCATACATGTCGTCAACTTGCTGTCGGCCGCTAACCACTTGTTTATCATAAAAACTTTAACAAACAAAAACTGCTCTAAAATGTAAATAAAAAAGAAATATTACTATTTTGCCATTTAAAACAAAACTGAACTGCTTTAATTGCTGCAAGAGTACAGCTGTACAAGCTGTGTAAGCAGTTATTTTTTGCTATTTCTGCGGATTTCTTTTGCAAAATCTATGCGGAATTTTGCAGAATGATTTAAAACGTTTTAAAACGATCCGAGAGAATGTGCGCTGTGAATATTACAAAAAATAAAATATTTTATAACTATATTATAAATTTTATTAAAGGATTACCCTGAATTAAACTAGACCAACATGAACCAACAGATAATGGATAATGTGCTTTCACGACCATAGAGTTTTATATAATACACATATATTACTGTCTACAGTGTAACAGTAAAAAGAAAAGGCTTCTCATAATGAATGTAGCGTATATAGCAAGATAATTTCATCAGTTTAACAACACAATGTATAAATATTTATCTTGTAAACGGATTTGAAATAATAAATAATTGTCGCGTCACGTAGCAAGAGAGACGATAGAGATCTCATTAACTTCTCCGCAGTAAGTTTTATTTCAAATTCAAGTTTTACATATTAAATAGACTATTAAAAAGTTTGTGCTTCTCTCATAAAAACCTCACAGCAGACAGCACAGACTTCTACTCACAAACATACGCGATGCAGTAACTATATCTGCGGACACAGATTCCTAATGGGGAGAATTAAAAAGTTCGGACTCGGGCTGAGAATTTTGGGCTCTACTACTTTTGCGTCATCTTGATTTTAATAATTTAATTGAGGAATTATATTTAAAGAAGAACAGACAGAAGCACTTTTAGTTGTGAGTTGCATTTAATAAATGTTATTTTCTGGGCTGTTTCTGATTGTAAAATTATTACTTGATAATATTGTTTAATTTATTTAAATAATTTCAGCCTACTTTTGCGTCAACTTGATTGTAATAATTTAAATGAGGAATTATATTTAAAGAAGAACAGACAGAAGCACTTTTAGTTGTGAGTTGCATTTAATAAATGTTATTTCCTGGGCTGTTTCTGATTGTAAAATTATTACTTGATAATATTGTTTAATTTATTTAAATAATTTCAGCCTATCTTTGCATGATTTAATTGAAGAATTCTCTTTAAAGAAGAGCAGAAAGAAGCACTTTTTGTTGTAAGTTTTATTAAATAAATGTTATTTTCTGGGCTATTTCTGATTGTAAAATTATTTGATAATATTGTTTAATTTATTTAAATAATTTTAGCCATTTAATGTTGTACATACGCTGTAAAAAACACTGGATCCCATCCGGTTTGTGACGTCACGCTGAACAGATCGTGCATCGTAGCTCTGTCGAGTTCATCATCTAAAAGCTTTTTTTTTACCATCTTATTCCTAATTATATAATATAACTTATTAGTTTTACATAGGAATACTTTACCGTGACGATTATTGAGCAGTACTACCACGTGAAACTATTTATCACTAATAAACACCCAGTGTTGTTAGCATATAGCCCGCTAGCATCCACACGGTGGAGGCTGAAGCTAGCATTTTCCGATCTAATGGCGGATTCATCTGATATATGCTTTTCTGACCTATCCTCACCTGAGCGGGAAGCTGTGGAGGAGTTGTTTCCCGGTTTTAGCAGATCCAAGGCGAGGTACAGCGCCCACTTCAGCCTGCCTTCCGACGTCCACAAGCGAGCAACAAACATGCATTCCACGCGATGCAGCTTCACGGACCGTGAACGACATGAAAGCGATCGGGAAGCTGTGGAGGAACCGCTGCCCGGCCTTCGTAGATTCGGCAAGCCAAACATCACCCTGGCCCCAGACGTTCGCAGGCGACCGAGGCATGTCACAACCGAACACCCCACGCGATGCAGCTCCGGGGACCGCGTTCGGGTAAACGAAGACGCCATCGCCCAGCATGAAAGCGGTAAGACTCCGCTTGTTATTGTAACATGTACTACTTGCCACATGTATAGTTTAGCTTCTGCTGTTAGCATAGAGGGGTTTACATGCACTAAGTGTATTGAAGTATTAAGGTTAACTGAGAAGGTTGCTGAACTAGAATCGCGCATCCGAACGCTAGTTGAGGATAGCAAAACCGCTAATGTTACTGTCGCAAATAATCTATCGAGCGAAAAGACTAATGGCTCGGTTCCGACATCAGATGCTAATATAAATATTACAAATACTGTATCGAGCGCGCATAGTGTTTATCAAAATACACATGGCTCGGTTCCGTCATCAGAGTCAAGTCGGCGGTCAAACTGGGTGACTGTTAGGCGGCATAGTCATATAAGGCGTCCTTCTAAGACCCATAACGTAACGACAATTTCTAACAGATTCGATCCCCTAAGGAGTATACCAGCTGAAACACCTTTTAAAAGTGCCCTGGTCATTGGAGATTCTATACTCAGGAACACTAACATTGAGGCACCAAACACCATAGTCGACTGTATACCGGGAGCCAGAACGTCTGACATTAGATCCAAACTTAAAGTGCTGGCTAATGCTAAGCGGAAGTTTTCTAAGATTGTTATTCACGCCGGCACGAATGACACTAGGCTCCGCCAGTCGGAAATCACCAAAGATAATATTAAGGAGATGTGTGAAATTGCAAAAACAATGTCAGACAATGTAATATGCTCTGGTCCCCTCCCCGCCTACCGGGGAGATGAAACACATAGTAGATTAGTGTCTCTCAATGGATGGATGTCAAAGTGGTGCCCTCAGCATAACGTAGGGTTTATAGACAATTGGAAGCATTTCTGGGGAAGACCATTTCTCCTAACCCGAGATGGCCTTCATCCGTCATCGGAAGGAAGTGCTATACTCACTAAAAATCTGATCAATAGTCTTAATTCTGATATAGTATGACTATCCAGGGCCCAGGTCAGGAAACAGACGGATCGGCTTAACCGTCCATCTGTTAGCTGCCGTGATATGTCAAGACCACTTATATCCCAGCACTTTGAGTCAATCTTACCGAAATATCAGCACATTTCAACTGTATCTGTTCCCCGAACAAATAAATACAGGGCACCGCTTGTTACATCTGGTACAAATCTGATTCAAATAAAATTAGAAAACAATACATTAACAGATGAATCTCGAATCTTAAAATTCGGCCTTCTTAACATTAGATCGCTTACCAATAAAGAACCTATTGTCAATGAAATAATTACAGACCAAAACTTAGATGTACTCTGTTTAACAGAAACCTGGCTTAAAGCAGACGACTACATTAGTTTAAATGAATCCACCCCACAAGACTATTATTATAAACACGAACCTCGATTAAAGGGGAGAGGGGGTGGTGTAGCTACAATATACAACACAATGTTTAAAGTAAACCAAAAATCTGAGCTAAAATTTAAATCATTTGAAGTAATGTTGTTAAATATGGAAATAACTGATCGTAACCACAAACAGCTTTCTTTTGCTTTAGCGACAATCTATAGACCACCGGGCCACCATGCAGATTTCCTTAATGAAATAGCAGATTTCCTATCTGAGCTTGTAGTCACTGTAGATAAAGCTCTTATTGTTGGTGATTTTAATGTCCATGTGGACAACCCAAAAGACGCGTTAGGACGTGCGTTTATAGATGTTCTAAATTCTCTCAATATTAGACAAAACGTGACAGGGCCAACGCATACTCGTAATCACACATTAGACTTAATTCTGTCACTCGGACTCAATATTAATGACGTCGAAATATCACCTCAGAGTGATGCAGTTTCTGACCATTACCTTGTGTCATACACTGTACTTCTAGATAGGATCACTCAATCTACAACATGCTACCGACTAGCCAGAACAATAATTTCCACCACTAAAGATAGCTTTATTAGCACTCTTCCAGACCTGTCCCAAATGAAACATGTAGCAGATAACTGTGACGATCTAGATATTGAAATAGAAAACCTAAACAATGTCTGTTCTAACACATTGGATGCCGTTGCTCCCATTCGAAAAAAGAGATTCAAAGAAAAACCGCCAGCTCCATGGTATGACCATCACACAGCAGCTCTTAAAAAGGCAGCTAGAAAAATGGAAAGAAATTATAGAAGCACAAAGTTAGAAGTATGGCGCGCAGCATGGAAACAGAGTGTTAAACACTACAGACAGGCTAATAAAACCGCCAGATCTACATATCTTAGCAAGCTTATAAATGAGAATCATAATAACCCTCGTTTCCTCTTTAGCACAGTTGCGAAACTGACTAGAAACAAAGAACAAACAGAAACCAATAGTAAACTTCAACACAATAGTAACGACTTCATGAACTTCTTTTCTAACAAAATTTCGGCTATTAGGGAAAACATCGTAGCTACCCAGGCAGCCACCACTCTACCCATTAGTTCACTTAACACTAGACTACCATACGAACATCTTGATTCATTTAAACCTACTACAATAGATGAGCTCTCTAAACTAGTCACATCATCCAAATCATCGTCCTGTATATTAGACCCCGTTCCCACAAAACTACTTAAAGAAGTATTCCCTGTAGTGTCAACCCCGGTTCTAAATATCTTTAACTCATCGCTAGAAATAGGATACGTTCCAACAGCTTTCAAACTAGCAGTTATTAAACCGCTGATTAAAAAACCACAGCTTGACCAAGGAGAACTTAATAACTTTAGACCAATCTCAAATCTCCCTTTTCTTTCGAAAATATTAGAAAAGGTAGTGGCAAGCCAGTTACGCACATTCTTGACAAATAATAGTACATATGAAAAGTTCCAATCAGGATTCAGGCCCCACCATAGCACAGAGACAGCGTTGCTTAGAGTTACAAATGACCTCCTATTAACATCCGATCGTGGTGAAATCTCAATTCTTATATTACTAGACCTTAGTGCAGCATTTGACACAATAGACCACAGAATCCTACTCAATAGACTAGAAAACTATGTTGGTATCAGTGGTCAGGCGCTAGCCTGGTTTAGGTCATATCTAACCAATCGCTATCACTTTGTTTATGTAAATGAGGAAGAGTCATATCACTCCCTGGTTAAATACGGTGTACCGCAGGGATCAGTTTTAGGTCCTATCCTGTTCTCGTTATACATGTTACCCCTAGGAGACATTATCAGGAAACATAACATAAGTTTTCACTGCTATGCGGATGATACCCAGCTTTACATCTCCTCGCATCCCAGCGAAACACACACGTTTTCTAAGCTAAAAGACTGCATTAGCGATGTTAGTGACTGGATGGCACATAACTTTCTTAAGCTCAACTCCAATAAGACAGAGGTACTTATTATTGAACCAAATCGCTACAAACATAATATGTCAGATTACAAATTGCACATAGATGGCTGTACTGTGGTGCCATCTTCCACGGTTAGGAACTTAGGTGTGATGTTCGACAGCAACTTATCCTTTGATAGTCATATCGCCAACGTCTGCCGCACAGCATTCTTCCATCTTAGAAATATCTCAAAAATACGCCATATACTGTCTACATCTGACGCAGAGAAGCTTATTCATGCTTTTATGACCTCTAGAATAGATTATTGTAACTCGCTACTCGGGGGATGCCATTCAAATCAGGTCAACAAGCTTCAGCTAGTTCAAAACGCTTGTGCAAGGGTACTTACTCGATCTAAGAAGTATGACCACATAAGCCCAATTCTGGCATCTTTACACTGGCTACCAGTTAAATATCGCATCCAATTTAAAATATCACTAATCACCTACAAAGCTTTAAATGGCTTAGCACCCTCATATCTTAGAGAATTACTATCAGAATACAATCCATCACGCACACTACGGTCGCAAAATTCTGGCCTATTGATTATCCCTAGACTATCAAAAGTGTCTAAAAGTGGAAGATCCTTTTCCTACTTAGCCCCTAAGCTCTGGAATGATTTACCAACCGATGTCCGAGAATCAGACACAGTCGATCATTTTAAATCTAGACTTAAAACTTTTCTCTTCAACAAAGCATTCGCATAATTTGTCTAGTAAAGGTTCTTAACTCGCAATAGTTATTTTCACGGAACAAAGCACTCACGGTCATAACACAGACCAACCAAATAAATAAATAAAAACCTTTTCTGCATGAACACTTAAAATGAATTGCATTAAATAGTTTGCCACCGTTTGCCACTGAACCTGCATTAACGACGACAGTGGGGCTTCCGGCCTTAGTCAAACGGTTTGGCACGTATGGTCGGGTTGCGATTTTGGTGCTTTCGTGTGTCTTGTGAATAGTATGCCATACAGACCCGTTTGCCACTGAACCTGCATTAACGACGACAGTGGGGCCTCCAGCCTTAGTCAAACGGGTTGGTATGTATGGTCGGGTTGCGTTTTTCGCGCTTTCGTGTGTCTTGTGAATAGTATGCCATACATACCCGTTTGCCACTGAACCTGCATTAACGACGACAGTGGGGCCTCCAGCCTTAGTCAAACGGGTTGGCACGTATGGTCGGGTTGCGATTTTGGCGCTATCGTAAGTCTTATGAATAGTATGCCATACAGACCCGTTTGCCACTGAACCTGCATTAACGACGACAGTGGGGCCTCCAGCCTTAGTCAAACGGGTTGGTATGTATTGTCGGGTTGCGTTTTTCGCGCATTCGTGTGTCTTGTGAATAGTATGCCATACATACCCGTTTGCCACTGAACCTGCATTAACGACGACAGTGGGGCCTCCAGCCTTAGTCAAACGGGTTGGCACGTATGGTCGGGTTGCGATTTTGGCGCTATCGTAAGTCTTATGAATAGTATGCCATACAGACCCGTTTGCCACTGAACCTGCATTAACGACGACAGTGGGGCCTCCAGCCTTAGTCAAACGGGTTGATATGTATGGTCGGGTTGCGTTTTTCGCGCTTTCGTGTGTCTTGTGAATAGTATGCCATACAGACCCGTTTGCCACTGAACCTGCATTAACGACGACAGTGGGGCCTCAAGCCTTAGTCAAACGGGTTGGTATGTATGGTCGGGTTGCGATTTTGGCGCTATCGTAAGTCTTATGAATAGTATGCCATACAGACCCGTTTGCCACTGAACCTGCATTAACGACGACAGTGGGGCTTCCGGCCTTAGTCAAACGGGTTAGCACGTATGGTCGGGTTGCGATGTTTTTTTTTTTTTTTGGCGTTTTCTCCTGGTCCTGTAAATGGTATACAATATAGACCCGTTTGCCACTGAACCTGCATTAACGACGACAGTGGGGCTTTAGGCCTTAGTCAAACGGGTCGTCAGGTTTCATTTTCTCTTAAAAGATCGGAAGGTGACCCTTATTTACCATATATACCCTCGCATTGGGCCCCCAATTTGCTAAATCCTCAACTGTGGATAACATAATTATGCTGCAATATTTAGTCTGTCTGGAACTAAGCTGAGTTAAACCACATCACTGTGTGACACTTCAATACATATGAACGGCCGCTACGCTAATACGATTTTGTTTTTCTCTCCCTGTCTCGTCCTCGACCCGAGGACGAGACAAACAGACCCAGTCCCGGTAGATGTGAAAGTCGGCACACCTCTGATCTACTGGCCGTCCTTCAACGTTATGCCCAGCTGATACCTGACCAACGATCACCGGCAGAACCGCTTAATCTCCGCTAAATCTCCATTTCCGTTCTCCCAAGGGTTTTTCCCTCCTAGGACTTATTTTTCCTCGGATAAAAGCCCGGGGTTTTTTTTTTTCTCCTAGGGGGTTTTTCACCCCGGGGAGGCAGCCTTTTTGGGCTTTACCTAGCTTCCTCTTCTATACGTTGCTTTAGTAATACGTGCAATTATAATATTGAGTCATAGCCGCAGCAAATTTAACTGCTCATGCTATCATGTATTCTGTTGTGCTATCTGTCGTTTTCTGTGCTTTTCACTGCTTCTATTTATGTAAAGCTGCTTTGAAACAATTGACTTTTGTGAAAAGCGCTATATAAATAAAATTGAATTGAATTGAATTGAATTGGATTTACTAAAAAAATATAGACAGTACATCGTTTTTGCATCCCTTTTTTAAGTAAGGTTTACTAAAAAAAAATTTACGCAATGGGGCACTTAGTAAATGCAGCCTTTATTTTTTTCAGTGTATATTGGGGGGGCCCCAAACCAGCGTTAGCCCAGGGCCTCACAAAGGCTTAACCCGGCACTGCAAGTACTTAGTGTAAATTTTACTCAATTAAAAGTAAAAGTATCTGGCAAGAATCATACTTGAGTAAAAGTAAAAAAGTACAACATTAAAATTTTACTTGAGTATTAAAAAAGTAAAAGTATCAGGAAGAATGAAAACTATAGATTCTTGTTTAAGCTTTTAATCTTAATCTAAAAACATAAAGTGAATTAACCACATACAAGGTTTTATGCTGCCTTACAACTGTTTGTATTTAATTGTATTTAATTATCAAACTATAAAACTACCTAATTTCAGTGTGCAACATGCTACTCAAAGCTGTAAAACCTCGAATTTAACTTAAGCAGAAGCTGATTTTCAAAATTGAGTATCAAGCCTCTCACAGGCAGCCGATGCAGAAAGAGTTGTAGTAGACCGTGTCCACACAGTCAGTCCAAATCTGATTTTGGTGCATATCCGATTGGAATCCAATCACATTTAGAACGTGTGAACGGCCAAAAAGCACATGAAATCTGTTTTTTTTTTTTCGTTTCAGGCTATATCCAGAGGTGGTTTGAAATACTTTTCAAATCACATTTCAAGTCTGACTGCTCTGATCGCCTTTTTTTAGCTTTTAGTTTACGTCATGTCGCATCACGTAAAATTTAAACACGATTGTTGTGCCAGTATGATGTCATTGCCATAGAAACAGTGCAGATAATCCGGAAAATGGTGAAACACTACAGGACGCACAGATTGGATCTTAACAGATGTGATACACAATGTGGACAGTAAGTCTGTCCAATCAGACATGCACCAAAATCAGATTTGGCTTGACAGTGTGAACAAGGTCTTCAAAGAGAGGCTGCAAATAGCAGGGAACGTGAGCAGAGACTTCCTGGTGTCTGAAACTCAGATCAGATATCCATCCAACCTTTCCCGGGCCAACAGATGGCCAACCCATCCCAGATTTTCCCTTGGCCTTAGCTTGGGCGCCTTAAGTCCGGGGCATTTGCCCTTCGCTTACTCTACCCGAGAGGGCCTTTCCAACGGGCCAACCCACGAGTCTCTAGCTGTTTCCCCGGCCGAGAAACTGCGGTCCTTTCCTCGATTTTACCTTAAGTCCCCTTGAGTATAAGCATCCCAAAGGCATCCAAGCTACGGCCGTTGTAATGACCGCTGTTTCTCAGCCGGAAAGGGTTACAGAGTCACGGTTGGCTAGCTGGAAAGGCCCTCTCATGTAGGATAAGGGATGCCAAGGGCGAATGCCTCGGACTTAAGGCGACCGAGCTACGGACGTTTGAAATTCAGGAGACCATCGGCCGCAGAAAGGGTTAGAGAGTCGGGGGTTGGCTCAAAATAGAATAAAGTGATCTCTAAAAATAAGTACTTTTTTACTGTAAATAAAATTGTAAGGAGTAAAAAGTACTTTTTTTCTTAAAAATTGTACTTAAGTAAAGTAAAAATACCCAAAAATAATACTTAAGTACAGTAATTAAGTAAAAATACTCAAGTACTTAACACCTCTGCAAATCAGTGAGAGAATCGTGACAAAACTGCAAGCGCAGAGGGACCAGTAGATGTCGGTTATTTCAGGAAATAGTTTTCCTCAGTATGCAACGGAAGTCATTTACA
The DNA here is from genome assembly GCF_030506205.2 of Paramisgurnus dabryanus. NCBI lineage: Eukaryota > Metazoa > Chordata > Actinopteri > Cypriniformes > Cobitidae > Paramisgurnus > Paramisgurnus dabryanus. The sequence continues at coordinate 28,300,171 of NC_133355.1, read as the reverse complement.
ACTGGTTTATTTTACACACAGAGACAGATTCTGCGCGATTAATTCATATTTGCCGTTCATGAACGTGTGCTTTTGATTGCACACCACTGTTTGCAGACTTGCAATGCTTTTGGCAGGATTTCAGCGCAAAAACCGTGCCAAAGGTGTAAGCGTGGAAAAACTGAGGTCAGATGCATACAGTTCATACTTATTTGCGTAAATATGAAGTTTCAGTTTTACAACACATGACTTACACTTAAAAAACAGTAGAATGTTGCAAAACTTGTTTTCTTACGCTTGCAATGCTTGGAATGTCACGTACACTCTCACAAATAGGATTCTGCGCATGCAAATCTTTTTGACGTTATTTTACCCTCATATTAATATAACATAAATATTTTTTGAGTGATAGAGCCAAAGTCAAAAAAACGTTAGGTTGTGCCCCGCTTTCCCCTACTAATTATTTTTTCCCTGGCCTGCAATTTTTTAATTTAGGGATAAACTACAGGAGTTACTTGTCAGGCTCAAGAAAACAGAGAAGATCCCAATGCAGTAAACAGAAGGTTTTATTTAAATAATAATGTGGGTAAACAGACAATAGCGCGTCTGGGCATAAAGCCACACCAGGGCAGACGGCTGAGGCGGGGAGCACACACAAGCACCGGGGAGGAGAGCCACACACGTTCGGGCTCCGGCCAGACAGCGAACGGTGGGAGAGAGTATATGTGGGGGCCAACCACAAAAGGCCAGATGACAGTCCGACTACAGGCACTCGAGGCGGAAGGAAGAGGAGATCCTGCGGCGGACAGAGAGAGAGTTAGTGGTGCTGAAGGGAGAAGCCGTGCAGCTTCAGGGCTGAAGGACCCTCCTGCTGGACAGCGGTTATGCCGTGGCGAGTGTGCGCTGCTGTAAGCACAAAGGCAGTCAATAAAACAGACAGGCAGTAAAGCAGGCAGAGGGAGAGCCGTTTCAGAGAGCCGTCGAGTAATCAAAATCCACAGCAAAAACTCCCGGATAGCAGAGAGCACAGACTGAGGGTAGGGAAGATTAAATCAATAAACTGGAAAACAGAGACAGGAACAAAATCCACAGCAAAAACTCCCGGATAGCAGAGAGCACAGACTGAGGGTAGGGAAGATTAAATCAATAAACTGGAAAACAGAGACAGGAACAAAATCCACAGCAAAAACTCCCGGATAGCAGAGAGCACAGACTGAGGGTTAGGGTTGCCACCTGTCCCGGTTTTACCGGGATTGTCCTTCTTTTTAATAACCTGTCCCGGGAAATTTATCAACTCTCCCGGGACACTGAATGTCCCGGTTTTCGAAAAGCTATGTGAATATGAAATTTTGCGCGCGCACGGCAGAGAGGGAGACCTTGCGTCTGTGTGTGTGTTTGCCTCATTTAGCGCATGTAAGACAGAGAGCATCCTGATTGGCCTGTTTCAGGACATCAACCAATCAATTGTCAGTGTGGGCGGGCTTTTATCTCTTCTCCCGAACCAAACTAATCAGTGTATCTAGAAACAGGAGCGCCATGGCAGAGGGAGAGTGCCCCAAAAGCGAAAATATAAGACACATTTTACACTAGACTACACGAAAGTGTATCCCTGTCTTAAGAGTTAAAATCTTGCATGGTGTAGAGTTTGTAACAGTGACTTCAGCTTTTCCCATGGCGGTTTAAATGATTGTAAAATACATGTTGAGGTGAGTTCAACAAGTTTAATTTCATGTGCATATTTGCTAGATGCTATTTAGACCTGTTTAGAGTTGCAATGGAATATAAATAAAAACAGTTTACATAAATAGCATAAGCAGCTTTAATAAATTGTAAACTTGATTTACATATTTTAACATAATGAACAAATAATTGGGTAACACTTTACAATAAGGTTCATTAGTTAACACATGAACTAATAATAAACTGCACTTATAGCATAAAGAATTTTTTTATCTTTGTTAATGTTAATAATACATTTATTTAAATCTTGTTAACATTAGTTAATGCACTGTGAACTAACATGAATAAACCATGAACAGCTGTATTTTTATTTACTAACGTTATCAAAGATTAACAAATACAGTAACAAATGTACTGCTCACGGTTAGTTAACAAATAAGAATTGAAAAAAAAGAGAATTGTAAAGTGTTGCCAATAATGGCATAGGCCTATAGAAATATTATGCTATGGGGGGGGTGGCTTGTGAGCAAACCAATTGGCCGGGTCATCATCGATATGTCCAGGTTTTTTATCAGACATGGGTGGCAACCCTACTGAGGGTAGGGAAGATTAAATCAATAAACTGGAAACAGAGACAGGACAGAACTGGTTAGTGATGGGATTTATGGCTCTTTGAGGGGATCCGGATCTTGGCGATCCGTTCCTTTCAAAGAGCCGTTCAAAAGAACGGCTCTTTTGGCTCTTTAAAATATTTAGTCAGTTTTAAGAAGCCAGCTTAGGGGCATGTTAGTTTATCCTGGAAATAATCACTAGGATGAATGATGAGGTGAGATTTGTAGTCTAATAATTAAGTTCAGATATCACACACCAATATCTGAGTTTAAATTATTCTGAAATATTGATTTTAACCTCATTTGTCATGTGTGGACTATATTCCATAGGGTTGCACAAAATCCCTCTGCTTAGACAGTGACATCACTGTTTTGGATTTACCTTTAGTACAAAATGTGTGTATGTGTAAAGCTACTTTGACTTATGTTATTCATACAATACCTACTCACAAATAAACATTAAATAAAAAATCCGGCTGCAATGAATTTCTGTGCAAAACCGCTTTTACTACAAACTCTTCCACAAATTAGAATAAATAAAATGGAAATAAATGTCTACATACAGTCCACTATTAATACTATTATTACGGTAAACTTTGCAAATAGGACATCTGGGGCACACCGTTTTTTTTCCACTGGAGTTCTCACGTGAACGATGCGTGCACAACTATCATCATGTGCACCCCTCCCCCTATAACTGTTCTGTCTCGCGGAGGAGCTAATTTGTGTGCATCTGTGTGAAACACGCATAGGAAAAAAGAACGACAGAAAGAACGGCTCCCCTCCAGCCGCGACTCGGCTCCCATCGTTCATGTTAATGAGCCGTTCAAAAGAATCGGTTCGTTCGCGAACGTCACAACTCTAGAACTGGTAACTAGCAGAGCTAGTAATTTGGCGAGTACACACAAAGTGACAGACAAGTCTATAGACAAAGAGACAGGCGAGTATATCGACAAACGGACTTGCAAAGACACACTAGACACACAGGGATTAAATACACAGATCAGACGAGAGGATAACAAGCAACAGGTGAGGAAGACGAGAGGAGGCAATCACACTGAACAGGAACACCTGTGAGGGAAGCACACGTGAACCTGAAAAACACGTACAAACACAAGACAACCACAGTACCAACAAGACAAAACCATAAATATATTTATATATATAAACATATATAAATATATATATGCATGAAAACAGAACACTAGACTAAACAAGACATAAAAACAAAGACTGGAAAATGCAAGGGAGCGGGGAAAAATAACACACAATGACAAGAGAATACAAGGGAGCAGGGAAAAGTCACAAGACACGGGAAAAACGTGGTCTGATATGACAAATGTTTGTGTGTGTGTGCGTGCGTGCGTGCGTGCGTGCGTGCGTGCGCGTGCGTGTGCGTGTTTGTGTGCGTGTTTGTGTGTGTGCGTGTGCGTGCATGTGTGTGTTTGTTTGTTTGCGTGTGTTGATTACTATTAGTACTACACTAACCATGGCTTTTGAAAAACTAAATCCTCGTTATTATGTGGTTACCATGGTTTTACTAGTGCCCAAGGTTTTAACTGTAGCCATGGTTAATTTTCGTAAGGGAATGGGTTCCCTACTGAAAAATCCAGAAAAGACCAGCATACGCTGGTAGCTGGTTTTAGCTGGTTTAAGATGGCAGTAGCTAGTCTAGGCTGGTCCCCCGAGCCTGGTAAAGCTGGTCAAGCTGGTGGGTCAGCTGGACAGAGGTGTAAAAAGTACTCAAAAATGTTACTCAAGTGAAAGTACAAGTACTTAGTGTAAATTTTACTCAATTAAAAGTAAAAGTATCTGGCAAGAATCATACTTGAGTAAAAGTAAAAAAGTACAACATTAAAATTTTACTTGAGTATTAAAAAAGTAAAAGTATCAGGAAGAATGAAAACTATAGATTCTTGTTTAAGCTTTTAATCTTAATCTAAAAACATAAAGTGAATTAACCACATACAAGGTTTTATGCTGCCTTACAACTGTTTGTATTTAATTGTATTTAATTATCAATCTATAAAACTACCTAATTTCAGTGTGCAACATGCTACTCAAAGTTGTAAAACCTCGAATTTAACTTAAGCAGAAGCTGATTTTCAAAATTGAGTATCAAGCCTCTCACAGGCAGCCGATGCAGAAAGAGTTGTATTAGACCGTGTTCACACAGTCAGTCCAAATCTGATTTTGGTGCATATCCGATTGGAATCCAATCACATTTAGAACGTGTGAACGGCCAAAAAGCACATGAAATCTGTTTTTTTTTTTTTTTCGTTTCAGGCTATATCCAGAGGTGGTTTGAAATACTTTTCAAATCACATTTCAAGTCTGACTGCTCTGATCGCATTTTTGTAACTTTTAGTTTACGTCATGTTGTCGCATCACGTAAAATTTAAACACGATTGTTGTGCCAGTATGATGTCATTGCCATAGAAACAGTGCAGATAATCCGGAAAATGGTGAAACACTACAGGACGCACAGATTGGATCTTAACAGTTGTGATACACAATGTGGACAGTAAGTCTGTCCAATCAGACATGCACCAAAATCAGATTTGGCTTGACAGTGTGAACAAGGTCTTCAAAGAGAGGCTGCAAATAGAAGGGAACGTGAGCAGAGACTTCCTGGTGTCTGAAACTCAGATCAGATATCCATCCAACCTTTCCCGGGCCAACAGATGGCCAACCCATCCCAGATTTTCCCTTGGCCTTAGCTTGGGCGCCTTAAGTCCGGGGCATTTGCCCTTCGCTTACTCTACCCGAGAGGGCCTTTCCAACGGGCCAACCCACGAGTCTCTAGCTGTTTCCCCGGCCGAGACACGGCGGTCCTTTCCTCGATTTTACCTTAAGTCCCCTTGAGTATAAGCATCCCAAAGGCATCCAAGCTATGGCCGTTGGAATGACCGCTGTTTCTCAGCCGGAAAGGGTTACAGAGTCACGGTTGGCTAGCTGGAAAGGCCCTCTCATGTAGGATAAGGGATGCCAAGGGCGAATGCCTCGGACTTAAGGCGACCGAGCTACGGACGTTTGAAATTCAGGAGACCATCAGCCGCAGAAAGGGTTAGAGAGTCGGGGGTTGGCTCAAAATAGAATAAAGTGATCTCTAAAAATAAGTACTTTTTTACTGTAAATAAAATTGTAAGGAGTAAAAAGTACTTTTTTTCTTAAAAATTGTACTCAAGTAAAGTAAAAATACCCAAAAATAATACTTAGGTACAGTAATTAAGTAAAAATACTCAAGTACTTAACACCTCTGCAAATCAGTGAGAGAATCGTGACAAAACTGCAAGCGCAGAGGGACCAGTAGATGTCGGTTATTTCAGGAAATAGTTTTCCTCCGTATGCAACGGAAGTCATTTACAACTGGTTTATTTTACACACAGAGACAGATTCTGCGCGATTAATTCATATTTGCCGTTCATGAACGTGTGCTTTTGATTGCACACCACTGTTTGCAGACTTGCAATGCTTTTGGCAGTATTTCAGCGCAAAAACCGTGCCAAAGGTGTAAGCGCGGAAAAACTGAGGTCAGATGCATACAGTTCATACTTATTTGCGTAAATATGAAGTTTCAGTTTTACAACACATGACTTACACTTAAAAAAACAGTAGAATGTTGCAAAACTTGTTTTCTTACGCTTGCAATGCTTGGAATGTCACGTACACTCTCACAAATATGATTCTGCGCATGCAAATCTTTTTGACGTTATTTTACCCTCATATTAATATAACATAAATATTTTTTGAGTGATAGAGCCAAAGTCAAAAAAACGTTAGGTTATGCCCCGCTTTCCCCTACTAATTATTTTTCCCTGGCCTGCAATTTTTTAATTTAGGGATAAACTACAGGAGTTACTTGTCAGGCTCAAGAAAACAGAGAAGATCCCAATGCAGTAAACAGAAGGTTTTATTTAAATAATAATGTGGGTAAACAGACAATAGCGCGTCTGGGCATAAAGCCACACCAGGGCAGACGGCTGAGGCGGGGAGCACACACAAGCACCGGGGAGGAGAGCCACACACGTTCGGGCTCCGGCCAGACAGCGAACGGTGGGAGAGAGTATATGTGGGGGCCAACCACAAAAGGCCAGATGACAGTCCGACTACAGGCACTCGAGGCGGAAGGAAGAGGAGATCCTGCGGCGGACAGAGAGAGAGTTAGTGGTGCTGAAGGGAGAAGCCGTGCAGCTTCAGGGCTGAAGGACCCTCCTGCTGGACAGCGGTTATGCCGTGGCGAGTGTGCGCTGCTGTAAGCACAAAGGCAGTCAATAAAACAGACAGGCAGTAAAGCAGGCAGAGGGAGAGCCGTTTCAGAGAGCCGTCGAGTAATCAAAATCCACAGCAAAAACTCCCGGATAGCAGAGAGCACAGACTGAGGGTAGGGAAGATTAAATCAATAAACTGGAAAACAGAGACAGGAACAAAATCCACAGCAAAAACTCCTGGGTAGCAGAGAGCACAAACTGGGATAGGGGAGCTTAAATCAAAAAACTGGAAACAGAGACAGAACTGGTAACTAGCAGAGCTAGTAATTTGGCGAGTACACACAAAGTGACAGACAAGTCTATAGACAAAGAGACAGGCGAGTATATCGAAAAACGGACTTGCAAAGACACACTAGACACACAGGGATTAAATACACAGATCAGACGAGAGGATAACAAGCAACAGGTGAGGAAGACGAGAGGAGGCATTCACAGTGAACAGGAACACCTGTGAGGGAAGCACACGTGAACCTGTAAAACACATACAAACACAAGACAACCACAGTACCAACAAGACAAAACGTCTCGGGTTACGTAGGTAACCCTGGTTCCCTGAGAAGGGAACGAGACGCTGCGTCGCCATAGCAACGCTTTGGGGAACGCCTCGGCGTGACTGATCTGAAGCACGTGTAGAACATAATCAATAATTAGATGATTGGAAATAGGCTGGATGCCGCGCGGACCACGGGTATAAAAAGGCATCCCACACAAACACACTCGCTACCAGTGCCGAAGCAAGTGCCTACAGGGATGCAGGGAGTATGGCATGGAGACGCAGCGTCTCGTTCCCTTCTCAGGGAACCAGGGTTACCTACGTAACCCGAGACGTTCCCTTTCGAGGAACTCGAGCTGCGTCGCCATAGCAACGCTTTGGGGAACGAGATGCCCACGCTTCCATACTACCAAATGCCTGTAGCGTGTATAACTGAACACAGTCAGGGCAAGAGAACCTGGGACCCCAAGGAGGGGTCCAGGTCTAAATTATAAAATCTGACAAAGGTGAGCGGCGAAGACCAACCGGCCGCATCACATACGTCCTGGAGTGAAGCGCCTGACCCTAAGGCCTTGGAGGCAGCCATACCCCGGGTAGAGTGGGCCCTCACAGCTACGGGTGAGGGTAAGCCCTGATGTTCATACGCCAGTGAGATAGTCTCCACTATCCATCTGCTCAGAGTCTGCTTGGTCGCCGGTAAACCTTTTCTGGGTGAACCAAAGCACACAAATAACTGCTCGGACTTCCTCCACTGAGCAGTCCTGTGAACATACGTATCCAGTGCTCGCACAGGACACACCAAATTCAACTTTTCATGGTCCGCGCTCCTGAAGGGGGGAGGACAAAGGGCCTGTAGAACAATGGGCCTCGGCACATTGTTCAGCACCTTGGGTATATAACCTGGCTTCGGGTGTAAAAAAGCCTTAGCCATCCCAGGTGCAAACTCCAGACATGTCGGGATACTGACAGGGCCTGAAGGTCCCCCACTCGCTTTAAAGAGGTGATAGCCGAAGGAACACAGCCTTAAAGGCCAGAAACCTATCTGGCAAAGTCTCAAATGGCTCGAGCGGAGCCGACGAGAGCCCTTCCAACATGACTGCTAGGTCCCAAGTTGGCACCCTTGTGCGGCTAACACATCGCAACCTGCGAGTGCCACAAAGAAAGCGAGCCAGTAACGGGTGTCTACCCACTGATGAGCCTTCCACCGAAGTATAGTAGGCAGAAACTGCTGCCGTTTAAACCTTAATGGTGAAAGGAGTAAACTCAGAGAAACGCTCCTGCAGAAACCTCAGCACTACATTGACAGGCAGTTATAACTGGGTCTGTCAGATGAGCTGAACACCAAGAGGTGAACATTTCCCACTTAAGGGAATAAAGTCGCCCCGTGGAGGGATAAACACAACCACGGGGGGAAAGCATACAGACGTAGCCTCGGCCATGCCTGTACCACGGAAAACCACAGTGGGCAAAGTGTGGTGTCCTGGGATGCAAACAGATCTACCTCTGCGCGTCCTAACCTTTTCCAGATGTGGTTCACCACATCTAGATGAAGTTTCCACTCCCACCGGAGATGTCTGTTGTCTCGAAGGGGCATCTGCCACATTCAGGTGGCCTGGTATGTAGACTGCCCTCAGAGAGTCCAGAAGTGTATGGTAGGCAGAAACTGCTGCCACCTATACCTTAAAGGTGGAGTAATGATATGGTCTCCACAACCTCAGTTGGGAGCCTGACATCCTTCCAAAGGAGTATGGTAGGCAGAGACTGCTGCCACCTAAACCTTAGGGTGGAAGGAGTTAACCCAGCAGAGAATTGCTCCTGCAGAAACCTCAGTACCACGTCAAGGGGCAGTTGACTGGGTCTGTCAGGTGAGCTGAACACTGAAATGTGAAGTTTCTCTACTTTAGGGCATAAGCTTCCTTGTTGAGGGAGCTCTGAAGAAATCATCTGGTTCCCACAACCTCATTCGGGAGCATGAGGTCACTTCAAAGGAGCATGGTAGGCAGAGACTGCTGCCACCTAGACCTTAAGGGGTGGAAGGAGTTAAGCCAGCAGAGAATTGCTGCTGCAGAAACCTCAGTACCACATAAACACGGCAGTTGACTGGGTTTGTAAGGGGAGTTAAACACCAATAGGTGAAAGATTCTCCACTTAAGGGCATAAAGCTCTCTCGAGGGTTGTCCAGACGAAATATGAGGTCCTTCCAGAAGGAATACGGAAGGCAGAAATCGCTGCCACCTAAGCCTTAAGAGTGGAAGGAATTAAGCCAGCGGAGAATTGCTCCTGCAGAAACCTCAGCACCACATAAACAGGGCAGGTGATAGGGTCTGTCACGTGAGCTGAACACCATGAGGTGAAGTTTCTCCACTTAGGGCCTAAGCTCCGTGAGGGAGCTCTGGAGTAATCATCTGGTCTCCACAACCTCAGTTGGGAGCCTGACATCCTTCCAAAGGAGTATGGTAGGCAGAGACTGCTGCCACCTAAACCTTAAGAGTGGAAGGAGTTAAGCCAGCAGAGATTTGTTCCTGCAGAAACTTCAGCACCACAACAACAGGGCAGTTGACTGGGACTGTCAGGAGTAAAGTATGGTCTCCACAACCTCAGTTGGGAGACCTGAACCTGCGAGCCTGGCCCCCTCAAAGGCCAAGCTGACAGCTATCAGATCTCTGGCAAACTTTCTCCAGAACTTCTGTGGCAGAGTGATTGGGGGAAAGAAGAGAAAACCACATTAGGCAGTGTGTGGTGTCCTGAGACGCAAACAGATCCACCTCTGCGCGTCCAAATACTCTCCAGATGTGGTTCACTACATCTGGCTGGAATCTTAACTCCCCGGGAATGGGCTTTGCCTTACAGGGCATCTGCCATATGCAAGTGGCCTGGGTCTAAACTGTCGTCAACGAGTACAGTTTGTCCAGAGACCACAAATGCCATTATCCCAAAATCAACAATGTTGTGATTTTGGCACTATCGGCTTTTCATAACTGTACTCCAACCTGTAAGGGATGTGCCTGTTGTCAGCAACACACGCCAGCAGCGCACACCCAAAACAGTCCTTAGGATAGAAACCAAGGTTTTCTTCACACCACCAGAGCACGCAGACAACGATGCGTGACTTTGATTGCAGACCTCCTTAGAGATTCATTTAAGAAACCACCGATTTGATGTCTGTCTAGACAAACACATGATGGCTCCTCAGGTCTAGAAGGAAATGGGAGTCTAACCCATACCACCATCATTTCCAAGGCAATTTCAGTGCCATAGCCGATGATGAGTTTCAGCGATTTTGATCCTTTTGGCTTTCCATAATCGCACCAACCTGTGAGGGACGCTACTGTTGTCAGCGTCACACATCGACAACGCGCACCCAACACAGGACCTTGGGACAGAAGCCATGCTTTCTTCCTGTTACCACAGCACGCAAAAAACGGTGCGTGACATAGATCATGCGAGACGGTTGAATGAAGACATAAGCTCTATGTAAGGAATCAGTCCTCGGATCTGATTAAAATCACAGTCTGTCTCAGTCACAGGATAGGACTGAGCTGCATCATTGAACAATTACAAATCCCTCCTTTTGAAACAATAAAGCAATGGCTGTAGGTCATCATTTCTCTCATGTGGAGGTTCTACAGCCTCCTGCACAAGAATGTATACCTGCTCCCCACTGGAGCCGGCTGTATGCAGTTCCACCAGTGCAGGTGAAGGTTAATTGCAGCTGCCTGTGGTACTACGCACAGCAGTGAGTGTGCCCTGCGAGGGCACTGAAGGGAAGCAGGCACCATAAATGGGGTGTGAGCTGCTTCGCTTCAATAAGAAATAGTGAGTGCCACGAACGAAGACGTTACCCGCCTCAGTGGATGAAGGACTCGAGTCGTAACACAAAAGATCATATCTTGACCAGCGGACGATCAGGAGAATATGCTGTGTACAGCTGTACAAGCAACACTCAGCATAAACACAAAATCACTGCTTGACACAGCTCACACAGGCTGTGACAAGCAGATATACATACATAGCCTACACCTACAGGTGTAGAAAACGTAAAAATATTATTATTTTCATTATTATGTGTATGTACATACATATAATACCTCCATACTGTAAGAAGAGAGGAGGCTTCACGTGGAGACTGCACGTTTAGCCTTAAACAGTAGGCGGATTATGAAGATGATCCATCTCTCCGGAGATAGACAGCTGAAAATATATGGCTCTCACGCAGGGCGCCTTCCCGATCCGGCGAGTGAGAGAGAGGGACTTCACGTGCAGGCGGAGATACCGCCGCCTGCGCGAAATCATATGGCGACTCCCACGAGTGCAACCGCCGCTGAGAAGCGGGATCGCAGCCGCGAACCCAAGCTTCCTAGAGAGCGAGAGACAGATGTCACGGGTGTAGGCGGGGATACCGCCGCCTGCACGCACGAGTGCAGTCACCGCTTTGCCTCGACAGAAGCGGGACCGGATCCGTGAGGACGCGAGCCTTGAGATATCCTTCTCTAGCGCGAAGCTGGAGCGCAACACGTGCACGGGAATGCTCACAGTGCACACAGCCAGGTTTCTCAAAAGCCAACTGTGCGTGCCGCGCTCTAGACACATGTGAATCCTTGTCTGTGATATCGCGCCGACAGGGAGATACACATACTCGAACTTCATGAAACATACTTCAGATTTATGCAAACGTACACGCAGTCACTTGCTGAGGCACTAAAAGCGAGTGTGTTTGTGTGGGATGCCTTTTTATACCCGTGGTCCGCGCGGCATCCAGCCTATTTCCAATCATCTAATTATTGATTATGTTCTACACGTGCTTCAGATCAGTCACGCCGAGGCGTTCCCCAAAGCGTTGCTATGGCGACGCAGCTCGAGTTCCTCGAAAGGGAACCATAAATATATTTATATATATAAACATATATAAATATATATATATGCATGAAAACAGAACACTAGACTAAACAAGACATAAAAACAAAGACTGGAAAATGCAAGGGAGCGGGGAAAAATAACACACAATGACAAGAGAATACAAGGGAGCAGGGAAAAGTCACAAGACACGGGAAAAACGTGGTCTGATATGACAATACCAAAACCACGTTCTCCCACAAAAAACATTGTACTGTCAGGACCCTGCCATACACAACTAGATATAATTACCAAACCAGATTATGGCAGAGTCCTCACATTACTGTCTGAGTATGTTGTGGACACCCTCGGCTACATTCAGACAGTCAGAGACTTCTGTGACAGAGTGGACAAATGGATCCTTCAGAGAGACGGAGCTGGACACGATAAGAGATATTAAGGATCAAGCAGACAAAATCACTCTTAAGTTTGACCATGTTCAGCGCTCAGAGAATAAAGTCAAGGGTTTTGGCGAGTACCTGTGGAATGGTTTGACTCAGCTGACAGCTGACTCCAGACGTCAAACACTGGAGAAGACACTGGGTGGTGTCCTGAAGGACACTTTTGAGGGGCTGGAGAAACTTGAGCACTTCCTGGATGCAGTAGAGAAACTAGTTGTTACCTCGCTATTTGTTTTCACTGAACAAAGTTTCCTGCCAATGGGCGAGAGTCCTGCATGTGTGCGATCGGTCATCACAGCTGCAAGGAAGGCCTCATCTCTACTTATTCACTTCAAACGAAACAATTAAACTTTTTTTCTTCCCATTGTCTAAGAGTGTATTATGGTCTGGAGACATTCATGGGTAAGTATTTTAAATAATGATTGCATGTTAATGTTTTCCCTGTATGCTTTTGACCGTACTAAAGCAAAACTACCATAATATGTTTGTAGTAGGGCTGTCAAAAGATTAATCGCAATTAATCCCATACAAAATATTGTTTTTTTAAATAAAAGTTTGTTTTTGCATAATATGTGTGTGCACTATGTGTAATTATTTTGTTTATATAAATACACATGCATGTATGTATTTAAGAAATTTTTACATGTATAAATATATTTATTTAGATTTTGATATATTTTGTTTTATATACAGTCTTGTTCAAAATAATAGCAGTACAATGTGACTAACCAGAATAATCAAGGTTTTTAGTATATTTTTTATAGCTACGTGGAAAACAAGTTACCAGTAGGTTCAGTAGATTTTCAGAAAACAAACAAGACCCAGCATTCATGATATGCACGCTCTTAAGGCTGTGCAATTGGGGTATTAGTTGAAAGGGGTGTGTTCAAAAAAATAGCAGTGTCTACCTTTGACTGTACAAACTCAAAACTATTTTGTACAAACATTTTTTTTTTCTGGGATTTAGCAATCCTGTGAATCACTAAAGTAATATTTAGTTGTATGACCACAGTTTTTTAAAACTGCTTGACATCTGTGTGGCATGGAGTCAACCAACTTGTGGCACCTCTCAGCTGTTATTCCACTCCATGATTCTTTAACAACATTCCACAATTCATTCACATTTCTTGGTTTTGCTTCAGAAACACTTTTTTGATATCACCCCACAAGTTCTCAATTGGATTAAGGTCTGGAGATTGGGCTGGCCACTCCATAACATTAATTTTGTTGGTTTGGAACCAAGACTTTGCCCGTTTACTAGTGTGTTTTGGGTCATTGTCTTGTTGAAACAACCATTTCAAGGGCATGTCCTCTTCAGCATAGGGCAACATGACCTCTTCAAGTATTTTAACATATGCAAACTGATCCATGATCCCTGGTATGCGATAAATAGGCCAAACACCATAGTAGGAGAAACATGCCCATATCATGATGCTTGCACCTCCATGCTTCACTGTCTTCACTGTGTACTGTGGCTTGAATTCAGAGTTTGGGGGTCGTCTCACAAACTGCCTGTGGCCCTTGGACCCAAAAAGAACAATTTTACTCTCATCAGTCCACAAAATGTTCCTCCATTTCTCTTTAGGCCAGTTGATGTGTTCTTTGGCAAATTGTAACCTCTTCTGCACATGCCTTTTTTTTAACAAAGGGACTTTGCGGGGGATCTTGAAAATAGATTAGCTTCACACAGACGTCTTCTAACTGTCACAGTACTTACAGGTAACTCCAGACAGTCTTTGATCATCCTGGAGGTGATCATTGGCTGAGCCTTTGCCATTCTGGTTATTCTTATATCCATTTTGAGGTTGTCTTCCGTTTTCTTCCACGTCTCTCTGGTTTTGCTCTCCATTTTAAGGCATTGGAGATCATTTTAGCTGAACAGCCTATCATTTTTTGCACCTCTTTATAGGTTTTCCCCTCTCCAATCAACTTTTTAATCAAAGTACGCTGTTCTTCTGAACAATGTCTTGAACGACCCATTTTCCTCAGCTTTCAAATGCATGTTCAACAAGTGTTGGCTTCATCCTTTAATAGGGGCCACCTGATTCACACCTGTTTCTTCACAAAATTGATGACCTCAGTGATTGAATGCCACATTGCTATTTTTTTGAACACACCCCTTTCAACTAATTGCCCAATTGCACAGCCTTAAGAGCGTGCATATCATGAATGCTGGGTCTCATTTGTTTTCTGAGAATCTACTGAACCTACTGGTAACTTGTTTGCCACGTAGCAATAAAAAAATATACTAAAAACCTTGATTATTTTGGTTAGTCACATTGTACTGCTATTATTTTGAACAATACTGTATAGATTAAAAAATATATACATACATAACATTTTTCTTAAATGTGTACATGTATGTGTGTATTTATAGGGGTTATTCGATCTACGTCATCAATGTTCGCGGCGGCCATATTGTTGACATAGAACTGTCAGTCTGTCAATTGACAAGCGAGGCAGCGTGGGTATTATGCATGGTATTATCGGTGTCAAATTTTTTAAACCGCGCGATGGTGTGTGGTGTAATACACGGATGTTCTAACAACAGCAAAAAGAACCCCGGAATTAGTTTTTATGCGATACCGACTTTCAGAAAACATGAAAGGAAGGAGACAGAGGAGTTGAACCAGCGAAGGAGAGACTCCCAACAACAAAGTCTGTCCCCATCATTTTACCACAGGTAACGCAAAGTCTGTCCCCATCATTTTACCACAGGTAACGTTAGGGATATATGCTCACAGCAAAGTCTGTCCCCATAATTTGATCACATATGGTTAGCTGTTAGCAGTGGCTGAAACTGCTCTTTCAAATAAGCTGCCATAAATTGAGACAGTTATTAAATTAGTATTAAAGGGGCGGTGAATTTGTCGATTTTATTGTTTTATACTGTTGCCTGATGTCTACTTCTGATGTCCGCGTGGTTTTTACATTCAAAAACATCAAAAACAATAAGTAATAGGCTATTATGTAACATAGATTAGTGGCTGTCTGGAGAAATGGTTCGTTTGAAGGGGCGGGCCGCATTGAAGACCTGGACGTAAACACCCACTGCTATGATTGGACGGCTTCCTTCCCCGTCATTACATGTGGGGAAATGTTTTAAAAACATTAATGTGATAAAAATAGCAGCCGAACACAAATATGTTTGAGCCACAAAAGATTCTGGGTGCTAAATATGATACACATAAATGACAATACGTATATTAAAGTAGAAACAAAACTCGACGTGACTAAATTACCGTATACAACACAGTAAGCGCGCATCAGAATCTAAACTGCGGCTAATAAATCCTTATCAATAACTTTGTATAATTCGATTGTGCTTGTGAGGTTGCTTTTACTTTCACGTAATATTAAATACCACAGTTATATGATAAAAAATAAGCTTTGTTGAGTGTTTGACCTTTCAAACGTAACTCGCCTAAATTACCGTATACAACACAGTAAACGGGCATCAGAATCTAAACTGCGGCTGATAAATCCTTCTTTATAAATAACACTGTATATTTCTACCGTTAAATTACAGTCGTGTTGTTAAGTGGTGTATCTTTATTAATCGTTTAATGTTTTTAGTACATTAAAACAGTCAAACATACGTGTTTAGACACGGATGTTACAACAGACATATCAAGCGATCTCTTCTAACAAAGCAATAGTGAAACGCAGTAACTTAAATAAAGTAAAATGTCTTACTGTGTATAATGCTGTTTCATTGTTGTCAGATCCAATATAAGTGGTGCTTTTAATCACAGTCTCTCTGCAAATCCAGCATCGACTTCTTTCCAAATAAATCCGTGTACACAAAGTTAACAAACACTCCCCACACGAGCTGTAACTTCTTAAAAAGCAAACTTTTTCCAGGCATTTAATGTTATGTTCCAAGCCTCCGAATTAAAGTATTTAGCTTCTGTGTTGTTCCCACGCGGTTCTTCCACAACCGAAAATGCGTTTCCAGTCTATCATAACAGATCACCGCGTCAAAATAAAAGTCTCTCAGAAAAAATGTATTTAAAAGTCATTTTGGTTACATTTGTCAATCTTTAAAGACATATTTACTTGTTGAGACACACGTGTGTCACGCGAAGCTGTGGGCGGGACTTCAAAAGTGGTCCTTGTATTTGGCTATGGGGCGGTGCTTCAATTCTACTTTGACGTCATAGATTTCCGAATTCCACACTGGCTTGTTTTACTGGCTTGGTGCCAAAAACGGTTATATTTCAGAAGCACGGACGTTTTCAGTTCTGAAACTTGCAGGATGTTCATTTAAGTATGATGACCTCTTATATAACAAATTATCAAGTTAAAATTGAGTATTTGATTCACCGCTCCTTTAATAACTATATGAACATAATAATAGGTCTGGCATTGATAGTTAGGGAATTAAGGGCCGTCCACATTATAACGATAACTATAAAAAATATAGTTTTGAAAATCGTTTTATATTAAACAGAATAGCGGAGCTCACACCAAAACTATAACGATACAGATACAACGAACAACATCATTGGGATCACTTTCTGAGCGATTTTTCCCACCTGATGAAGGATAAACCTTTGATAGCATTTAAATCTATTTGAACTTCAAGTGCACGAGCACTTAAAATGACAGTGAAGCTCATTGCTGAGGTCTATAACATTAGATTACCTGCAGTTGCTTTGAAAATTGACTACGTAATGCTTTTTAATCTATTACATTAACTAACTGTTATGCCAAAAGGTAAGAGATTACACAAACTATTAGATTCACTGTTTAGAGTTAAGCGAAACGCAGCGTGTTGAGGACATCTGCAAAAGTTTTTATTACAAGCAATATTAAAGGCAAGTGATTTGCGCGAGTGCCGTGAGCGAATTAGCATAAACGTATTGTTTGGTGATGTGGACGATGATATAGTTATTGTTATAGTTATCATTATAATGTGAACGGCCCTTCAGTGCTTGTATGATTAATGCGGATACTGTATGAATGATATAGTTATAAATATCCGGATAAGTTACGGCTGGAAATAAGGACGAATCTTTACTTAAGGCTATTGGGTCTATTTGATATGGTTCCACAATAATCAAGCTCATCTTCTCTTAATACAGACGAGATGAAGCCATTAAGGCTACTGCTACTGCTCCCCTCGACTCAAATCTACGTGCGGCTAGGGGCAGGACAGATGTCATATCAACAAGATGGCCGCGGTTAGAGACTTCCGGTGTTTGCGAATAAGCCTACATACAAAATAATTACAGAGTGCACACACGTATATTTTGCTAAATCAAACTTATATTTTGTATGCGATTAATCTTAGATATTTAGGAAACATGCTTTGTTCACCAAGCTACAATGCTATAACCAGTCAACTTTAATATGTGGGTTCTGTATAAGAATGCCTGCTTTTGTTTTTGGTCTGTGTGATTGTCACAGGTCGGGGCGGACCACAGACTGTGTGCGTCTCGCTCCTTCCTAAGTTCCACCTAGAGGAGGTCCCAAAAGCACCCCAATGACCAAACAACGAGAGTTAAGTAGATTAAAACAGTAAACTTTATTTAAATTATTTAAAAAATGGTAGGGAATGGGGAAAGGGAATCTAAAAAAAAAGTCTCGTTTCTCGCCCTCAGAGGGAATACTACGGGGCCGGAGACGTTGGAGGGGAGAAGCCTTCTCTGCAGGACCAGGGGACAACAGGGCAAGGGCCGGGCAGAGATCCTTCGTCCACGGCCCACCTCCTGTGTATAAGGACTTTTCGTGGCGCGCCTCGTTCCTCCTGAGGGCAGAATAAACAACAAGTAAGTTCTTCCTTGGATCGCTCACACTATGCCTCCTTTCTGGGTGCCTGTACCAGCGATAAGGTAAGTATCTTCCTTTCTTCGCAGGTTTCCTAGGGCGAGGGGTCGTCGCTGGGTAAGTTAGCTTCAGCTCGTGAGAAGGTGAGTATCTTCTTTACTCTACAGGTTCTCTAGGGCTGTGGGTCGTTGCTAGGTAAGTAAGCTTTAGCTCGTGCGAAGGTAAGTATCTTCCTTGCTTTACAGGTTCTCAAGGGCTGTGGGTCGTTTGCTGGGTAAGTTAGCTTTAGCTCGTGGGAAGGTAAGTATCTTTTTTACTTTACAGGTTTTCTAAGGCTGTGGGTCGTTGCTGGGTAAGTTAGCTTTAGCTCGTGGGAAGGTAAGTATCTTCTTTACTTTACAGGTTTTCTAAGGCTGTGGGTCGTTGCTGGGTAAGTTAGCTTTAGCTCGTGGGAAGGTAAGTATCTTCTTTGCTTTACAAGTTTTCTAAGGCTGTGGGTAGTTGCTGGGTAAGTTAGCTTTAGCTCGTGGGAAGGTAAGTTCAGAATTGAAATCCATACATCATCGCAACCGTCCAATGCAGCAGGAGGCGAGGGGCTTTGACGGACTCACGGTCGAGGCCGACACGTTACGTCCCGCTGAATGAACTCCAAAGGGCCAATGACCGCACGTCCTCTTCCCTAGACAGGCGAATATCTAGACGAAAGACAGGAGTTATCACACATTAGTTGTTATATGGAACGTACGTAAGAACGCCCAGGTTCCCTTGGTCCCTCCTCAACTACTCCTCACCATACCTCACTCAGTGTTTCCACGTAACTCCCCTTACCAGGGGTTCCTCAAATCCGTGGCGCCCTCCGCTTCTCCTGGAGGCAGAACAGGGAAATACAATTAGTGCTTCGTCCAGTAAATTTCTTCTACCTACCACCACCAGTCGTCTGATGTGTTTTGCCTCTTCTCTCGCCCTTTAGGCTACTATGGCGAACTCCACCGGGCACTTCACAGCCGTCGAAGATGAATCGATGATGGCTGGGAGAGGAGAGGTCGACTACGGATCCCGGGAGTAAGTTGTTTCGCCAGCCGGGACTGGAGGCGAGGTATACAACACAGAGGTAAGTAAGTTGCAAACTGGGGCTTTGCGTTCCTCTTTGGGTCGTGCTAGAAGCAGAGGTAGGTTACACCACTCAGGTAAGGTATGCACACAGAGGCAAGTGGGTTACAGACTGGGGCTTTACATTCTTCTTCGGGTCGTGCTAGGAGTAAAGGTAAGATACACCACACAGGTAAGGTATTTACACAGAGGTAAGTAAGTTGGTAATGGTTACCTCACGCTGTTCCCGGGGGCAGTGGACTTGCAGAGCAATGACTGGCAGGGCGTACGGGGCCGAACGTTTCCCTAGCTCCCCTCTTCTATCTGGTCCCCGGGGTACTGAGCTGGGGCGAACTCTTTGGAGAGGCCCCGCACGCAGGTGTTCAATGTAGGCAGCTGTATACAACAATGGCCTTCGGCCCAAACAATAAATACCAGTGCTTACTCACACTGATGCACAACTTTAATTCACCACCGCCCTCTCTCAGGATCGGCGGGGGTTAATGTTGACACACTGAAGATTCGACGATTTGATTTCCTTCCTTTATACTGGACTGGCCTCAACGTGCTGGTAGCTTCACACGGCTTCAGTGGACTGAAAGCGGCTTCCGTCTCTATAAGCACAGCACTGCACTGCAAGCTTAGTGTACACACACACAAAGTAAAAGCTCAAGACTCACCCACACCATTTCTCACACACTTTACGTGACATAAGGATTTGGCCGGTTCAGCCCAGGTCCCTCGTGTGACTCGTTGGCTCACTTCCCAGCACAAAAAAAAAGGGTTCTAAGGGGTTGGTCGTCAGATCTCCCAACCTCTCCAAGTATGTTCCGCTTGGCTCGCCCACGCTTCTCTCATCCAGTGGGGACGAACTCTTGGGCAACAACTCACAACATGCGTTGGGAAAACAGACACGCTTCACCAAGACTCTGTATAATATAATTAAGATACTCACATACAATGGGGTCTGTTCACAAGGGGCATACTCTTATTTTCCTCCTAATATTCTCTCCCGGCTCACCTACGCTTCTCTCCACTGTAGGGCCGTTGCTGTAAACAACTCAAAACACACTTCGGGTAATCCTTCCTTCG
Organism: Paramisgurnus dabryanus; assembly: GCF_030506205.2. Taxonomy (NCBI): domain Eukaryota; kingdom Metazoa; phylum Chordata; class Actinopteri; order Cypriniformes; family Cobitidae; genus Paramisgurnus; species Paramisgurnus dabryanus. Next base: position 28,279,890 of record NC_133355.1, on the reverse strand, counting down.
TAATACTTGTAAGATAATCCCCTGTTTCTCACATGTCCATACATCCGCAAATCAACACTGTTCTTCCATATACAATCGACCCCGTCGCGTAGATCAATCGTTTTCCTTTCACCCAGTCATTTCTTACTCCATAAACTGGCTTCCGTTTCTTTCCCCAAGGGATTGATCTCGAACATGCACACGAGTCTGCACAGCAGCGAATAAAGCACACAACCAACTCCCCGTTTGTGTTTTCAGAGGCCTTATTATACTCTGCTTCTCCCCTTCAACGACCTATCAGCGATCGCTTTACTCATTGCCCACACCTGTGCATAATACGGCTTGATTTACTTTCGGGGAAACCCCGGAAATTCCGGTGTTCGGAGTTCGCCTTCCGTGCGGAACCCATCTTCCCTACTTTTGGTTCCGCCCTGACAGATCGTCAACGGTGACAGGTACGTTTCAATTACAAGATACTCTTACTTGACTTTGAACGGTGTTTCTTCTATCTTCACAGATCCCAGACATATCACAGCAACGTGTTTCAGCACCAGAACGACTCACAACCCAACCGGTATCCGCAGCACACATCCAACGCGATCAAACTTCTGACTGACAAGTAACTTCCTACACACAACAACGCCGTCCTGTCGCCCGGACCAGCCCCGCACTCTTCCTAGCGGTCGCCGGATCAGCAGAGCCTGCAGACTCTTCGGAGGCTGGTCTTTGCTGTGCTGCCCAAGGCGGAAGTTGACTCGCCCGAAATCGACTCCACTCTGCACTTCAGTCTGCCTTTTATGTCTCTATCAATCATAGGGACCGCCCAGTCAATGATCGCTCTCTCATTTATGCACCTGTAATGAATTAAGCTTGATGTTGTCACCATGGAAAACCAGGAAGTACGGGTGTTTTAAAAATTTGGTCCGGGCGGAACCTCTCCTCTCCATTTTTGGTTCCGCCCGGACCAAATTTTATAAATTTTTAAATTCCGCCCTAAAAGATCACACCCACTGCACATTTACCCAGGTCCAAACAAAGAGAAAAAAACTATAGGCTACTACTACATATTTGTTGTCCCCGTACTATTACTTTGCAAACTGAGAATTTACAATATTTTACAACTTATGAGGAATATCATGACATTTTATCATAGTTACATAGCACGCAACCACCGAAAGATATAAAAATGATCGTTATAAACGTTATCAAAAGCCACACAAGCTGGTTTGTCATTAGGAAAGCAATAAAATCATTGAAAATGTATAAGTTTGATAAAATTATGGTAGGTAAACACAAAATGTGAAGCATTGCATTCCTTGCTTTAGATTACTTGTGGGATTTAACTTTGTGTCATGCAAATTTTCAACTTTAGTTTAAAGAGATAGTTCACCCAAAAATGAAAATTCTTTCAACATTTACTCACCCTCATGTTGTTCCTAACCTGTAGATTTTTTTTTTGTTCTAATGAACACAAATGAAGATATTTTTAGAAATGTTTGTAACCAAACCATTCATTGACCCCATTGATTTCTATAGTAGGAAAAAAGAATACTATGGAAGTAAATGGGGTCCATGAACGGTTTGGTACAATTGTGGTTGTATGAATTAATACGAATTAGCCACCTTGTAAAATGCGTACATGAGGTTGCATTGGTGTCTGGCAACCCATGTGAGCTTCGAGTCTTAGGTGGGGGGGGCAGAGATAAAACCCTCTCTGATATTTAGAATTTGGACTGTGGTACCAGGTACAGCCACTAGCTGTCAATAGCACATAGTGCCTTTTTAAAAATGTCACGCTAACATGTACCGGGTCTTTACACCTAATCTCTTTACAGTTGTAAGAAGGTTGATCATTTAGTAAAGTTTCATTTGAACATACCCTCCATGCAAAAAATGATTGATCATTTGACTCAGTTTAGCATAATAAGGTGAGAGATCATCAGACCTTTACTCTAAGATGAATTACAAATGACTCTGCCATTAATCTTAAACTTCCTTGTCCAGGATGGACAGTCACACCAAGCTGGCATTTCTTTTTAAGGAAAATGCTTTGAAATTTATTGGTTTGTTCAGTCAGCGTTACTCTAGGATGGAGAAGTTCCTGTCAGATTTGGAGGAAAGTGCAGTTCAGCTGGACAGGATGAAATTTGGGGCCAATATCTCCACTGTAGCTGGTAGTTCAGTGGGGTTAGCAGGGGGCGTCTTCTCCATTGTCGGCCTCGCTCTTGCTCCTGTCACTGCAGGAGTGTCTTTAGCTCTCACTTTGACAGGAGTCAGTCTGGGGGTGACCAGCGGAGTCAATAGTTTGGTCACAGGTATCACTGAAACAGCAGTCAACATTTGCCATGGTAAAAATGCACAAAGCATTTTCCAGATGTATGTTGACGATGTGGAGAAGATTCAAGGTTGCTTGGAGCAGGCAATTGAGGAGGGTGTAGAAGGGCCTGATGTGGTGGATATAACCACAGCTATCACAGCTGGGAACTTGATAGTCCGTGTTGGAGGAGTAGCCAAAAGTATTGATGGCATTGTGGACACAGCTTCAGCTTTTAAAGTCCTTAAAAGTGAGGAGATAGTGGCCACTGCAACCAAGATAGGGCTTCAGGAGGCACAAAATACCCGTAGCATTCCCAAACTCGCTGCAGACCTGCCTGACATTGGGCAGCTGGCAAAAGGGACACCCCTAGCAAAAGGGAGCAAGAATGAAACATCTAAGCTCATCCGCTCCAGAGCAGCTCTGTGGAAATCTGGGCTTGAGGCTTGGCAGAAAATGTATGATTCCTTATGCATAGGAATATGGAGGTTGAGGAAGAGCCTGAAAGTGTTGGAGCAACCCTTTATTCTTTAGATTTAGACATGTGTGCGTAGAAAATATAGGAAACAATTTAAAAAGATAAAAACTTGGAATATTTAGTATTTGCACTTCAAAATAATTACTGTATATTTAGAAAAACAACACAGATCAGTCATCCTTTTATCAAACCTTGTGTTATGATAAAGAGCAATTCCAGCATTATGGATGTGACATTTGCACTTAAAACTTAAAAAATGAATTCATCAGAGAATGCACTTATTACCAATATATTAAACTTGATCTGTTTATATTTTCCTAAAATCTTTTTTTAATTTCTACACATGTCTGAGGAAGAAACAATGTTATGGCCATAATATTTCTCCCTTATGGACGTATGACAATTCTAAAATGTGTGCGTAACTAGGGAAAAAATGCTTTAAAAACTTTGAACAAAGACTTTGCATGGGCAAATATTGATACCTGAGATATCATTATGGTTAAAAACTTAATAGTAAGGTTGTCATTTGCATGGAATTGCCCTAAACCATTTACAGTCATTTACATTTTTAATTAGCATATGCTTTTATTCAAAGTGACTTACAAAAGCAAAGAAAAACAGAAAAATGTTTTGTTAAAGGACAAGTTCGGTATTTTACACTTAAAACCCTGTTTTCAGATTGTTTGTGATGAAATAGAACGGTTTTGACTGAAATTTCGACATATGCGGCTGCCCCGAGAATTTTGCTGGGTTTATGTTTCTGTCACAGGTCTGGGCGGACCACAGATGTAAACAAGCCACGCCCCTTCCTAGTTTCCACCGCGAGGAGGTCCCAAAGTCAACCCAATGACCAGACAGACACAAGCGTAAGTAAAATTTACAAGTCACTTTATTTAATTTATTTAAAATTGATAGGGAAAAAGGGCAAGGGTGAATTAAGATAAGGGTCTCTCCTTCTGCTCTCCAGGTGAGCCGGGAAGAAAGGCGGGGGACAGCAGGGCGAAGCTCCTATGCCTTGGCTCCTTGATCCCGTGGCGCCCTCCTTTTCCTCCTGGAGGCAGATTAAAACACGGTAAGTATTGGTTAAATGTTGCAGAGCCCAGGGGGTCTTGTTGGGGACAGGCTGGTTATCCCCTTGTCGCTTCCCGAGGGTGGTATACGGTAAGTACTTCACAGGTATGATATGCAGGTTCTCTCCTTCTGCAAGCTTTAGCTGTAACACAGAGGATTACGTGACGGACACTGGGACTTTCACTCTCACCGTGACGACGTACAGGTAAGTACCTCACAGGTATGGTATTTAGGCTCTCTCTCCTCCTTCAGGCTTTAGCGCACAGGTATGAGTTGCAGGTTCTCTCCCTCTCTGCAGGCTTTTAGCTATAACACTGAAGATTTCATAACAAGCACTGGGGTTTCGACTCTCACCTAGTCGACTTATGACGACGTGCAGGTAAGTATTTCCAGGCGTAGCATTCAGGTTCTTTCTCTCTTTCTGCAGGCTCGTAGCTGTAACACAGGGGGTTACGAAGCAGACACTGGGGTTTCAACTATCACCTAGTCGACTTATGACGACGGGCAGGTAAGTACTTCACAGGCGTGGTATTCAGGTTCTTTCTCTCTTTCTGTAGGCTCGTAGCTTTAACACAGAGGATTACGTCATGGACACTGGGACTTCAACTCTCACCTAGTCGACTTATGACGACGTGCAGGTAGGTACTTCACAGGTATGGTATTCGGGTTCTCTCTCCGTCGGCAGGCTTTTAGCTGTAACACAGAGGATTTCGTCACGGACACTGGGACTTCAACTCTCACCTAGTCGACTTATGACGACGTGCAGGTAAGTACTTCACAGGTATGGTATTTCGGGGTCTCTCTTCGTCGGCAGGCTTTTAGCTGTAACACAGAGGATTACGTCACGGACACTGGGACGTATTCAAATACACCACTAGGATCTTCATCAGCAACTCTTACGGTAAGTCACTCCTCCTCAATGCTCCAAACACAACAGTAATGCACATAAATCCATTCGCATCCAAACTCTTCAGGGTTATCACTTACTTAGCCGCTGGCTCTATTTTCCTCTTCTGCTTTGTTCCCAGTAAACAAACTCCTTACTGTTTCCAGCGTGACTGTGCCCAGGTCCTTCCTCTCTGTCACCGAACGGTTTGTTGACATCACACGGCCACCGCAGCTCCAACAATCAACCCCAACAATTCACAACTCCTTGTAATAAAGGCTGTCTTTTATACCTCTCTCTTCTCCACAGTGTCCAATCCCCAACCGCTACGTTTATTATCCACACCTGTGTTCAATCGGCTTGATTTCGCCTCACGGTGCTTACCGGAAATTCCGGTGTTCCGACTCTTCTGTCCGGGCGGAAACGCTTCCGGGCGGAACCAATCTTCCCCATCTTTGGTTCCGCCCCCTTGGAAATCGTCACCGTGTGACATTTCACCTCCCACCTCTACAATGGGTTTAATGGTGCACTGGAACAATCCTTCCTAAAATGCATTAAACTTTCATTTACAAAGACGTGAAACTCACCGAGTGGTCAGGTGTGTTCACTGGTATGCTCACACAAAAATAGCTGCAAAAAACACAGTTCAACAGGTTTTATCATAGTTTTTGCCAACTCCATTGACTTGTATTAGTTGTGCTGTGAGGTACGGTATTACTCCGCGCTGGGAACTTTGTTTCTATTCTTGCAATTGGCTATGGCGGATTAGCACCACCACCTGGGCTGGAGTGTCTATTATTCAAGCTCTCAGCGGAAGAATGTAGGGGTGTGAGGCGTTTGGAAAAATAGGTCCACAAGTTAACAACGAATGCTAAAACACCTGTTGGAAAGCATCTTTTGCAGCGATTTTTGTGTGAGCATATCAGTGAACACCCCTGACCACTCGGTGAGTTTCACGTCTTTGTAAACAAAAGTTTAATGCATTTTAGGAAGGATTGTTCCAGTGCACCTATACACCCATTGTAGAGGTGTGAGGCGAAACACAAACATCCGAAAATTCTCAGGGCAGCCGCATATGTCGAAATTTCAGTCAAAACCATTCTATTTCACCATAAACAATCTGAAAACAGGGCTTTAAGTGTAAAATACCGAACTTGTCCTTTAATATATATATATTATAAAAAATATTGCATATCTATGGTGGTCTAAGCTATGTACTGTATATTTAATTTACAATGTCAAATAACAAAATATTTGATAAATAAGTGGAGTAAAAATGTGTTTGTTTTGTGTCTTTTTGATTGATTGATTGATTGATTGATTGATTGATTGATTGATTGATTGATTGAATGATTGAGGGGAGTATTTACAGTATATATTTGCATTTTGTGTTATTTGCATTAAGGTAGGGTGAGACATTTAGATGTTTCATTTTGAAGAATCCTACCTTAGATCATCATGTGCAGAATATTTTAATTATTGTGTACGGTGGCCTTGAAGTGCAATTTTATTTACAAGATTTAAAACAAATTTACAAGTTTTTAAACAAATTTACAAGTTTTTTTTTTTTTTACAAATTTACAAGTTTTTTAAACAAATTTAAAAAATTTTTAATAAATGTACAAGTTTTTCAACAAATTTACAACGAGTGAACACATTTACAAGTTTTTTAACAAATGTACAAGTGTGTAGCCCCTTATGGAACGGCAGAAATTCCACAAGGGGGCGTATTTGTTCCTCAGACGTTGCACAATAAACGTGACATCTGAATATATTCATTATAAATTGTGACTGGAAAGTGAGATTCGAACGAATGTCCGTTATTGAACTAATTGTATACACTATTTATATCGTAATTCGGTCAGAAATGTCAAGATTGTGAGATGAACAAATCGCTTTGGATTAAAAGGCTTGGATATTCCATTTCATTGGACTTTTGGGGATTTATGAACAATTTGTTTTGGACAATTTCACCGAAGTGGATAATGGGAAGATTTTGAAGGTAAATAAATATCCTAAATCGGCGCCGCCCGGTTCAGGTAACTAACAAATAGATTACAGTTTTATGACTGCTAAAAATCATATTATGCTTTGTGTGTGCGCTTAATGGAATTCCGAAAGTCTAAGCTTTACAACGATGTGCCGCATGACCGTATATTTTGAAGGTTTAATGCTTCAAAGTTACAATGATGTAATGCAGCCTCACGTGCAAGGGAGGGGGTGTACCGTGTACGGCACAGTGTTCCTTATCAGGTTAAACAAATTTACAATGAGTGAATCATTTTACACATTTTTTAACAAATGTACAATGAGCAAACAAAATTACAAGTTTTTTAAACATATTTACAATAAGTGAACAAATGTACAAGTTTTTCTAAACAAATTTACAAGTGTTTAAACAAATTTACAATGAGAGAACAAAATTACAAGTTGTAAAACAAATTTACGTTTATTACGGAAAGGGTAGGAACAATACGCTGACGTCACGCATTCGAGCCTCCGGTGGAGAAACCCGGAAGTATTGCCGTGAATCACATGAGAGTTGCGAATGCGATGTTGTGTATTAGGCTGTACATCCTATAAACGAAAAGAGAGTGATAATATATATCCTTTTATCGATTCCCGAGTGACTCAAAGGGATATTGGACCTTATTTTCAGGTAAGTGAAATAGCTTTAGTTAGCTAACGCTAGCTTTCCAAGTTGCACACGTTTCGGATGGCAGTTATGAAAATAATTCACTGACTTTCTCATTAGATTACAAACAACACGAGAGGGTGCTCCAAACTTTTTAATCAGGACTGCATTGTTCGTTCGCTCCTGGAGTTACATAGACTGAAATGGGGAAGCATGACGAGTTTGTTTACATGGTGCTGTAAACTCCAACCCAGGAGGACACTTCAGAGGAATCACAGGGATAACGTGGTGTGATTTTTTTTGTGTCAAAACCAGAACTGACTTCCGAATCCACCTGGAACGCATTTACTTTGATGGAGAGAAATGGAAGTCAGTAAAAATTAAGTTGGACTCGTTTTTTTTTTTTTTAACTAATGACTGCCCAACACATGCTTATAAAGCCAGGAATAGCACACACACACACACACACACACACACACACACACACACACACACACACACACACACACACACACACACACACACACACACACACACTTCTAACAAACATGCAATGCACACATTAGATACGTGTTAGGTAAATAACTGTACAGTATTAGAACAATTATTTTACATTAAAGAAACTGCATTTCACTCATTGTTCAAAATATAGTTTTATTTATAAATGAAGTATGAAAAAATATACATGTACATTTTTAGAACCAATCATATTTACATTAAAAGCCAATGGGTACTAATACACTTTTTTACACAGGGGCCAGGGCCATGTAGTTTTGATTTTTTTTCCCTTAATAATAAAAACCTTAAAAACTGCATGTTGTGTTCACTTGTGTTATCTTCTTTGACTAATATTTAAATTTGTTTGATGATTTGAAACATTAAAGTGTGACAAATATGCAATAACATGGGAAATCTGGATGGGGACTAACACTTTTCACACCACTGTATATAAATTTGTTCCAATGTATATTTTCTATCTACTGTACACATTGTCATAGTAAAGCAAAGTAAAAACATTTAAATGAAAAAGTCTGTTTTTGGGATTAAAGGAATTTTTCACCCAATATATAGATGCGTTTGTTTTTTCATTGGAACAGATTTGGAGAAATTCAGCATTACATTGCTTACAATTGGATCATCTGCAGTGAATGGGTGCCATGAGAATGAGAGTTCAAACTTTGCACCTCTTGTGAAGTGAAAAGATGTTTGGACATTAGCCCATGTTATGCATATCCGACTGACTGTTGCCTTGGACAGATTAAAAGTCCCGTTTTTCCTGTGTTTTTAAACTATGATTGTGTTTATGGTGTGCAATATAGCGTGTGTTCATGTTTTGTGTGTAAAAAACACAGTATTTTTCACATAATTACTTATCTCTATAGCACTGTTTTCACTGTCCTAAAACCGGGCTGATTTCTTCCTTGTTCTATGAAGTCCCTCCTTCAGAAATATATATCGAGTTTTGATTGTGTAGTTCAGTGCTTCCCAATCCTGGTCCTCGAGGCCCCCCTCCCAGAAAGTTTTAGATGTCTCTTTATTTAACACACCTGATTTAACTCATCAGCTTGTTAGGGAGACATGTTTATCATTTTTGAAGTAGGCTGATAAGTTAAATCAGGTGTTTTAGATAATGAGACATCTAAAACTTTCTGTCAGGGGGGCCTCAAGGATTAGGATTGGGAAGCACTGGTGTAGTTTATTTAGTGTGTTGTGATTTAACAGCAGCTTAGCTTAGCAAAGCCATTTGAGCTTTGCTTGCGACTGACGTATTCCTGTGGGTGAGTTAGTAAAAAAACCTCTTCTTTGGATGTCATTCAATCGGGAAGTAGAGGCAGTGTTCGAATTATGTCAAAGCTTATGGGGGTCCCCTACCTAAGCCCCACCCCCTGGCCAAGCCCCACCCCCCTCATTATAGGGTCGCTGTGATTTGACAAGGTAAGATGTGATCCTGGATCAACAATAATCTGATCCTGGTTTTAATAAAAGAAACCCCAAATTACCCTTAACTCAAACCCTAAACGTTTTTTACCCCTCACATTAGTGTGAAGACATTTTAAACAGAATGGGTAAAATAGGGTGGACCTCAATGCCTACCCTCAAATTACATATTTTTACTAGTAGTGGTTAAATGGATTACATTGCGTTTTTTAAATCATAGATCGAATAATTTTCGGATCAGCAAAATTGGGCTAGGAAAATAAAATAAGAACAAATTAAGAAATGATGAGCATATAAAAATAGAAAAGAACAAAGTTACAAATAAAGTAAGATCTAACAGTAGTATTTACACTGTTAACGATTTCCCTGTATTTTTACAGTACGGTACTGGCAGCACGGTTGCCAGTAAGTTACTGTATTTTGGTTTTACAGTACTGTACTGTAATACCATTTACAGTACACAAACTAGTACTGTATAGTTACAAAGCAGTACTGTACTGTAATTTTACAATATTTTATTACAGTAGTCTATTTTTACAGTAATTTACTGTAATGTCTATATTGACCCATAAATACTATTTATTACTTATTACAATTAATACAATAATATTATATAAAATAGCTAGAGATTTAGGTTTAAATCTATAGTTATTAATATGGTAAAAATGCTATCCTTGACATGACATAATGAATTAAAAGGCAATCCAAGCAATGTTTGTATCAAAATTTTATTTAAAAAAACATTTAATTGAAACAAACATATTTAAAACAAGATTTTAAACAATAATAAACATATAATCAAGTAAAATAAAATAAAATCAACAAGTATAAACAAGTTTGGAGACCCCTGCTGTAACATATTTAACTCAGGCAAATAGGACACTGGTCCATAGTTTGAAGTTTTCAGTTTAAAGTCCATCATCGACTAAAAGGTAACATTTCACTGTGGTAAAAAGAACACTGGCCCATAGTTTTAAATATTCTACTTGAATTTCATTTAACACTAAAAATAAATGCATTAAACTGTGGCAGACAGACCACAGTGGCCTTTACTTTGAAGTCGTCCATTCGAACTCAATCAGGGACTGCATGAAGCTGTTCACATGGGGGTTAATGGCCACAGCTTTTCTCTGCACCAAGTTCCTTGTCTTTTTGCTTGCTCCTTGTCTGGATGTGCACTTTTTCCCATCTTTGGAATTAATTCTATCCAGAAACCTGTTAGAAATATCATAAACATTAAGTCAACAAATATAAGATAGAAAAAGATTCTTAAAAAACTAAACTCAGCCTTGAATTTACTCCTATTCTGAAACCTTTTGCTCTTATTCTACTGTTCCACACCTAATTACATTAAAATACAGAAGATTCACTTACCGCTGAACAATAGGCCTGGCAAACTCGATTCCTTTTAAGGATCCGGGTTATTGTGAGTCACTCACTAAAGTGATCCGGGTTTTGTGATTCACTTGAGTCATTTGAGTCAGTATTGCTAAATTGCCAAGGAAACTCAGTACAGACCCACTTGTAACCGGCTGATCCACGCGACTCGAGATTCTCAGAGACGGAAACATTGCAGACTCGCAGACCATGGACATAAGACTCGCTCTACAGATCCCACTAACCGGCTGATTCGCGTGGATCAGCCGGAGCCGGTTAGTGGATCTATAGAGCGACTGAAGTCTCCTCAAAAGCAAATCCATAACAAAAGCCTTTCACTTCTGAAATAACATGCTTATAGGTTTTAGGTTTGGTGTGTATGGTCGACCATTTAAAAAAGAAGCCTAATAACAATAGCATAATAATATAGAGAAAATATAAAAAAGAACTGTCCTGCTTATGTACGTTAGCCCCCAGAGTCGGAGAGACAGTTCGCGCAGATCAGCCGGTTACGGATCAGCCGGCGGATCAGCTGGTTAAGGATCAGTCGGTTACGGATCAGCCGGTTACGAGTTGAGAGACTCTCGAGTCAGAGCAGATTCGCATGTCTCTCGAGTCCGCATTGTTTCCGGCTCTGAGTGAGAATCTCGGGTCAGTTCGCGGCTCGCGCGGATCCACAGGTCTCTCGAGTTTGCAATGTTTCCGGCTCTGAGTGAGAATCTCGGGTCAGTTCGCGGCTCGCGCGGATCCACAGGTCTCTCGAGTTTGCAATGTTTCCGGCTCTGAGTGAGAATCTCGGGTCAATTCGCGGCTCGCACGGATCCGCAGGTCTCTTGAGTTTGCAATGTTTCCGGCTCTGAGTGAGATCTCGGGTCAGTTCTCGCGCAGATCAGCCGGTTACGAGTGGATCTGTAGTGCGAGCGAAGTCTCATCAATAATGTTGAAAGAGGTTTGTGTGTGTGGTGGCGCTGTTTATGGTTTTACATTGAATTGTAGTAGGACTCAACTGATCCGGGTTAATGACACTAGAGACTCGCGACTCATGAGTTAATTTAAAGATCCGGGTTAAAGATCCGAGTGAGTCGCGACTCGAACAGGTCTACTGAACAAACTCTTTCCTCAATGGACAGCATCCACCTGGATCCTGTCATGATTGAATGTCCTGAACAGAAAGTGCAATTGTTACTGATTTGGACACAACTTTTTATTCTGAAAACAAAATATTTTGTCAATAAAGTCCAGGGACACCTCTGCTAAATAAATACAATTATTAAATTAAATTTCTTATAACCAAAGTCTGAATATTTCTGTTTGTATATTTCTACATGGCAAACTAAGACAATTGTGTACATGTTGTCAAGGCCGCCTTAATGCACGGGCTTACCTGGGCTGAAGCCCAGGGGCCTCACAAGTTCAGGGGCCTCCCAAGTTCACGTTCATTTTGTTTTTTAACTTGTCAGGTTGTCTGTCAATCACTCTAACTGCACGTTACATGGCTGCTGATTGGTCCGTGGTAACTTACTGTGAAATAAAATATCAGACGTAACAGATTTTTCTATTCCGTGTAATGTAATTAAGTGCGCGTTGTCAACTTGGCATTCCTGCATGTAAGAGTGAGTGTGACAGAGAAACGGGAAATAATCCACCAACAAATGAAAGAGTGATTTCCGAAATTTCATAGTAAGCACTGAGTTGCAGGTCTCTCTCTCTCTTTCGCGCGCGCGCTCACTCTCTCTGTGCTCGTACAGCTGCGTCTCTGGCATGCAGAAGTCTCTCCAACGGTGCGCAAGAAACTGTGCCGCCAAATAAAAATGGGGTTCCAGAACATTAATGCTGTTCGTTGTTATAAAGTTTAAGTTTACTCGCGTTTATATCAGTGACGCGTGCGCAGCTGGAGCGCTGTAGTTTGACGCGATGTAAGCTCACAGTACACACATCTGGTTTAGAAAGACGACGCAACGGTAAATGTGCAACTCAAAGCGTGACAAGACCATCTCAAATGATCATCCCCTGATCGCACCATTCATATTTATAATCTCCTTATCTAAAGATCTTATATACAGGTATGTTCCCTGTCTGTTTTGTGCATATTCATACGTGTTCGTTTTACATGCGTAGTATGCATAAATACTAAATACAATGCATACTATATCTTCAATAGCCTACAAAATAAATAACTGATTAAAAAACAAGATTCTGTCTATAAAGACTTATCTTTTGTTAACATTAATGCATTTTCACATTAAAACTAACTTTAACTTCTTATATTTTTACAACTGTGGTGAGCATTTAGTTAGTGAGTGGCAATTTTCTGCAAATTTGTATATTCTAAAAACTATATAAACATAAAGCTTATAAACATATATACTTTTGGTTTTATTTTCACCACAAGTTGCTGTTTGTGGTTGTTAAATAAAGTGTCTTGTGTTTATGCTCAAGTGGGCTCAGTGATATGTTATTAATGATAATATGGTGTTTTCTGGGTCAAAGAGGGAAAACTACATTTTGTGATGTAGATTACATAGATATTACACTTTTTTTTTCAAAATGAGACTATAAATTGAGGGTATGGGGGGCCTCCAAAACCTCTCAGCCCCAGGGCCTCACATTAGGTTAAGGCGGCCCTGCATGTTGTGTATGGTCGTGTTACAGTGTTGTGTGTGGGAATTGTGAATGAGTGTATACATGGGTATTTAAAGAAGCTGTAGTGGTAAAGTGCAAACTTACCGAACATAATGTGCTTGGTGTGTGTCTGGTGTCACCCGTTGTGCCTCCACATCTGCCTTAACTCCTGATAAAGTGCAATGACACTCATGTAAACTACAAATAAAAAGTCAGCCACATTCCTGTGTAATTTTACATGTGACGTGAAAGCATTTAATATTGCAGTCGAAAAAATACATGACTTGTAACTGTACATCATGTACTTGCCTGGTGCCTTTAAAGATGATCCATCTTACCCAATCCAGCTTACAAGCAATGGTAAGACTGTAAAAAAGACAAATGTTACAAAATCTGTTACCCATAGAAATAAATAGACATTGTGAAGGAAATGGTAAAAAAAAATTTAGTAACACTTTACTATAAGAGTTTATTCCTTAACATTTGGTAATGCCTTAGCTAATATGAACTAACAATGAACAATATATTTTACAACATTAATAATATTTGATAATGTTCATTGTGCATTAACTAATGTAAACAGAGACAAAGTGATTGATTTAAAAATGTATTAAGTGTTTAAATCTAATATCATGCTATGCTAACAAATAAAACATTACTGTAAGTGTTAAGTCAGTTGTAAAACAAATATATTTATTTATATATATATATATATATATATATATATATATATATATATATATATATATATTAGTTGTTATATTATATATTATATATAAATATCTAAATAAGTCTTTTTTTAATTATAACATCTTGTCTACAGAAAATCTCTGAAAATGTCTCGTTTAGTGCAGAAAATAGCGATTTATAGTGACAAGGTAAAAAGACTGTCCCTTTAATGTTTAACCCGGATCAGCTGCGGTGTAACACTTTTTCACGCAAAGTTTTTTAACAAGTTAACGTTAGTAGCTAGCTGCTCACTTTAAAGATAAACATGATCGCCTAAATCTGAGCAATCCTGGTGATGCCAGTTTCCTACACGATACATCCAGAGATGAAGGATCAGATGACAGAGACGAGAAGGCAAAGGTACGTAAATGCGGAGCCCATTCTCTTTTCGTGCATTGATTTGATGTGTTTTGGAAACTTATATATACTGCATGTAATGCATCTGAAGTGGTGGAAACAATATGCCATAAAAATGTATTGGACAACTTACTGGGAGTGTAAAACGCTTAAGAGAAGATATTCTCTGCTTTTGCTGATATACCGTAATATAATAACAACAACAATAAGCGCGGCAATCCCTTTCGTTCATCTGATATTAAGATGAGCCCAGGTCTGAATGATATTTGGTCGAAGTTAAAGCTGCGATGAGTTCGATGCATGTATCCAGTTAAATATGAGGTTTCTTGTTTTCACTTCTGTGGAGGAGTTCGGTACTATGCTGTGTACGGCGTGTCAAGTCCTGACTGTTTACAACCACGAGTCAGCCTTGCCAAACAGTCAAACTTAATACTTTTCTCTGACGCTAACTGAACGGATGAAACGCCGAGATAAACGACCGTTATGCTGGGACCGCAAGACCGCGCTGGCGGGTTGTCTTTGTCCATTTCGTTAAAAATAGTTTCATTGTCACCACACTTTCAACACAATATAAACTCACCAAAACCCTCATAATTTAGTTAAAACAACCCTATATTCATTAATAAAGGTATAAAGCGAGTTAAAGCAGCGGTAGACATCTGGGTGTAACATTAGCTTACTTTCTGAGGGAGATTGAAACTTTGTTGGCGACCGTTTTTCTCTCTCATTGCACGTTTAAAACAATATTGTGACAAACTATTGACAACATTCTTAAACTTAAAATTAAGTTTTCATGAAACAGAAATATTTCAAACTTACCGAACTGCCAGAAATCAATCGTCCTCCTTCAGCTGCAGCCAAGAGTTGTGCTCTCTCTCCCTCTGTGTGATTTGACTCTGGCGCACTTTCTCTGATTATTGCAAGTACACCTGGCACATTACAGCAATGGCTACAGCAAGGTTACATCAAGACCAAAATATACTGTAAAATTTTCCCGCTCAAACTAATTTACCCAGAATGCATTATGAACTGCAGTACTGTACTGTAATGTACACATACAGTATAGTACTGTGGATTTTTACAGTAAAGTACTGCTAAATCTACAGCGACATCTAACAGTGTAGGTATAAATAGAATCAAATAAACATTAACACTGTCTTCTTTTTTATATAAATTAAATATAATTAATCTTTTTAAAGATACAGAAGTGATTTTCCTTTGTTTTCTGTTGTTTAATTAATATAAATGAAGAAACACAAGCCGATAAGAACTGCTGCTTTCAGACCAACACAAAGATTTGACTTCTTTCTGAACTATTTGCACTCACTTTAAGACATAACTGAATGTTTTTATGAGAATAGGTGCGTGTGGTATTTCAAAATAATTTTGTGTTTGCATGCTTTAGAATCGCGCGTCTCCGTGCGTCCGCTTAAGGGTGTGTGTCCATTTGAGTATGGGTGCGCGTCATTGCCTGTGCACACACAAAACAGCTTACTTTAACATCTTGCGCTCAAATTTTTTAAAATCGCTTGCATGTTAACATTTGCAAGGTTATAAAGCACACATGCAAAAGATAAGCTTTCTATAAATAGTTATTTATTTCTGAATTATGCGTATTTGAGCGATTCGACTATAGGCTTATTTATTATCATTTATGCGTGATTTCTTCTGCTTTCCCAATAAAATATTTTGTGTTTCTTTGGCTTGGTGGACCAGCTGTCAATTTGTGTGTGTAGCCTCGCCACTCTTATGAAACAATAGTTTGATAAAAAAATAAAAAAAGCCCTAACCCTAAAGATTACTAAACATTCTTACCGTCACTGAGGTGAATATAATCCACACAACACACAGACAGAGACATTAACTCGTCTGTCAATTCCTCCAGAAAACAGCGGGAGGCGCACTTGCGAGTTTTTTATATTTATTTTAGACTGAAATCATTTGAATGAGTTTATTGCGAAATTGGGACAAATAACGGACAGCAGCCTATCGCTTTGTGACAGCGCAACATGAGAATTTTAAATTCATGTTGTATTTTAATTTTAATAAAAACCAGGGTTTATGGGGGGTCCCTCGAGGCTTATAGCAGGTCCGGGACCCCCCCAGACCCCCTTCAATTCGAACACTGAGTAGAGGGCTGTAGTACAAACTGTCCGTTTGCTGTATGCTTTAAAAGGGAAATTCTATTAAAGAAAATATATCGCTTGGCATTGAATTTTGAGCTTTATAATTTTACAGGTATTATTTATGCTCTAACAGCAACATTACACACTAACTAAAGTTTAAAAAATGGGATCAGGAAAAACGGGACCTTGAAACCTTACAGCTAAATCTGCGGAAAGAAGCCCCTGCCTCATACAGCAGAGAAACAAGAAAAACTGATCCAAGACACAAATGTTGCGAGCATGATGTTGTGCTCTTCCATAATATGAGATGTTTCCAGGTAATCCTGGTCTTGCAATGCCCCCAAACCACTGTTAGATCCGTGTATTGAGAAAGAGGAGAAAATTGCATGTAAAAAAAGAAAGATCAAGGAGGTCATAAGATTTATTTACATGTTCTAATTTTCATCAATGAATTGCATGCTTAATTTTTTTCTCACTCTTCTCTTGTGTTCTGACCAGGAAACGAATGGTGGTCCTCCTCTTCTTCCTTTAGTGTTTCAACATCACAGACACTGGAAATTAACATAATTATGATTTCAGTCTTGGCAGTCTATCTATCTATCTATCTGACATAAATGTCAGTTTGCTTAGGCAAAATTAGAGTATTTGTAATATGATAAAACATTACAGTACTATCACATTTAGAGAGGATTAGATGAAAATATAATTTCTAGTATACATTTTGGTAATTTTAACAAATCGTCTCATTACAATCCTAATCTTTTAAAGATTATATCATCGAACAAGTTAACGCACCCTTGATTCCTCTGAAGTGTCCTCCTGAGTTGGAGTTTACAGCACCATGTAAACAAACTCGTCACGCTTCCCCATTTCAGTCAATGTAACCCCAGGAGCGAACGAACAATGCAGTCCTGATTAAAAAGTTTGAAGCACCCTCTCGTGTTGTCTGTAATCTAATGAGAAAGTCAGTGAATTATTTTGATAACTGCCATCCAAAACGTGTAGCTTACCTAAAAATAAGGTCCAATATCGCTTTGAGTCACTCGGGAATCGACAGTGGCGGTCCTGGCTAGATTTACGCCCTGGGCGAACCATCCCTTCGCCGCCCCCAGAAAAAAAGAATTACCCCCAAATCCCGCCACCAACATGTATTATTTTATTATATATAATCTTAAATACAAAAAGGTAACAAGAACAGAGAAAAACAAGATAAATAAATGTAATACAGTATATAAACACACACACTCCTCATCAGACTACACAACCATGTCTGTTGGCCATGGCTGCTGTGGAAGTATCTGACTCCTCATTTTTGCCAGTGGGTGCTCTAACTCCAAAATATTTCAGAAGTGCCCCTGAATTTACAATTAAGATACAATATGTAAGTTAGATACACTTACATCACACATGCATCAGTTACCCAATTAAAATGACCATAACACATATTTTATAAGTTTATAGGATGTTAACAAATGCAAAGCATACACTACAAATTATTAAAAAAGTTATATCACTGTGTAGCTTACAAAATGGCATGTCAATTTATATTAGAAGTTATTTAAGTTCACATATAGCGTATATAGCAATAAAAAAGGACACAGTCAGGAGGTCTGTGTGAGTTTGCACTTGTTGTGTTGCAAACACAAACTAGACTGTGTGTTGCCTATGGGTGAATTTAGTTGCATGACATGGTGCCTCAATTCTAATAGTTGCTAGTTCAGCAAAACTAAAACCAAAAAAACAGTCGTGTTCTGTGGCTAATAGCAACATATTAGCAAGAGGGCGAGGCTAATATAAATAACGTTAGCCTATTTCCTACGTCGTCACTTATAGAAATCGGCATACCTTTATCTTTATAATTTTTCCTCATCTTCTTTTCTTCTTTTTCTGATCTGGGCAACTTATGGCTTCTTTGCTCTTTTAATTCGATGGCATAATGATGATGAAGACTCGACATCATTAACTTTGCATTACATTTTGCCAACAACAACGTCCGTTCGCCCGTCAATCAACCGGTGTCACGTGACGTGAGTCACGTAGATGACTCTACAGATTTTTTTTCACAAAATCCAATTGATAACATGTTCGTAGGTATATGGGTCTATGTTAATTTTAGGAATGAAAAATAAAATTTATTTGGAAGCAGACGCAGCAGTTTGTGTTGTGTGGCCTCTGGCCTGGGATCAGTCTATCCCTCGCTCGCCCCCTATAGGCAAGCGAGCGATTTGCAGTCGCAAGTTGGCCCACCCCTTTCTCCTGTGCCTTTTCTGACACACACACAACCTGTGTATATGACTCTCAGCACTAACTTGACATGGAAATGAGCGTTAGTCTAAAAAAAACGCTGTGATGTTTTTTTTTTTTTTTTTTTTAATGCGCTCGTGCGCCCTCACATAGATTGCGCCCTGGGCGTTCGCCCACATTGCCCATAGCAAAAACCGGCCCTGGGAATCGATGAAAGGTTATATATTATCACTCTCTTTTCGTTAATAGGATGTACAGCCTAATACACAACATCGCATTCGCAACTCTCATGTGATTCACTGCGATACTTCCGGGTTTCTTCCCACCGGAGGCTCGGATGCGTGACGTCAGCGTATTGTACCTACCCTTTCCGTAATAAACGTAAATTTGTTTTACAACTTGTAATTTTGTTCGCTCATTGTAAATTTGTTTAAACACTTGTAAATTTGTTAAAAAACTTGTACATTTGTTCACTTATTGTAAATATGTTAAAAAACTTGTAATTTTGTTTGCTCATTGTAAATTTGTTAAAAAATGTGTAAATTTATTCACTCATTGTAAATTTGTTTAAACACTTGTAAATTTGTTAAAAAACTTGTAAATGTGTTCACTCATTGTAAATTTGTTGAAAAACTTGTACATTTATTAAAAAAATTGTACATTTGTTTAAAAAACTTGTAAATTTGTTAAAAAAAACTTGTAAATTTGTTTAAAAACTTGTAAATTTGTTTTAAATCTTGTAAATAAAATTGCACTTCAAGGCCACCGTAATTGTGGTTTTTTTTTTTAGTTTATTCCTAATTATTTATTTACATAATCATCATAATCATTTTATAATCATTAGTTATCCATGTAAATGTTTATTTGATTATTCAATATTATTTTTATTATTATCCATTTCATTATTATCATTTTTATCATTATATTATTGTTTATTCATTTATTATTATATTTCGATATTTTATTCATTTATATTTTCTTTTCATTTATTCATTTATTATATTTCTATGTTTCATATGTCTTATTGATTTCATTGTTGTTTAGTCTTATAGTGGTCTCACATTTGTGAAGTTTCATGAGCTGTCCTGTCTATGTAAACAGAGATTGATAAGGAGAATGTTTATGGAAGCTCAAGGTTTGTGGGATGTTGCTATTAAGCAATTTTAGATATAATGCTTGTTAGACTAGTTGAGACATATGCAACTGAAACCATTGTCCACATAAAACAATAAAACTCTGTGCTATTTTATCATCAAAACCTTCGTCTCATGTCCTCTGCTTGTGCTCTTCTCTAGCAACGATCGATCAACCTTTTAACTGACAGAAGCCTGTTAAACAAGTAAATTTATATTTTCTAACGTGATCTGGTGTCCGGGGCTGGATCCTAGGTCTTTTTTGTCTGGTGTGGAGTCCTGATCTAACAGTTCAAACACTGACAGAGTGATACAAAACTGCTAAATCTAAAAGAATATTTAAAAAAAATTGCAACAGTGGAAATATGTCAAAGGTTATTACATTTGCAGTATAATCTTGAAGGAAAATATGCACCTTGATAACATGTGGTAGTGTTTTACCACAGAAAACCTGTGTAACCCAATATAAATAATTCAACTAAACACTAAAAAGTTGGAGATGTCATTGTCACAGGTAGGGGCAGACCACAGATGTAACAAGCCATGCCCCTTCCTAGTTTCCACCTCGAGGAGGTCCCAAAGCCACACCAATGACCAGACACACAAGGAATGAATAGAATTAAAAGGAATCTTTATTAAATTATTTTAAATGATGTGGGTAAGGGAAAACGGGCGATTAAAACAATAGCTCCTTCAAGCATTCAGGCGGAGCTTCCACAGGGACAGGGGGACAGGCTCCTTAGGGTTTGGTTCCTTGAACCCGTGGCACGCTCCTCTTCTCCTGGAGGCAAGATCACAAGAGAAAGATAATTACTATGTGGTCGACCAATCTTACTCTGTGCCGGGGGGTACTCGAACGGCTGATGTCAACGTGGTGACTTATCCTCTGCTCTCTCCTTTTCTCGCCTCAGGCTCCAATGGAGGCTTTCCAGCAGGCGGAGGTGGGTCTTAACCAGAACTGGGACTTGAATTCCCTCCTCAGGTTCGTGCTACAAACAGAGATAGCATTACACAAGACTGGGACTTCACTTTCTTCTTCAGGTTCGTGCTGTAAGCAGAGGTAAGTATTACACAAGACTGGGACTTTACTTTCTTCCTCAGGTTCGTGTTTCTTCCTCAGGTTCGTGCTATAAGCAGAGGTAAGTATTACACAAGACTGGGACTTTACTTTCTTCCTCAGGTTCGTGCTGTAAGCAGAGGTAAGTATTACACAAGACTGGGACTTTACTTTCTTCCTCAGGTTCGTGCTGTAAGCAGAGGTAAGTATTACACAAGAGTGGGACTTTACTTTCTTCCTCAGGTTCGTGTTTCTTCCTCAGGTTCGTGCTACAAACAGAGATAGCATTAGACAAGACTGGGACTTTACTTTCTTCCTCAGGTTCGTGCTGTAAGCAGAGGTAAGTATTACACAAGACTGGGAATTTACTTTCTTCCTCAGGTTCGTGCTGTAAGCAGAGTTAAGTATTACACAAGACTGGGACGTTACCTTCTTCACAATTTCTCTCAACACAACGGTCTCTCCATACAAACTTTACTCTGGGGCAGTGGACTTAACAAGGTGGGGGTTTAATACCATATGCTTTGACTTACAGCCTCCAAGAGGGCTGGAGAGGGACGTCGGGTATGGATGTATGGAGCCGAACGCTTCCCTTGTTCTTCCTCTACTCACGGTATCGGAGACACAGAACTGGGGCGAACCTTTGGAGAGGCTCCACACAAGGACAGTTATTTCGTGCAGACGTCAGCCCCACAACCCTTCGTCCAAAGCACTGATCATAAGATGGTTTACTTACTTCAATACGCAGATGCTTCACCACTGCCCTTTCGTTCGTCAAGAAAAGATCCGCCACTTTACCCTCAAGGAAGTCCTAGCTGCAAATTCTTCAATCCACACTCCACCAACCTCAACGGCTGTGATACCCTCACGACTCCTCTGGCCTCAAAGTGGCTTCTGTCAACATAAGCACAGCACGACACTGCAAGCTTTAAGTGTACACACACAATGAAGACAAAGACTCACCCACGGCACTACACACACACTTAGTGAACTACGGACTGAGCCAGGACTCGACCCGGGCCCGCCGTGCGGTTGGTTGGGCGATTTTCTTGGTGGCGGGGAAGAAGGGTCTAGGAAATGGACACAGGACCCCCTAAGGTTATTACTGGTGCTCCTCGGCTCACCCACACTTCACTCCACAGTGAGGCCGCTACGCTACGTGGTAAACTCACAACACAAGAGCAGGTGATACAATTTAGGCTCACAATACGTAATACAGACTTCAATGCCACTCACGTGCGTTTTCTACTTCCAGTGCTGCTCCCCGGCTCGCCCACGCTTCCCTTTACAGTGAGGCTGCAACGCTACGTGGTAAACTCACAACACAAGATTAGGTAATGCACTTTGCTTAATTCTTCCCAATAGTTTAGTTCGTTTACTCACACTCCTTGAGGCTTCTCTGCTATTCCTGGTCCTGCTCACAACTGGAGTTCCGCTGTTAATGGTCTTCGACGTCCGCTACGGTAAGTGCTCTCCCAAACTCTCTAACTCCACAAAGGCATATCGTGGCGGTACATCCACATCATAACAGCGACTGTCTTCCACTTACTCAGCCCAGTGACTCGTTTTTAGCGATGCTTTCTTCACCCAGTTAATCCAGCCTCCGTTTCCTCTGTTTACTGGTTCCGCCAGACCTCCGTGGCAACAACAAGACAGAACTACCGCAGCACCACAACAACACTCGCTACAGCAACCAACGACGTGAACAACACGACCCTCTTTCCGTGGTGCTCCGCTGTACTATACGACAACATTCCTTCCTTTCGCCTCTCTTCGCCCCGCACTCTTTCCGCTCGCTTCCAAAGCGATCCCCGGATCAACGGCGCTCTGGCGCTTCACAGGAAGTGTAAGTTTTGGTCCGCCATTGGCGGAACGGAGCTCGCCCCGGAAATCTACTTCCCTTCCTTGTGTTGCTGCAGGTCTATTTATACTTCCCATCTTCATTATCTCTTCCAATCACGCATTGCCAACATTAATTCTTCTCACCTGCCGCTTATCAGCCCCGATTGTGTTGCCACAGAAACCAGGAAGTGTTGGTGTTTACGATGTTCGGCCTGGACGGAAACCATCTTCGGGCGGAACCAATCTTCGCCGCTTTTGGTTCCGCCCTATAATAGTCACCCTGTGACATCATACTATACACCCTTTTTGGCTTATGCATGGTGAATTTTTTTTATGATTTTGTAATGTAGCAGGTTCTGTTACATTACAGAGCATTTTCACAATAATTAAAATAATAAATTTTGATTGAACTATAACCATGCAAAATGTATAATGCATTACATAAATAAATTGCCTAAACACATATTGGTTTCAATACTTAGGTCACTTTTATAAACTCTTCACACAGTGACCACAACAGAAGTCTATGTGGGCTAAACTGAGGATCAATTATCATTGCTTTGGCACAAAATGCATTCAATGACTATATCTCTCAAATTTCATAAATTCCTTTCTAACTCAGACACAACAACTACCAAAACTCTTTATACATACAGGACAATTTTCACAACCTTACATACTGTTTTCAAAACTGTTAAACTTATGTTCAAAACAATAACATAGTTTTTTACAGACGCTAGGACACATTTCTCAATTAGGTCGCTTTTGCAAAACTCTTCACACAGTAAGCACAACAGAAGTCTATGTGGGCTAAACTGAGGATCAATTATCATTGCTTTGGCACAAAATGCATTCAATTCAATCTCTCAAATTTCATGAATTCTTTTCTCACTCAGACACAACAACTGCCAAAACTCTTTATACATACAGGCCAATTTGCACATGCTTACATATTGTTTTTAAAACTGTTAAACTTATGTTCAAAACATTAACATGATACAAAGCTGAATATAGACCGCAATTTGCTTAAATCATAAAAATAAATGCTAAAAAACTATTGGCCAAATGGAGAAGATCGAGTAGATTAGCATTACTATTGTATCTGTATCAGTGGATGGTGTGTATACAAATTCTTGTATTTTGGAATTACTAATAAAATAAAAATAAATAAACAACATAAAATTGTAATGATACGAAATGTGAGAATAAACAAAGAGAGAGAAAGAGAGTCAATGCAGGGTCAGAAGTGTCCAGTAATGGTGGCAATGGTGGCGAGGACTACGGTGGTGAGTTGGTGTTGATGTGTTTGAGTGCGGCGTTGGTGGAGTGGTGAACAGTGGTGAAGATCCGAACTGAACACAGGAACATCCACACGGAGACGACGACGACGACGACGACATAAACAATCCAACTGAAAACACGTAATCCAAACAGAACGCCACAGAGAACCACATCTGGCACTGGAACAGAGAGTGAAGTGAGTATATATGGAGTGGCAGTAATGATGAACAGCTGGAGCGAGACAATCAACACACAGGTGAGCGGCATCAGGCTGATTAGCACATGGCAGAGCGGTGAGTGAACAAACACACACACACACATGACACGGAGGAAACAATGGATTTTCCTACCGTGACAGTACCCCCCCCCAGGACGTCACTTGACGTTCCCAGCCTGCTTTACCTGTTGATTGTAATCATCAATAAGGCGGTGATCCAGTACGTCCCGAGCAGGAACCCACCTTCTCTCCTCCGGACCGTAACCTTCCCAATCCACCAAATACTGAAATTCGCGTCCCCTCCGTCTGGAGTCCAGAATATGGTTAACCGAATACGTGGTCTCCCCATTAACGATACGAGGCGGGGGGGACCGGGGCAGGCGGATTAACCCTCATGTGTTGTTGGGGATGTTTTCATCCACTACAGAGTTTTTTTTACTCTTAATTTGGCCGTAACTTTCTCTCTGTTTTAGCAAATTGAATGATTTTTGGTGACAAATCTTATATTTACATATATTTTAAGAAAATGCTTTGAAATTTTTTAAAAACTCAACGATATACCGTGGGCAAATTTACTACCCTTTCGTGTTGTTAGTGGATGAAAACATCCACTAAATTCAACGGCTGTAAAAATTTATCAGATGAATATTTTTTCCAAATTTTTTTTCATAAATCTGTTAATCAACCTCAGTACTGATCAAAACTACCAAATCTTCACAAAAATTCCATGATTTTAACCCTTTAATTGCCAAGTTTATAAGGTGTGTCACTGATTTGGGGAAAAAACACACACAAAATGACAGATTTTCAATATAAAAAGTGATTGTAAACTGGATTTTTGTTTACCTTTTTCAGAGTCTTGAACATGTCTAAGATTGGTAAAAACATTGGCTTTGAAACATTTTTAGTTTTTGTGTAGCATCAGTTTTAATTTTTTTCTCCCTCATTTATTGTTATTGGCTGTTTTTGCCCCATTGACTTCCATTATAACCAAATTTTTTGATTGCAGAGCTATGACACCTTTTTATCATGCATTTTTGAATGTTGGATTTTTTTCCTTTTGCTAAGAGGTCAAATTAGTAATTTTTACTGTTGATCACCATGTGGCACTATTAACCCTTTAGTAGCCCTGTGCAAAAACAAAGCTTAATGTCTTGTACATTGAGTTATATGGAGTATAACTCCATAATAAAAGCATATTATTGTGTGTGTGTGTGTGTGTGTGTGTGTGTGTGTGTGTGTGTGTGTGTGTGTGTGTGTGTGTGTGTGTGTGTGTGTGTGTGTGTGTGTGTGTGTGTGTGTGTGTGTACCTGGTAATTATCACGTTGTGGGGACCAATTGTCCCCACAAAGATAGGAATACCAGTGTCTTTGTGACCTTGTGGGGACATTTTGATGTCCCCATGAGGAAACAAGTTTATAAATCAAACAAAATGATGTTTCCTGAAAATGTGAAGTAGGAGAAGGGTTTTTGTGATGGTTGGGGTTAGGGAAATTTTCTGTAAAAATCTTCTCTGCATCGGATTTATGAACATCATTTATTATGAACACAAAAACAACTTCAAATAAATTGAACAATGAAGCAAGAGTAGAGGATGGATGGAGAACTAAACAATCAAACTAACTTTTAGTGTGTATGTGCTCGTGTGTGTGTTCAGTCTTTTCAGCAGGACTTGCAGCATATTACTTGGTGCTCTCTGCAAGTGTGTCTACCACAACAGATGCAAGTGCTGACATGTTTGTTCTTTGCACCAATTGCATGTTCCCCTCTTCACTCCTGAGCTGCTGGTGTCTGTGGATTTGTGTCTGGAGAGACAGCTGCAGGAGATTGAATCTCTCTCACCAGTGCAGTAGCAACTGGTGTGCGAGGGTGATGCTCTCTCCTCAATATTGCTGCAGAGATTTTCCCAGGTCTTCTAGGAAAGACTTCTCCTAAACAGCTTTTCACCTCCCTCGTGCATGAGTTGCTGTCCCTCCAGACAAACTTGCAGAGAGCACCAAGTGATATGCTGCAAGTCCTGTTGGAATGACTAAACACTTATGTGTTCATAATAATGATGTTCATAAATCTAATGTCTAATGCAGAGAAGATTTTTACAGAATATCTTTTTTTCATGCACATACACACACATACGCACGCACACACACACACACACACACACACACACACATGCACACATACGCGCACACACACACACACACACACACACACAAATATGCTTTTATTATGGAGTTATACGCCATAAAACACAATGTACAAGCCAGAAATTAAGCTTTGTTTTTGCACAGGGCTACTAAAGGGTTAATAGTGCCACATGGTGATCAACAGTAAAAATGACTAATTTGACCTCTTAGCAAAAGGAAAAAACAACAACATTCAAAAATGCATGATAAAAAGGTGTCATAGCTCTGCAATCAAAAAATGTGGTTATAATGGAAGTCAATCAGTGGTGTCAAAAGTATTCATTTTCATTAGTCAAGTAGAAGTATAGATACTAGGGTTAAAAAAGACTTTTGTAGAAGTTGAAGTATCAACTCAAGCTTTTTACTCAAGTAAAAGTGAAAAAGTACTGGTTTCAAAACTACTTAAAGTATAAAAGTAAAAGTAATGTAAGGAAAAAATTTCATTACGGAAAAAAGCCTAGGCCGCACCACAGGGGCCTTTTGTGCACTACCCTATCTCCTTTAAAACATGTTTCTAAAGGCCATAATAACTATAGTGTTATATTAAAAATGTTAATGTTAAACAATTTGGGATGCACTAGGGCCAGGGGTAGGCAACATCAGTCCTGGAGTGCCGATGTCCTGCAGATTTTAGCTCCAACCCTTATAAAACCTTGGCTACCTGTAGTTTCAGGTGACTTTCTAGACCTTTATTAGTTTGTTCAGGTCTGCTTGTTTAGACCTGGAGCTAAACACTGCAGGACATCGACACTCCATGTTGCCTACCCCTGCACTAGGCCATCTGTTTCAACCACATACGGTACATGCCCATTAAAAATGAACCATTTCAATACAATGCGAACAAATACATTAAAGCAGTGGTTCTCAAACTGGGGGCCACGAGATGGTGCCAGAGGCCCCAGTTTTATAATATTTTATGAAATACATTACTTTATTATAAATTCTGTGTAATTAAACCTCAAAAAATAAGGCTACTAAACAAAAGCAATACATTGTATAATTTAATATGTTTTGTTTAATTCAAATTGTAAGTTTTAGAATGTTTATGTCATACATTTTCTTTGGGGGGTCGTGAAGGAATCCACTGTACACAAGGGAGGCGCGAAAAAAAAAGGTTTGATAACCACTGCATTAAAGAACCACATATGTGTACTACTGAGCATTAACATGTGTTCCATAGAGAGGAAGATATGATGACTAGTTGCCTATAAATATTGTAATGGTGCAAAAAGTCAAACTTCAGAGCAGGGCCGCTGCTGGCAAAACTTCTACAGTGGTGCCCTCTTTAGTTAAAAAACAACAAAATCTCAATAGAAATATGCTATTATTGTTTTCATTTAAAATTTTATTTTGACAGCAACACAAACTACAATTATACAAATATGCAATTATATATTATAGCCTATATTCCTGTATCTGTACTTGTGTAGCTAATGGACTTTAGTATACTTTACTTTAGTCAGTATAAATCCAAGCAATTAAGGAGAATTACTAAATGTCTTTCTTGTAAGTAAATTCAAAAAGTCAGGTTTAAGGAAACGAATGATGTCTATTAACAAAAGCAAAAGTTGGTATTTATGGTTATGTGTTTGATTGATTTAACACTCAAGCATTCAGCTAAGTAGGTTTTGTTAATGCAAATAAAATTTAGGGTAGTTATAAGCATATACAAAACAACAATGTCTTTAGGATAGATATCTTTGCCATGCTTCAAAACCAGAGATGTATAGTAACGAAGTAGAACTACTTCACTACTGTACTTAAGTACTAAAAGACAGTATCTGTACTCTACTGAAGTATTATTTTTTTCTCCTACTTCCACTTTTACTTCAGTACATTTTTTCTTTGAGTTTAATACTTTTACTCCAATACATTTTTTATGTGCTGCATAGTTACTCGTTACTCTCAAATGTTACGAATCATGGTCACATGGTGGTCTGAACCAATTGGAGATAGTAAAGGGCGACCCCTCCCAACCTCTCACTCACAAATATGAGCCAGGGTTGTTGACAAATGTGAAGCGAAGAGAGAACCAAAGTGCGCGAGAAAGACAGAGAGAGAGAGAATGCGCAAGAAAGGGCGAGTGTGCGCGAAAGAAGGAAACCTAAATTCAATGAAACACCTTGTACCTTTACCTATTACCATTTTATCGACTAATATTTCATTAATTCTGAATTCTCTATCGCCATATCAGTTAAATTAATCTGAATTATCTGAACATTCATGTCCTTGTACTCCTGCTACAGCCAAAGGAATTGTAAGTGTCCTTTAGCTTAAACATTTGAAATAATATAAACAATATTATATTCAAACTTTTGACTGTTTTCTTTAATAACTACATTACACAATACTTGTACTTTTACTTTCAGTACTTGAGTGGTATATTTTAAAATAAACTACTTGCAATACTTAAGTACAAAGCATGTTTAATACTTTAGTACTTCCATTTAAGTGCTGTGCTTAAAGAGCACTTCAACTTCTACTCAAGTCACTTTTTTGATAGAGCACTTGTACTTTTACTCAAGTCTGGGTCGCTAGTACTTTATACATCTCTGTTCAAAACGCAACGAAGCACAATGTCATTTAAGTTGAACAACTGACGTTATATGATATAAATTGGTATTGTTACACTATTTAAATCACACAGATGAGTTGGTGTCAGCAGACAGCTATATATTTACACAGGCTTGTGAATGTGAACTGACCTGAAAGTGATGCGCGAGTTTTATTTCGTACTTTTCCATTTGAAGACAGAATGCCGCGTTCTGTTACTGTACAAACGGATGGCGGATGATATCAAAGCATCGCGAGAGCAAACTGCTCCCCATGCTTTCTAATCGCTCTCGCGGTTCTTTTATGTTTATCTGTGCAGCAGCATCGAACAAACTTTTGATCATCTGCAGTCAGCTGGGGGGCGGGGATTGCGTACAAACCAATAGGGTGTCGGAATGGTGTATGTTTATATTTCTCATCCAACCACAATCGCATTTATCTGGATGATGCAATTTATCAAGATAGGTTTTTTTAACGATGACAAGCCGGAATGAAAAAAGCAAACAAGTCGAAATAATAGAAGTAACGAGGCGATTTTTAAAATGTAAGAAGTAGAAAGTACAGATAATTGCGTGAAAATGTAAGGAGTAGAAGTAAAAAGTCGTCTGAAAAATAATTACTCCAGTAAAGTATAGATACCCAAAATAGCTACTTAAGTAAGGTAACGAAGTATTTGTACTTCGTTACTTGACACCTCTGAAGTCAATGGGGCAAAAACAGCCAATAACAATAAATGAGGGAGAAAAATTTTTTAACTGATGCTGCACAAAAACTAAAAATGCTTCAAAGCCAATGTTTTTACCAATCTTTGGCATGCCCAAGACTGTGAAAAAGGTTTTAAAAAATCCAGTTTACAATCACATTTTATATTGAAAATTGGTCATTTTGTGTGTGTTTTTTCCCCAAATCAGTGACACCACTTATAAACTTGGCAATTAAAGAGTTAAAATCATTGAATTTTTGTGAAGATTTGGTAGTTTTGATCAGTACTGAGGTTGATTAACAGATTTATGTAAAAAAATTTGGAAAAAATATTCATCCAATACATTTTTATAGCCGTTGAATTTAGTGGATGTTTTCATCCACTAACAACACGAAAGGGTAGTAAATTTGAACAATGCACAAGGGTTAAGACGTGAGAAAATCACTGGTTTAATTTTGGATATGTGGAACACGGGATGAACCCTCCTGTACGCCGGAGGAAGGCTCAGACGCACTGTTACCGGATTAATGATTTTGGTAACAGAAAACGGGCCAATAAATTTGGGAGCAAGTTTGTTCGAAACGGAACGCATCAGAATTTTCTGGGTAGAAAGCCACACTCTTTGACCGACGACGTAATGGGGAGGCTTCGACCGGTGGCGATCGGCCTTAGCCTTGGTGCGCGACCTTGCCTGGAGCAGAGCTCTGCAGTACTCTTGTTCAGTACTGACAAAATTAGGTGGTTGGTACCCTAAGCTACTGTCACAGGTCGGGGCGAATCCCTTCCAAGTTCCCACCTCGAGGAGGTCCCAAAGCCACCCCAATGACCAGACACACGAGAGAAAAGTTGTAATTAAAAATAATCTTTATTAAGTTACTTAAAATAATGATAGGGGAAAGGGGAAGGGCAATTTAAAACAAGAATCTCTTCGCCTCCAGGCGGGGCTTCACGGGGGCAGGGGAGCCATGTCTTCAGGTTTCTCCCTCTTGAGCCCGTGGCGCGTGCCCCTTCTCCTGGAGGCAGATCAAACAGAGTGGTTACTGTGTTGGATGCGTATTGTAATGCGGTCTTTCTGCTTCCTTCCACAGGCCCGTGTGGCGAGCAGAGGCGTGTGGCACACAGGACTGGACTTCTCCTTCCTTTTTCTAGGTACGTGCTACAAGCAAAGGTAAGTGTTACATAGGACTGGACTTTTCTTCCTCTTCCAGGTATATGCTGTAAGCAAAGGTAAGTGGTACACAAGTCTGGACTTTTCCTTCCTCTTCTTAGGTACGTGCTATAAGCAAAGGTAAGTGGGACACAAGACTGGACCTTTCTTCCTCTTCCAGGTATGTGCTTTTTCTAGGTACAGGCTGCAAGCAAAGGTAAGTGTTACACAAGACTAGACTTCTCTTCCTCTTCCAGGTATGTGCTGTAAGCAAAGGTAAGTATTACACAGGACTGGACTTTTCTTCCTCTTCCAGGTATATGCTATAAGCAAAGGTAAGTGTTACACAGGACTGGACTTTTCTTCCTCTTCCAGGTATATGCTATAAGCAAAGGTAAGTGTTACACAGGACTGGACTTTTCTTCCTCTTCCAGGTATATGCTGTAAGCAAAGGTAAGTGTTACACAGGACTGGACTTTCCTCCTTCTTCCAGGTATATGCTATAAACAAAGGTGAGTGATACACAAGGTTGGACTTCTCTTCCTTTTTCTAGGTACGGGCTGTAAGCAAAAGGTGAGTGTTACACAAAACTGGACTTTTCCTTCCGTTCCAGATACGTACTGTAAGCAAAGGTAAGTGTTACACAGGACTGGACTTCTCTTCCTCTTCCAGGTATATGCTGTAAGCAAAGGTAAGTGTTACACAGGACTGGACTTCTCTTTCTTTTTCTAGGTACGGGCTGTAAGCAAAGGTGAGTGTTACACAAAACTGGACTTTTCCTTCCGTTTTGCTCGAAGGCAGTGGACTTATCAACAAGGAGGTTTTACACAAAGTGTTTCGACTTACGGTCTCCAAGGGCAGGGGAAAAGACGTAGAGAACAGCAGTGCAGAGCCGAACGCTTCCCTGATTCTTCCTCCACTCACAGCGTCGGACTTACAGAACAGGGGCTAACCTTTGAAGTGGCTCCACACAAAGGTGGTTATCTTCCCGCAGCCGTCAGCCCACTCGCCCCTTGGCACAAGTATTCGTCGTAATCAGTCTACTCCCTTCAACTTTCAAATGCTTCACCACTGCCTGTCCATTCTTCAAGGGAAAAGTATACTCGCTGCACACTCAAGAAAGTCCCACGTTATAGGGTGCCTCGGTCCACACTCCACCGTTTCCCAACAGCTGACTCTCCTCACGACTCTGCTGGCCTCGAATGGCTTCTATCAATATAAACACAGCACGACACTGCAAGCTGTAAAGTGTACACACACAATTGAAGACAAGACTCACCCACGGCACTGCACACACACTCAGTGAATTATGGACAAAGCCAAACACGACCCGGGCCTGCTGTGTGGTGGTTTGGACGATTTTTCCTGGGAAGGGGACGAGATGAAACGAAGAGGAACGCGAGACTTTCCCCGGCGGCGATCCAGATATCCTACGGCTCGCCCACACTTCCCTCTCTGGTGGGGCCGAAATGCTACGTAGCAACTCACAACACAGGGTCAGATGATACCTTTTTGCATTCACAATATACACCATCGGCTGTAAGTTCCCCGGCTCGCCCGCTTCTTCCTTCGATGGGGCCGCAACACTTCGTAACACTCAGGACACAAAATCAGGTAATACTTCAACATCCACAATACACATCACCGACTGGATTGCTACTCACGTGTATCTCTGCTTATAGTAACGTTTTCCGGCTCGCCCACGTTTTCTCTCTCTCTCCGGTGGGGCCGTAATGCTACGGAGCTTCTCACAACACAGTATTAGGTAATACTTCAATGTCCACAATACACAACATAGGCTGAAGTGTTACTCACGTATATCTTCTACTTCCAGAATGGATTCCCGGCTCACCCACGCTTTCTCTCTCTCTCCAGTGGGGCCGTAATGCTACGGAGCTTCTCACAACACAGTATTAGGTAATACTTCAATGTCCACAATACACAACATAGGCTGAAATGTTACTCACGTATATCTTCTACTTCCAGAATGGATTCCCGGCTCACCCACGCTTTCTCTCTCTCTCTCCAGTGGGGCCGTAATGCTACGGAGATTCTCACAACACAGTATCAGGTAATACTTGGCTTAGTCGTTCCCCATGGCCAGAATTCTACTCACACTTAATGTGGCTTCCGGCCATCCGCATTGAAGACCGCAACCGTCCTCAACTTAGCCGTCTTAGCAATTCGCTTAGCGATCCTCCTTCACTCCGTTTATCCAACTCCAATTCCTTCGTAGTAGTCACAGCATAGCAGCCCAACAGCACAACACAACACAGCAGCACAGACAAAACACAGCGCAAACAAACTTCTCTTCTTTCTGTGGTGCTCTGCTTTATAATAAACCACAACTCCTTCCTTTAGCTTTTCTCGGGCCCGCACTCTTTCCGTTCACTTATAAAGTGATCCCCGGATCAACGGCGCCCTCGGCGCTTCGCAGAAAGTCTGAGATTATGGTCCGCCCTAGGCAGAGCGGAGCTCACCCCGGAAATCTCTCTTCTCAACCTCACCCGCACTGCATCCTGTGTTTCTCAAGTTCCTTTTATCCTCCTCTCCTCCTTCTCTTCAGCCAATCGATAATCGCTGTGTTGATTTCCCACACCTGTGCCTCATCAGGCTACATTCGTCCCGACAAAACTACAGGAAGTAAAAGGGTGTTTTTTAAAAATGCGGTCCGGGCGGAAACCATCTTCATGCGGAACAAGTCTCCGCCGCTTTTGGTTCCGCCCTATATAGTCACCCGGTGACATCACACTTAAAAGGAGACATGCCCGTAGATGACACTGGCAGAGAATTGTGTGCGTACTCCACAATTGAGAGTTGCTGACACCAGGACGAAGGATTCTTGGAAGCCAAACATCGCAACACTCTTTCGACATCCTGATTGTCTCGTTCGGTTTGACCATTGCTCTGTGGATGGAACCCTGATGAAAGACTAACAGTCACTCCTAGTAATTTACAAAACTCTTGCCAAAATTTTGGACACAAATTGGGGACCCTGGTCAGAAACCACGTCTGTCGGGAGGCCATGTATATGGAAGACATGGTCAATGACAGCTACCGCTGTTTCCTTGGCTGATGGTAATTTGGGCAAGGGAATGAAATGAGTCGCCTTCGAGAACCGGTCCACTACGGTTAAAATCACCGTATTACCCTGGGAGGGTGGGAGGGCGGTAATCTAGCGAGATATGGGACCAGGGTCTCGAAGGGACTGACAGCGGTAATAGTAACCCATCCGGAGGTCGATTGGAAGTCTTACCAATGGCGCAAACAGAACAAGCCAAGATGAAATCGTGGGTGTCACGAGCCATACCAGGCCACCAAAATCGTTGCTTAAATAGGAACCTAGTTCTACTAACCCCTGGGTGACAAGCAACACTGGAGGAATGACCCCATTGAAGAACGTCTGACCGTAACTTCTCCGGCACAAAAAGTCGGTTCGGTGAGCAGCGAGCCGGGGGCGTTACCCCTTCTAAGGCTGTCAAAACCTTCGATTCGACCTCCCATATGAGCCCGGAGATAATGATGGTCTCCGGTAAAATGTGCTCGGGAGTAGCAGCGCGATCGGAACGCACAAAAAGACGGGATAAAGCATCGGGTTTGATGTTTTTGGAACCCGACCGGTAAGAGAGTGTAAAATCGAAACGACCGAAAAATAAAGCCCACCGAGCCTGCCTGGAGTTAAGTCTTTTGGCAGTTCTAATGTATTCGAGATTTTTATCGTCCGTCCATACAATGAAAGGTACCCCTGACCCTTCAAGCCAATGACGCCATTCCTCCAGTGCTAGTTTGACTGCTAACAACTCTCGATTGCCAATGTCATAGTTAACTTCCGCAGGAGATAAACGATGAGAATAATACGCGCAAGGATGAACCTTTCCGTCTGAGGATGCGCGCTGGGAAAGCACTGCTCCTACCCCCACCTCTGACGCGTCGACCTCCACTATGAATTGACGTGAGCGATCAGGTGTGACGAGAATGGGAGCTGAAACAAAGCAGCTTTTCAGTTTGGCAAACGCAGCCTCGGCTGCGTCTGACCACCTGAACGTCAAACTAGGGGAGGTCAAAGCGGTCAGAGGTGCGGCTAGTTGGCTGAAATTGGCAATAAAACGCCGGTAGAAAAGAAACAGACCGTGCATGAAAAACGCATTTTTCCGCCTTGACAAAAAGCCCTTTCTCTAGCAACCGCAGAAGCACTCGTTGTACGTGTTGCAAATGTTACTGGAGAGACGAAGAAAAAATCAGTATGTCATCCAGGTAAACATATATAAACTGATCTACCATGTCTCGCAACACGTCATTAACGAGTGCCTGGAAGACCGCTGGCGAGTTCGTGAGCCCGAAAGGCATCACGCAGTACTCAAAATGGCTACGAGGGGTGTTAAAAGCAGTCTTCCATTCATCCCCCTTCCTGATGCGAACCAAATGATAAGCATTACGTAAGTCCAATTTAGTGAAGAAAGACGCTCCCTGCAACCTCTCGAAGGCTGAAGACATCAACGGCAAAGGATACGTATTCTTTACCGTGATGTTGTTCAGTCCTCGGTAATCAATGCAAGGCCACAAGGATCCGTCCTTCTTACCCACAAAAAAGAACCCCGCCCCCGCTGGAGAAGAGGAAGGACGAATGAACCCCATTGCTAGAGAATCAGAAATGTATTTCTCCATGGCCTCCATCTCAGGAACAGATAGAGAGTAAAGTTTGCCCTTAGGCGGAAACGTACCTGGCAATAAATCTATAGCACAGTCATATGGACAGTGCAGAGGGAGAGAATCAGCCCGAGACTTACTGAACACCTCCTTCAGGTCGAGGTACTCCGCGGGCACGTTAGACAAATCCACTGCTTCCCCCTGAAACACAGACTCAGAAACGTTAATACAGGCAGAGACAAGACAGGACTTATGACACTCCTCGCTCCAGCTGGTAACAGAACCCAGTTTCCAGTCAATTTTGGGATTATGGGAGTGAAGCCAAGGATGTCCGAGAACGATGGGTGAGAGGGATGTGTCAGTGATGAAGATTGAAATAGTCTCAGTGTGGTTGCCAGAGGTGATGAGCGTGACTGGAGCGGTGGTGTGCTTGATGGTGGGAAGCTGTAATCCGTTTAGGGCGAAGGGACCGATCTGGTAAGTGAGAGGGATGAACGGTATCTGGAGCTTACGTGCAAGAGTACTGTCAATGAAGTTTCCCTCCGCCCCGGAGTCCAAGAGTGCATCCCCCGTGTGTGTCTTGGTGGACCACCGTAGTCACACCGGAAGGAGAGTGGATGTTGTCGAGGTCTTGTGTGCAGAGACCCGGACCGATAGTAGCCTCCTTCTTACTACCTGGCTTGGTCTTTTACCGGGCATCTCTGGCAATGATGACCCGGTCCACCGCAGTACATACAAAGACCAAGGGATCTCCGCCGATTCCTCTCCTCCCGGGGCAGCCGAGCTCTACCCACCTGCATGGGCTCCGAATCTGAGAGATTGCTGACGGAGACATCGCTGGGGGGACTGGTAGACTCGGGTCTGCGCTGGGACGAGGTGGTGGTCTTCCTTCTAGTCGCCAGGGTTAGACGTTCATCGACCCGGATGGCTAGGTCTACCAGCCCGTTGAGAGAGGTGGGTAGCTCCGCCGTGACGATCTCTCGCTGGATCCGATCCGCCAGCCCATGCAGGAAATGATCCCACTGCGCCTCCTCGTTCCACCTGCACTCCGCCGCCAGGGTCCGGAACTCAATCACGTAGTCAGACACCGAGCGGTCCTCCTGACGGAGCTCGGTGAGGAGTCGGGCTGCTTCTCTCCCGGCGACGGAGCGGTCGAAAACCCTCTTCATCTCCTCGGATAGCAGGAAGAACGAGGAGACGCAGATGTCTCTATTCTCCCACACCGCCATCCCCCAGAGGGCAGCCTTGCCCGTCAGATGTGAAAGGGTGAATGCAACTTTGGTCTCTTCGAGATAGAAGGAACGGGGCTGTTGAGCGAAATGTAAAGAGCAGTGAGATAGGAAAGTACGGCAATAATTGGGCTCACCGGAGTACTTTTCAGGGATGGGTAACAGGGGTTCCGGTAGAAAACTACCCCCTGGAGGTGAAGATGGTGCGGGCGGCGTGGGTTGCGCAGTGGGTGGCGTGGGATGTGGAGATCGCTGAGAGAGCTCGGACACTTTCGCCACCATTGCATGGACTGCCTTCCGCATGTCTTTGATAGCTTTGTCTTGATGATCCATATGAGCCAACGATCGCTGAAGAAACTCCTCGAGCATCGCGGTGGGCTGATCGCCTGCTGCTTCCATGTTGGCCAGATGATTCTGTAATGATACGAAATGCGCGGAAGCAAATGCAGGTGAAAATGTAAACAATGTTTATTGAGAATAAACAAAAAGAGAGAAAGAGAGTCAATGCAGGGTCAGAAGTGTCCAGTGATGGTGGCAATGGTGGCGAGGACTACGGTGGTGAGTTGGTGTTGATGTCTTTGAGTGCGGCGTTGGTGGAGTGGTGAACAGTGGTGAAGATCCGAACTGAACAAAGTAACATCCACACGGAGACGACGACGACAATAGACTATCCAACTGAAAACACATAATCCAAACAGAACGCCACAGAGAACCACACGACACGAGAGCAGACACAAGGAAATCATCTGGCACTGGAACAGAGAGTGAAGTGAGTATATATGGAGTAATTAGTGATGGCGAAGTGAAGCTTTCTTGAAGCAGTGAAGCTTTCAACCCAATTGTATCGGAAAAAGGTTCATTACTCGAAGCTTTTCAAATCAGAACTCAATGAGGACCTCTGCTGGTGAAAGTGCAGTTTCGCAACATGTTCCACAACCAAACAACGTATAAATTTAATTATAAAAGCAAAACTTAATGGATTGACAAATTAAGGATAGATTCATAAATAAATGAAACAATATATTAAATACATGACCAAAGCATGTTCCATTTCATGCGAATGGTACTCCAAACAAAAGTAAGAAATTAAGGATAGACCTTGTCTCAGAAGTATAAAGTGTGAACCAATTAAAAAATATATCATGGTATTAAGTGGTGCAGAAAAGGCTTTTTACTACTATGTATATATATATATATCATAAACTCACTATACAGTAATCGATTCCGTGTAATGCAATACTCCAATACAACCCATGCGAATGGTACTCCAAACAAAAGTAAGAAATTAAGGATAGACCTTGTCTCAGAAGTATAAAGTGTGAACCAATTAAAAAATATATCATGGTATTAAGTGGTGCAGAAAAGGCTTTTTACTACTATGTATATATATATATATCATAAACTCACTATACAGTAATCGATTCCGTGTAATGCAATACTCCAATACAACCCATGAGGGCGCGCCGCGCATCGCACAATTCTAAACCTTTGAATCAGATAACGAAGCAGTCACGTGGGTGTGTGTGAAACGAAGCTTCGGACATCATTGGTCACGTGATTTTGCCAGAACGAATCAAGCTTCGATACAAAGCTTCAATGAAAATCGGTTCGTTTTTTTGACACACGCTTCAGAGCTTCGATCACTAGCAGTAATGATGAACAGCTGGAGCGAGACAATCAACACACAGTTGAGCGGCATCAGGCTGATTAGCACATGGCAGAGCGGTGAGTGAACAAACACACACACACACATGACACGGAGGAAACAATGGATTTTCCTACCGTGACAAAAATATTGACAAATTCTGCATAATTTTTTATTCATTCCAGTAACATATATTGCAATTATAAACAGAGATGTGTCCTTGTTTTATACAAGAAAACATTGTATAATGCTACATGTTGTTAGTGTTTTTTAGGTCATTGTTTTGTGGGTGACAAAGTCTGTTTGTCGGCTGTCAACCTTTGCTAGTGTTCTGGAAAAATGAGTTGTTGTAGTGCATTTTGAATGTGAAAGGAACTGCTTTGCCAAGCTGAAAGTTGGTTAGGAGAACTGTGTGAAGAGTTTTGCAAAAATGACCTAAGTATTGAGAAATGTGTCCTAGCGTCTGTAAAAAACTGTAAACTGCTGTAACAATTTCACTCCAGTGAAAAAAACTAAATTGTCTTCTGTAAAACAAGACCAAGATTATGCTTATATCTATTTGAAGGTGTACATCAACTTTTAAATCTTACGAAAAGTAATCATGTTTTTGTGGTAGAAGTATAGCAGCCATGTTTTGTGTTTGTGTGTGTCTGTGTGTGTGTGTCTGTGTGTGTGTGTGTGCGTGCGTGCGTGTTTGTGCGTGTTTGTGCGTGTGCGTGTTTGTGTGTGTGCGTGTGCGTGCATGTGTGTGTTTGTTTGTTTGCGTGTGTTGATTACTATTAGTACTACACTAACCATGGCTTTTGAAAAACTAAATCCTCGTTATTATGTGGTTACCATGGTTTTACTAGTGCCCAAGGTTTTAACTGTAGCCATGGTTAATTTTCGTAAGGGAATGGGTTCCCTACTGAAAAATCCAGAAAAGACCAGCATAAGCTGGTAGCTGGTTTTAGCTGGTTTAAGATGGCATTAGCTAGTCTAGGCTGGTCCTCCGAGCTTGGTAAAGCTGGTCAGTGAGAGAATCGTGACAAAACTGCAAGCGCAGAGGGATCAGTAGATGTCGGGTTATTTCAGGAAATAGTTTTCCCTTCGTATGCAACAAGTCATTTACAACTGGTTTATTTTACACACAGAGACAGATTCTGCGCGGTTAATTCATATTTGCCGTTCATGAAAGTGTGCTTTTGATTGCACACCACTGTTTGCAGACTTGCAATGCTTTTGGCAATATTTCAGCACAAAAACCGTGCCAAAGGTGTAAGCGTGGAAAAACTGAGGTCAGATGCATACAGTTCTTACTTATTTGCGTAAATATGAAGTTTCAGTTTTACAAGACATGAATTACACTTACAATTAACAGTAGAATGTTGCAAAACTTGTTTTCTTACGCTTGCAACTTGATTTACACCTTTACAAAAAATTTATTTTATGCTTGCAATGTCACGTACACTCTCACAAATATGATCCTGCGCATGCAAATCTTTTTGACGTTATTTTACCCTCATATTAATCTAACATAAATATTTTTTGAATGATAGAGCCAAAGTAAAAAAAAAAGTTAGGTTGTGCCCCGCTTTCCCCTACTAATTATTTTTTCCTTGGCCCGCAATTTTTTAATTTAGGGATAAACTACAGGAGTTACTGTCTGAGTATGTTGTGGACACCCTCGGCTACATTCAGACAGTCAGAGACTTCTGTGACAGAGTGGACAAATGGATCCTTCAGAGAGAGAAGGAGCTGAACACAATAAGAGATATTAAGATCAAGCAGACAAAATCACTCTTAAGTTTGACCATGATCAGCGCTCAGAGAATAAAGTCAAGGGTTTTGGCGAGTACCTGTGGAATGGTTTGACTCAGTTGACAGCTGACTCCAGACGTCAAACACTGGAGAAGACACTGGGTGGTGTCCTGAAGGACACTTTTGAGGGGCTGGAGAAACTTGAGCACTTCCTGGATGCAGTAGAGAAACTAGCTGATACCTCGCTATTTGTTTTCACTGAACAAAGTTTCCTGCCAATGGGCGAGAGTCCTGCATGTGTGCGATCGGTCATCACAGCTGCAAGAAAGGCATCATCTCTACTTATTCACTTTAAACGAAACAATGAAACTTTTTTTCTTCCCATTCTCAATAATGTAGAGGTCCTGGCCTTTCAGCTGGACAAATACATAAACATCACAAAACAGCTTTGTATGAAAATGGAGAAGAAGTTAGTTTGTGACATTTCTGTGATGATTATAAAATATTTAAAAACTAATTTTACACCAAAAATAATACTTTTTATTTCTAAATATTCTAAATTCTATTCTGAAATCTTTGTGAACCGGTTTCCCATTTTTGTTTTATTTTTTTTACAGGTCTAAGAGTGTATTATGGTCTGGAGACATTCATGGGTAAGTATTTTAAATAATGATTGCATGTTATTGTTTTCCCTGTATGTTTTTGACTGTACTAAATCAAAACATACCATAATATGTTTGTAGTAGGGCTGTCAAAAGATTAATCGCAATTAAGCCCATACAAAATATTGTTTTTTTTTAAATAAAAGTTTGTTTTGCATAATATGTGTGTGCACTATGTGTAATTATTTTGTATATATAAATACACATGCATGTATGTATTTAAGAAATGTTTATATGTATATAAATATATTTATTTAGATTTTGATATATTTTGTTTTATATATAGATTAAAAAATATATACATACATAACATTTTTCTTAAATGTGTACATGTATGTGTGTATTTATACATACAAAATAATTGACAGTGCACACACGTATATTTTGCTAAATCAAACTTATATTTTGTACGCGATTAATCGCGGTTAATCTTAGATATTTAGGAAACATGCTTTGTTCACCAAGCTACAATGCTATAGACCCCTTCAAGGTTTGTAAACATTGAATGACTATCGGGTGCGCGCGCCGCATGGGGTCAAACGTTCATACAATCCAGGCTTTATAATTTAATCTAACAGGGCTGGAAAATGATGACTTACCTCAAATGAAGTGAGCACTACAAACACAAGCCTCTTTGATATTTGCATTGTCCCAGTCTGCACGTTAATTGCTTGCAGCCGCAGATGTTGTATTTTTTTGTTTTTGAGATTCTGCATGAATCGCGAAAGCTTAACAAAAGACCTGGTGCGATTTTCAAAGCCCACGACGTAAGTAGGCATTTTTGACGATAACGAATAATACGCAACTCAATCTGCTTAAATGACTTTTCTGACCCCGACATGCACAGTGGGAACTGCCTGTGACGTGAACCGTGAAGGGGTCTATAATCAGTCAACTTTAAAATGTGGATTCTGTATAAGAATGCCTGCTTTTGTTTTTGGTCTGTGTGATCACACCCACTGCACATTTACCCAGGTCCAAACAAAGAGAAAAAAACTATAGGCTACTACTACATATTTGTTGTCCCCGTACTATTACTTTGCAAACTGAGAATTTACAATATTTTACAATTTATGAGGAATATCATGACATTTTATCATAGTTACGTAGCATGCAACCACCGAAAGTTATAAAAATGATCGTTATTAACGTTATCAAAAGCCACACAAGCTGGTTTGTCATTAGC
Source organism: Paramisgurnus dabryanus (assembly GCF_030506205.2). Classification (NCBI taxonomy): domain Eukaryota; kingdom Metazoa; phylum Chordata; class Actinopteri; order Cypriniformes; family Cobitidae; genus Paramisgurnus; species Paramisgurnus dabryanus. Next base: position 28,237,909 of record NC_133355.1, on the reverse strand, counting down.
AAAGCAATAAAATCATTGAAAATTTATAAGTTTGATAAAATTATGGTACGTAAACACAAAATGTGAAGCATCGCATTCCTTGCTTTAGATTACTTGTGGGATTTAACTTTGTGTCATGCGAATTTTCCACTTTAGTTTAAAGGGATAGTTCACCCAAAAATATCATTTACTGACCCTCATGTTGTTCCTAACCTGTAGAAATTTCTTTGTTCTGATGAACACAAATGAAGATATTTTTTAAAAATTTTGTAACCAAACCATTCGTGGACCCCATTGATTTCTATAGTAGGAAAAAGAAGTAAATGGGGTCCATGAACGGTTTGGTATAATTGTGGTTTTATGAATTAATACAAATTAGCCACCTTGTAAAATGCGTACATGAGGTTGCATTGGTGTCTGGCAACCCATGTGAGCTTCGAGTCTTAGGTGGGGGGCCAGAGATAAAACCCTCTCTGATAATTAGAATTTGGACTGTGGTACCAGGTACAGCCACTAGCTGTCAATAGCACATAGTGCCTTTTTAAAAATGTCACACTAACATGTACCGGGTCTTTACACCTAATCTCTTTACAGTTGTAGGAAGGCTGATCATTTAGTAAAGTTTCATTTGAACATACCTGAGACCTCCATGCAAAAACTGATTGATCATTTGACCCAGTTGAGCATAATAAGGTGAGACATTATCAGACCTTTACTCTAAGATGAATTACAAATGACTCTGCCATTAATCTTAAACTTCCTTGTCTCCTTGTCCAGGATGGACAGTCACACCAAGCTGGCATTTCTTTTTAAGGAAAATGCTTTGAAATTTATTGGTTTGTTCAGTCAGCGTTACTCTAGGATGGAGAAGTTCCTGTCAGATTTGGAGGAAAGTGCAGTTCAGCTGGACAGGATGAAATTTGGGGCCAATATCTCCACTGTAGCTGGTAGTTCAGTGGGGTTAGCAGGGGGCGTCTTGTCCATTGTCGGCCTCGCTCTTGCTCCTGTCACTGCAGGAGTGTCTTTAACTCTCACTTTGACAGGAGTCGGTCTGGGGGTGACCAGCGGAGTCAATAGTTTGGTCACAGGTATCACTGAAACAGCAGTCAACATTTGCCATGGTAAAAATGCACAAAGAATTTTCCAGATGTATGTTGACGATGTGGAGAAGATTCAAGGTTGCTTGGACCAGGCAATTGAGGAGGGTGTAGAAGGGCCTGATGTGGTGGATATAACCACAGCTATCACAGCTGGGAAGTTGATAGTCCGTGTTGGAGGAGTAGCCAAAAGTATTGATGCCATTGTGGACACAGCTTCAGCTTTTAAAGTCCTTAAAAGTGAGGAGGTAGTGGCCACTGCAACCAGGATAGGGCTGCAGGAGGCACAAAATACCCGTAGCATTCCCAAACTCGCCGCAGACCTGCCTGACATTGGGCAGCTGGCAAAAGGGACACCACTAGCACTCTCGAAAGGAGCTAGAGCTGGATTCATCACTTTAAATGCCCTTTTTATTGGCTTGGATGCCATTTTCATTTGCAGTAACAGTATAAGTCTGGCAAAAGGGAGCAAGAATGAAACATCTGAGCTCATCCGCTCCAGAGCAGCTCTGTGGAAATCTGAGCTTGAGGCCTGGCAGAAAATGTATGATTCCTTATGCATAGGAATATGGAGGTTGAGGAAGAGCCTGAAAGTGTTGGAGCAACCCTTTATTCCTTAGATTTAGACATGTGTGCGTAGGAAATGTTAACATATGTGAAAATATAGGAGACAATTAAAAAAGATAAAAATTTGGAATATTTAGTATTTGCACTTCAAAATAATTACTGTATATTTAGAAAAACAACACAGATCAGTCATCCATTTATCAAACCTTGTGTTATGATAAAGAGTAATTCCAGCATTATGGATGTGACATTTCACTCAAAACTTAAAAAATGAATTCGTCAGAGAATGCACTTATTACCAATATATTGAACTTGATCTGTTTATATTTTCCTAAAATCTTTTTTTAATTTCTACACATGTCTGAGGAAGAAACAATGTTATAATATTTCTCCGTTATGGACGTATGACAATTCTAAAATTTGCACTTAACTATGGAAAAAATGCTTTAAAAACTTTAACAAAGACTTTGCATGGGCAAATATTGATACCTGAGATATCATTATGGTTAAAAACTTAATAGTAAGGTTGACATTTGCATGGAATTGCCCTAAACCATTTACAGTCATTTACATTTTTATTTAGTAGACGCTTTTTATAAGTGACTTACAAAAGCAAAGAAAAACCGAAAATGTTTTGTTAATATATATATATATATATATATATATATATATATATATATATATATATATATATATATATATATATATATATATATAAAATAACAAAATATTGCATATATCTATGGAGGTCTAAGCTATGTACTGTATATTTAATTTACAATGTCAAATAACAAAATATTTGATAAATAAGTGGAGTGGAAATGTGTTTGTTTTGTGTCTTTTTGATTGATTGATTGATTGATTGATTGATTGATTGATTGATTGATTGATTGAGGGGAGTATTTACAGTATATATTTGCATTTTGTGTTATTTGCATTAAGGTAGTGTGAGACATTTAGATGTTTCATTTTGAAGGATCCTACCTTAGATCATCATGTGCAGAATATTTTTATTATTGTGTTTTTTTTGTTTATTCCTAATCATTTATTTACATAATCATCATAATCATTTTATAATCATTAGTTATCCATATAATTGTTTATTTGATTATTATGTTGGCTTGACAAAGCCAACATACTGTTCTTCGATCTAAGCTTATTATTAGTGGTGCTTGCATTTATGCAAAGCATCACTATTATTATTGCTCAAAGATATTATTATTATTCTTCTTTTTCTGGACACTTTTTCGGCGCGTAACTCGTCCCGCACGCTTTGTCGTAGACCCATAAATTAGGGCTCAAATCGACCGGCTTATTGAGGAGAGGTGTGCTATGACTTTTATAAGCGATCGGGTGCAGGATTTCCGAAAGGGGGGCGAAAAACCACCCAAAAAATCCCATTGACTTAACATTGCGCCCAACTTTGACGAGTCATAGCTCCGCTCGAGGATTTTGTAGAAACATGTGGGTTACAACATTTGAAGAGGGTGGTAGGCTCTGTAAGAACATGGATCACAATGGGGTGTAAGTTGTACCCCTGGGGTGTAAGAGGTGCCCAAAAGTGCCCCAATGAAAAGTCAATGGGGCAAAATCCCATAGACTTACATTGCAAAAATTTTGACGGGTCATAGGTCCGAGCCAGGATTTCATAGAAACATGTGGGTTACTAAATTTGAAGAGGGTGCTAGACTCTGTCAGGACGTCCCCCACAATGGGGTGTAAGGTTACCATAGCAACCATTTTGGGCACCCTAGCAACCTATACCATAGACTGCCATTATAAAATGCCCGGATGGATATCTTTGCACCACAGTGTCATAGAGACATGGGGGTGGGCTCATTTTACTCAGGCATCCAATCAGTCTCTCAGGATCCTTACAGACTTACTAAGCCACGCCCCTAGCAACCACTTTTGAGCACCCTAGCAACATAAAATACAAACAGTTATATCTCGGCATCAGAACATCGTAGAGACACGGGGGTTGGACCGTTTTACTTGTGACTAGGGGTGTAACAATTGGGCACATCATTGGCCACTCCCAAGCCACGCCCCTAGCAACCAAATACAGTACCCTAGCAACAGAGTAAACAAAGCCTTATATCTCCGCATCAGAACATCGTAGAGACACGGGGGTTGGACCGTTTTACTTGTGACTCGGAGTGTAATCACTGGGCACATCATTGGCCACTCCCAAGCCACGCCCCTAGCAACCAAATACAGTACCTTAGCAACAGAGTAAACAAAGCCTTATATCTCCACATCAGAACATCGTAGAGACACGGGGGTTGGACCGTTTGACTCATGACTCGGAGGGTAATCACTAGTGGATGCAATTTTTTTCCCTAGCAACCAAATACAGTACCCTAGCAACAGAGTAAACAAAGCCTTATATCTCCGCATCAGAACATCGTAGAGACACGGGGGTTGGACCGTTTGACTCGTGACTCGGAGGGTAATCACTAGTGGATGCCATTTTTTTCCCTAGCAACCAAATACAGTACCCTAGCAACAGAGTAAACAAAGCCTTATATCTCCGCATCAGAACATCGTAGAGACACGGGGGTTGGACCGTTTGACTCGTGACTCGGAGGGTAATCACTAGTGGATGCCATTTTTTTCCCTAGCAACCAAATACAGTACCCTAGCAACAGAGTAAACAAAGCCTTATATCTCCGCATCAGAACATCGTAGAGACACGGGGTTTGGACCGTTTGACTCGTGACTCGGAGGGTAATCACTAGTGGATGCCATTTTTTTCCCTAGCAACCAAATACAGTACCCTAGCAACAGAGTAAACAAAGCCTTATATCTCCGCATCAGAACATCGTAGAGACACAGGGTTTGGACCGTTTGACTCGTGACTCGGAGGGTAATCACTAGTGGATGCCATTGTTTCCCCTAGCAACCAAATACAGTACCCTAGCAACAGAGTAAACAAAGCCTTATATCTCCGCATCAGAACATCGTAGAGACACGGGGTTTGGACCGTTTGACTCGTGACTCAAAGGGTAATCACTAGTGGATGCCATTTTTTTCCCTAGCAACCAAATACAGTACCCTAGCAACAGAGTAAACAAAGCCTTATATCTCTGCATCAGAACATCGTAGAGACATGGGGGTTGGACCGTTTGACTCGTGACTCGGAGGGTAATCACTAGTGGATGCCATTTTTTTCCCTAGCAACCAAATACAGTACCCTAGCAACAGAGTAAACAAAGCCTTATATCTCCGCATCAGAACATCGTAGAGACACAGGGTTTGGACCGTTTGACTCGTGACTCGGAGGGTAATCACTAGTGGATGCCATTGTTTCCCCTAGCAACCAAATACAGTACCCTAGCAACAGAGTAAACAAAGCCTTATATCTCCGCATCAGAACATCGTAGAGACACGGGGTTTGGACCGTTTGACTCGTGACTCAAAGGGTAATCACTAGTGGATGCCATTTTTTTCCCTAGCAACCAAATACAGTACCCTAGCAACAGAGTAAACAAAGCCTTATATCTCTGCATCAGAACATCGTAGAGACATGGGGGTTGGACCATTTGACTCGTGACTGGAAGTGTAATCACTAGTGGATGCCAATTTTTTCCCTAGCAACCATATACAGTACCCTAGCAACAGAGTAAACAAAGCCTTATATCTCCGCATCAGAACATCGTAGAGACACGGGGGTTGGACCATTTTACTTTTGGCTTGGAGTATAATCATAAATTGTCCCCTGAAATTTGCCACGGCAAGCACCACTCACATTTTCTTCAGGAAATGTACCTATCTAGTTATTATTATTATATCTTATTCTTATGTCTGCACACTTTTTCGGCGCGTAACTCGTCCCGCACGGTTTGCCACAGTCCCATGAAAGAGGGCTCAAATCGACCGGATTATTAAGGAGAGGTGTGCTATGACTTTTATAAGCGATCGGGTGCAGGATTTTCGAAAGGGGGGCGAAAAACCAACCGAAAAATCCCATTGACTTAACATTGGGCCGAACTTTGACGGGTCATAGCTCCGTTTGAGGATTTTGTAGAAACATGTAGGTTACAACATTTGAAGAGGGTGATAGACTCTGTAAGAACATACATCACATTGGGGTGTAAGCTGCACCCCTGGGGTGTAAGAGGCACCCGAAAATTCCCATTGACTTATAATGGGGCAGGAAACATGCCCATATAAGGGAATAAAAAAGTTCCAGATGGGATATCTTCGCTTTACAATGTCGTAGAGACATGGGGGTGGGCTCATTTTACTCAAACATCCAATCAATTTATCAGGATAGTCCCAGAGCTATTAAGCCACGCCCCTAGCAACCACTTTTAAGCACCCTAGCAACATAAAATTCAAACAGTTATATCTCGACATCAGAACATCGTGGAATCATGGGGGTTGGACCGTTTTACTCATGACTCGGAGGGTAATCACTGGCCGCATCAATGGCCACTCCCAAGCCACGCCCCTAGCAACCAAATTGGAGCACCCTAGCAACCGAATAAACAAATCCTTATTTCTCCGCATCAGAACATCGTAGAGACAGTGGGGTTGGACCATTTTACTTGTGACTCAGAGCGTAATAACTTGCGACATCATTGGCCACTCCCAAGCCACGCCCCTAGCAACCAAATATGAGCACCCTAGCAACCGAATAAACAAAGCCTTATATCTCTGCATCAGAACATCATAGAATCACGGGGGTTGGACCGTTTTACTCGTGACTCGGAGGGTAATCACTGGCCGCATCATTGGCCACTCCCAAGCCACGCCCCTAGCAACCAAATTGGAGCACCCTAGCAACCGAATAAACAAATCCTTATTTCTCCGCATCAGAACATCGTAGAGACACGGGGGTTGGACCGTTTTACTTGTGACTCGGAGTTTAATCACTGGGCACATCATTGGCCACTCCCAAGCCACGCCCCTAGCAACCAAATACAGTACCCTAGCAACAGAGTAAACAAAGCCTTATATCTCCGCATCAGAACATCGTAGAGACACGGGGGTTGGACCGTTTTACTTGTGACTCGGAGTGTAATCACTGGGCACATCATTGGCCACTCCCAAGCCACGCCCCTAGCAACCAAATACAGTACCCTAGCAACAGAGTAAACAAAGCCTTATATCTCCACATCAGAACATCGTAGAGACATGGGGGTTGGACCGTTTGACTCATGACTCGGAGGGTAATCACTAGTGCATGCCATTTTTTTCCCTAGCAACCAAATACAGTACCCTAGCAACAGAGTAAACAAAGCCTTATATCTCCGCATCAGAACATCGTAGAGACATGGGGTTTGGACCGTTTGACTCGTGACTCGGAGGGTAATCACTAGTGGATGCCATTTTTTTCCCTAGCAACCAAATACAGTACCCTAGCAACAGAGTAAACAAACCCTTATATCTCCGCATCAGAACATCGTAGAGACACGGGGTTTGGACCGTTTGACTCGTGACTCGGAGTGTAATCACTAGTGGATGCCAATTTTCTCCCTAGCAACCAAATACATTACCCTAGCAACAGAGTAAACAAAGCCTTTTATCTCCACATCAGAACATCGCAGAGACACGGGGGTTGGACCGTTTGACTCGTATCTCGGAGTGTAATCACTAGTGGATGCCAATTTTTTCCCTAGCAACCAAATACAGTACCCTAGCAACAGAGTAAACAAAGACTTATATCTCCGCATCAGAACATCGTAGAGACACGGGGGTTTGACCGTTTGACTCGTGACTCGGAGTGTAATCACTAGTGGATGCCAATTTTCTCCCTAGCAACCAAATACAGTACCCCAGCAACCGAATAAACAAAGCCTTATATCTTCGCATCAGAATATCGTAGAGACATGTGGGTTGAATTGTTTTACTTTTGGCTTGGAGTATAATCTTATATTGTCCCCCGAAATTTGCCACGGCAAGCACCACTTCACATTTTCTTCAGGAAATGTACCTATCTAGTTATTATTCTTCTTTTTCTGGACACTTTTTCGGCGCGTAACTCGTCCCGCACGCTTTGTCGTAGACCCATAAATTAGGGCTCAAATCGACCGGCTTATTGAGGAGAGGTGTGCTATGACTTTTATAAGCGATCGGGTGCAGGATTTCCGAAAGGGGGGCGAAAAACCACCCAAAAAATCCCATTGACTTAACATTGCGCCCAACTTTGACGAGTCATAGCTCCGCTCGAGGATTTTGTAGAAACATGTGGGTTACAACATTTGAAGAGGGTGGTAGGCTCTGTAAGAACATGGATCACAATGGGGTGTAAGTTGTACCCCTGGGGTGTAAGAGGTGCCCAAAAGTGCCCCAATGAAAAGTCAATGGGGCAAAATCCCATAGACTTACATTGCAAAAATTTTGACGGGTCATAGGTCCGAGCCAGGATTTCATAGAAACATGTGGGTTACTAAATTTGAAGAGGGTGCTAGACTCTGTCAGGACGTCCCCCACAATGGGGTGTAAGGTTACCATAGCAACCATTTTGGGCACCCTAGCAACCTATACCATAGACTGCCATTATAAAATGCCCGGATGGATATCTTTGCACCACAGTGTCATAGAGACATGGGGGTGGGCTCATTTTACTCAGGCATCCAATCAGTCTCTCAGGATCCTTACAGACTTACTAAGCCACGCCCCTAGCAACCACTTTTGAGCACCCTAGCAACATAAAATACAAACAGTTATATCTCGGCATCAGAACATCGTAGAGACACGGGGGTTGGACCGTTTTACTTGTGACTAGGGGTGTAACAATTGGGCACATCATTGGCCACTCCCAAGCCACGCCCCTAGCAACCAAATTTGAGCACCCTAGCAACCGAATAAACAAAGCCTTATATCTCCGCATCAGAACATCGTAGAGACACGGGGTTTGGACCGTTTTACTTGTGACTCGGAGTGTAATCACTGGGCACATAATTGGCCACTCCCAAGCCACGCCCCTAGCAACCAAATACAGTACCCTAGCAACAGAGTAAACAAAGCCTTATATCTCCGCATCAGAACATCGTAGAGACACGGGGGTTGGACCGTTTTACTTGTGACTCGTAGTGTAATCACTGGGCACATCATTGGCCACTCCCAAGCCACGCCCCTAGCAACCAAATACAGTACCTTAGCAACAGAGTAAACAAAGCCTTATATCTCCACATCAGAACATCGTAGAGACACGGGGGTTGGACCGTTTGACTCATGACTCGGAGGGTAATCACTAGTGGATGCAATTTTTTTCCCTAGCAACCAAATACAGTACCCTAGCAACAGAGTAAACAAAGCCTTATATCTCCGCATCAGAACATCGTAGAGACACGGGGGTTGGACCGTTTGACTCGTGACTCGGAGGGTAATCACTAGTGGATGCCATTTTTTTCCCTAGCAACCAAATACAGTACCCTAGCAACAGAGTAAACAAAGCCTTATATCTCCGCATCAGAACATCGTAGAGACACGGGGTTTGGACCGTTTGACTCGTGACTCGGAGGGTAATCACTAGTGGATGCCATTTTTTTCCCTAGCAACCAAATACAGTACCCTAGCAACAGAGTAAACAAAGCCTTATATCTCCGCATCAGAACATCGTAGAGACACGGGGTTTGGACCGTTTGACTCGTGACTCGGAGGGTAATCACTAGTGGATGCCATTGTTTCCCCTAGCAACCAAATACAGTACCCTAGCAACAGAGTAAACGAAGCCTTATATCTCCGCATCAGAACATCGTAGAGACACGGGGTTTGGACCGTTTGACTCGTGACTCAAAGGGTAATCACTAGTGGATGCCATTTTTTTCCCTAGCAACCAAATACAGTACCCTAGCAACAGAGTAAACAAAGCCTTATATCTCTGCATCAGAACATCGTAGAGACATGGGGGTTGGACCGTTTGACTCGTGACTGGAAGTGTAATCACTAGTGGATGCCAATTTTTTCCCTAGCAACCATATACAGTACCCTAGCAACAGAGTAAACAAAGCCTTATATCTCCGCATCAGAACATCGTAGAGACACGGGGGTTGGATCGTTTGACTTTTGGCTTGGAGTATAATCATAAATTGTCCCTTGAAACATGCCACGGCAAGCACCACTCACATTTTCTTCAGGAAATGTACCTATCTAGTTATTATTAGTGGTGCTTGCATTTATGCAAAGCATCACTATTATTATTGCTCAAAGATATTATTAGTGGTGCTTGCATTTATGCAAGGCATCACTATTACTATTGCTCATACTTATTATTTATAATTATTATTCTTCTTTTTCTGGACACTTTTTCGGCGCGTAACTCGTCCCGCACGGTTTAACGTAGTCCCACGAAAGAGGGCTCAAATCGACCGGATTATTGAGGAGAGGTGTGCTATGACTTTTATAAGGGATCGGGTGCAGGATTTCTGAAAGGGGGGCAAAAAACCACCCGAAAAATCCCATTGACTTAACATTGCGCCCAACTTTGACAGGTCATAGCTCCGCTAGAGGATTTTATAGAAACATGTGGGTTACAACATTTGAAGAGGGTGGTAGGCTCTGTAAGAACATGGATCACAATGGGGTGTAAGTTGTACCCCTGGGGTGTAAGAGGCACCCAAAAATTCCCATTGACTTATAATGGGGCAGGAAACATGCCCATATAAGGGAATAAAACAGTGCCAGATGAGATATCTTTGCTTTACAGTGTCATAGAGATAAGTGGGTGGGCTCATTTCACTCGGGCATCCAATCAGTCTCTCAGGATCATCCCAGAGCTATTAAGCCACGCCCCTAGCAACAATTTTGGGCACCCTAGCAACATCTCCCATAGACTGCCATTATAAAATGCCCAGATGGATATCTTTGCATCACACTGTCACAGAGACATGGGGGTGGGCTCATTTTACTCAGGCACCCAATCAGTCTCTCAGGATCCTTACATAGGTATTAAGCCACGCCCCTAGCAACCACTTTTGAGCACCCTAGCAACTTAAAATTCAAACAGTTATATCTCGGCATCAGAACATCGTAGAGACACGGGGGTTGGACCGTTTGACTCGTGACTCAGAGTGTAATCATTATGGGATGCCAATTTTTTCCCTAGCAACCAAATACAGTACCCTAGCAACAGAGTAAACAAAGCCTTATATCTCGGCATCAGAACATCGTAGAGACACGGGGGTTGGACTGTTTGACTCGTGACTCAGAGTGTAATCATTATGGGATGCCAATTTTTTCCCTAGCAACCAAATACAGTACCCTAGCAACAGAGTAAACAAAGCCTTATATCTCGGCATCATAACATCGTAGAGACACGGGGGTTGGACCGTTTGACTCGTGACTCGAAGTGTAATCATTATGGGATGCCAATTTTTTCCCTAGCAACCAAATACAGTACCCTAGCAACAGAGTAAACAAAGCCTTATATCTCCGCATCAGAACATCGTAGAGACACGGGGGTTGGACTGTTTGACTCGTGACTCGGAGTGTAATCATTATGAGATGCCAATTTTTTCCCTAGCAACCAAATACAGTACCCTAGCAACAGAGTAAACAAAGCCTTATATCTCCGCATCAGAACATCAAAGAGACACGGGGGTTGGACCTTTTGACTCATGACTCGGAGTGTAATCATTATGGGATGCCAATTTTTTCCCTAGCAACCAAATACAGTACCCTAGCAACAGAGTAAACAAAGCCTTATATCTCCGCATCAGAACATCGTAGAGACACGGGGGTTGGACCGTTTGACTCGTGACTCAGAGTGTAATCATTATGGGATGCCAAATTTTCCCCTAGCAACCAAATACAGTACCCTAGCAACAGAGTAAACAAAGCCTTATATCTCCTCATCAGAACATCGTAGAGACATGGGGTTTGGACCGTTTGACTCGTGACCCGGAGTGTAATCACTATTGGAAGTCAAATTTTTCCCTAGCAACCAAATACAGTACCCTAGCAACCGAATAAACAAAGCCTTATATCTCTGCATCAGAACATCGTAGAGAGACGGGGTTTGGATCGTTTTACTCGTGAGTGGAAGTATGATCATATACTGTCCCCAGAAATTTGCCACGGCAAGCACCACTCACATTTTCTTCAGGAAATGTACCTATCTAGTTATTATTATTCTTTTTCTGGACACTTTTTCGGCGCGTAACTCGTCCCGCACGCTTTGTCGTAGACCCATAAATTAGGGCTCAAATCGACCGGCTTATTGAGGAGAGGTGTGCTATGACTTTTATAAGCGATCGGGTGCAGGATTTCCGAAAGGGGGGCGAAAAACCACCCAAAAAATCCCATTGACTTAACATTGCGCCCAACTTTGACGAGTCATAGCTCCGCTCGAGGATTTTGTAGAAACATGTGGGTTACAACATTTGAAGAGGGTGGTAGGCTCTGTAAGAACATGGATCACAATGGGGTGTAAGTTGTACCCCTGGGGTGTAAGAGGTGCCCAAAAGTGCCCCAATGAAAAGTCAATGGGGCAAAATCCCATAGACTTACATTGCAAAAATTTTGACGGGTCATAGGTCCGAGCCAGGATTTCATAGAAACATGTGGGTTACTAAATTTGAAGAGGGTGCTAGACTCTGTCAGGACGTCCCCCACAATGGGGTGTAAGGTTACCATAGCAACCATTTTGGGCACCCTAGCAACCTATACCATAGACTGCCATTATAAAATGCCCGGATGGATATCTTTGCACCACAGTGTCATAGAGACATGGGGGTGGGCTCATTTTACTCAGGCATCCAATCAGTCTCTCAGGATCCTTACAGACTTACTAAGCCACGCCCCTAGCAACCACTTTTGAGCACCCTAGCAACATAAAATACAAACAGTTATATCTCGGCATCAGAACATCGTAGAGACACGGGGGTTGGACCGTTTTACTTGTGACTAGGGGTGTAACAATTGGGCACATCATTGGCCACTCCCAAGCCACGCCCCTAGCAACCAAATTTGAGCACCCTAGCAACCGAATAAACAAAGCCTTATATCTCCGCATCAGAACATCGTAGAGACACGGGGTTTGGACCGTTTTACTTGTGACTCGGAGTGTAATCACTGGGCACATAATTGGCCACTCCCAAGCCACGCCCCTAGCAACCAAATACAGTACCCTAGCAACAGAGTAAACAAAGCCTTATATCTCCGCATCAGAACATCGTAGAGACACGGGGGTTGGACCGTTTTACTTGTGACTCGGAGTGTAATCACTGGGCACATCATTGGCCACTCCCAAGCCACGCCCCTAGCAACCAAATACAGTACCTTAGCAACAGAGTAAACAAAGCCTTATATCTCCACATCAGAACATCGTAGAGACACGGGGGTTGGACCGTTTGACTCATGACTCGGAGGGTAATCACTAGTGGATGCAATTTTTTTCCCTAGCAACCAAATACAGTACCCTAGCAACAGAGTAAACAAAGCCTTATATCTCCGCATCAGAACATCGTAGAGACACGGGGGTTGGACCGTTTGACTCGTGACTCGGAGGGTAATCACTAGTGGATGCCATTTTTTTCCCTAGCAACCAAATACAGTACCCTAGCAACAGAGTAAACAAAGCCTTATATCTCCGCATCAGAACATCGTAGAGACACGGGGTTTGGACCGTTTGACTCGTGACTCGGAGGGTAATCACTAGTGGATGCCATTTTTTTCCCTAGCAACCAAATACAGTACCCTAGCAACAGAGTAAACAAAGCCTTATATCTCCGCATCAGAACATCGTAGAGACACAGGGTTTGGACCGTTTGACTCGTGACTCGGAGGGTAATCACTAGTGGATGCCATTGTTTCCCCTAGCAACCAAATACAGTACCCTAGCAACAGAGTAAACAAAGCCTTATATCTCCGCATCAGAACATCGTAGAGACACGGGGTTTGGACCGTTTGACTCGTGACTCAAAGGGTAATCACTAGTGGATGCCATTTTTTTCCCTAGCAACCAAATACAGTACCCTAGCAACAGAGTAAACAAAGCCTTATATCTCTGCATCAGAACATCGTAGAGACATGGGGGTTGGACCGTTTGACTCGTGACTGGAAGTGTAATCACTAGTGGATGCCAATTTTTTCCCTAGCAACCATATACAGTACCCTAGCAACAGAGTAAACAAAGCCTTATATCTCCGCATCAGAACATCGTAGAGACACGGGGGTTGGACCATTTTACTTTTGGCTTGGAGTATAATCATAAATTGTCCCCTGAAATTTGCCACGGCAAGCACCACTCACATTTTCTTCAGGAAATGTACCTATCTAGTTATTCTTCTTTTTCTGGACACTTTTTCGGCGCGTAACTCGTCCCGCACGGTTTAACGTAGTCCCATGAAAGAGGGCTCAAATCGACCGGATTATTGAGGAGAGGTGTGCTATGACTTTTATAAGCGATCGGGTGCAGGATTTCTGAAAGGGGGGCGAAAAACCACCCGAAAAATCCCATTGACTTAACATTGCGCCCAACTTTGACGAGTCATAGCTCCGCTCGAGGATTTTGTAGAAACATGTGGGTTACAACATTTGAAGAGGGTGGTAGACTCTGTAAGAACATACATCACATTGGGGTGTAACTTGTACCCCTGGGGTGTAAGAGGTGCCCAAAAATGCCCAATGAAAAGTCAATGGGGCAAAATCCCATAGACTTACCATTGCAAAAATTTTGACGGGTCATAGGTCCGAGCCAGGATTTCATAGAAACATGTGGGTTACTAAATTTGAAAAGGGTGCTAGACTCTGTCAGGACGTCCCCCACAATGGGGTGTAAGGTTACCATAGCAACCATTTTGGGCACCCTAGCAACCTATACCATAGACTGCCATTATAAAATGCCCAGATGGATATCTTTGCACCACAGTGTCATAGAGACATGGGGGTGGGCTCATTTTACTCAGGCATCCAATCAGTCTCTCAGGATCCTGACAGAGGGATTAAGCCACGCCCCTAGCAACCACTTTTTAGCACCCTAGCAACATAAAATTCAAACAGTTATATCTCTGAATCAGAACATCGTAGAGACACGGGGGTTGGACCATATTACTTGTGACTCGGAGTGTAATCACTGGCCACATCATTGGCCACTCCCAAGCCACGCCCCTAGCAACCAAATTTGAGCACCCTAGCAACGGAATAAACAAAGCCTTATATCTCTGCATCAGAACATCGTAGAGACATGGGGGTTGGACCGTTTTACTTGTGACTTGAAGGGTAATCACTAATGGATGCCAAGAGGTGTTAAGCCACGCCCCTAGCAACCAAATATGAACAACCTAGCAACAGAGTAAACAAAGCCTTATATCTTCGCATCAGAACATCGTAGAGACACGGGGGTTGGACCGTTTTACTCGTGACTCGAAGGGTAATCACTAGTGGATGCCAAGAGGTGTTAAGCCACGCCCCTAGCAACCAAATATGAACACCCTAGCAACGGAATAAACAAAGCCTTATATCTTCGCATTAGAACATCGTAGAGACACGGGGGTTGGACCGTTTTACTCGTGACTCGAAGGGTAATCACTAGTGGAAGCCAAGAGGTGTTAAGCCACGCCCCTAGCAACCAAATATGAACACCTAGCAACGGAATAAACAAAGCTTTATATCTCCACATCAGAACATCGTAGAGACACGGGGGTTGGACCGTTTGACTCGTGACTCGAAGTGTAATCACTAGTGGATGCCAAGAGGTGTTAAGCCACGCCCCTAGCAACCAAATATGAACACCCTAGCAACGGAATAAACAAAGCCTTATATCTCTGCATCAGAACATCGTAGAGACACGGGGGTTGGACCTTTTGACTCGTGACTCGAAGTGTAATCACTAGTGGATGCCAAGAGGTGTTAAGCCACGCCCCTAGCAACCAAATATGAACACCCTAGCAACGGAATAAACAAAGCCTTATATCTCTGCATCAGAACATCGTAGAGACACGGGGGTTGGACCGTTTTACTCGTGACTCGAAGGGTAATCACTAGTGCAAGCCAAGAGGTGTTAAGCCACGCCCCTAGCAACCAAATATGAACACCTAGCATCGGAATAAACAAAGCCTTATATCTCCACATCAGAACATCGTAGAGACACGGGGGTTGGACCGTTTGACTCGTGACTGGAAGTGTAATCACTAGTGGATGCCATTTTTTCCCTAGCAACCAAATACAGTACCCTAGCAACCGAATAAACAAAGCCTAATATCTCCACATCAGAACATCGTAGAGACACGGGGGTTGGACCGTTTTACTCGTGACTCGAAGGGTAATCACTAGTTAATGCCAAGAGGTGTTATGCCACGCCCCTAGCAACCAAATATGAACACCCTAGCAACGGAATAAACAAAGCCTTATATCTTCGCATCAGAACATCGTAGAGACACGGGGGTTGGACCGTTTTACTCGTAACTCGAAGGGTAATCACTAGTGGAAGCCAAGAGGTGTTAAGCCACGCCCCTAGCAACCAAATATGAACACCTAGCAACGGAATAAACAAAGCCTTATATCTCCACATCAGAACATCGTAGAGACACGGGGGTTGGACCGTTTGACTCGTGACTCGGAGTGTAATCACTAGTGGATGCCATTTTTTTCCCTAGCAACCAAATACAGTACCCTAGCAACCGAATAAACAAAGCCTTATATCTCTGCATCAGAACATCGTAGAGACACGGGGGTTGGACCGTTTGACTCGTGACTCGAAGTGTAATCACTAGTGGATGCCATTTTTTTCCCTAGCAACCAAATACAGTACCCTAGCAACCGAATAAACAAAGCCTAATATCTCCACATCAGAACATCGTAGAGACACGGTGGTTGGACCGTTTTACATCTTGACTTGAAGGGTAATCACTAGTGGATGCCAAGAGGTGTTTAGCCACGCCCCTAGCAACCAAATATGAACACCCTAGCAACGGAATAAACAAAGCCTTATATCTCTGCATCAGAACATCGTAGAGACACGGGGGTTGGACCGTTTGACTCGTGACTCGGAGTGTAATCACTAGTGGATGCCAATTTTTTTCCCTAGCAACCAAATACAGTACCCTAGCAACCAAATAAACAAAGCCTTATATCTCTGCATCAGAACATCGTAGAGACACGGGGGTTAGACCATTTTACTTTTGGCTTGGAGTACAATCACAAATTGTCAATCGAAATTTGCCACGGCAAGCACCACTTCACATTTTCTTCAGGAAATGTACCTATCTAGTTATTATTATTATTCTTCTGATCCCCAAAATTTTTGACTGTAACTCCTCCTAGAGCTTTCAAGCTACATTCACCAAACTTTCCAAAAGTCTTCAGACTGGTCTGACTTAGCGTGCTATGACTTTTCTAACTGATGGGACCTACCGAATTCCTAAACGGGGCGCTCAAACACCCCAAATTTTCCATTGACTTAACATTGCGACAAACTTTGACGGGTCATAGCTGCGAGCGAGAAATTTGTAGAAACTTCTGGGTTACCACATTTGAAGAGGCTGGCAGGCTCTGTAAGAACATGCCTCACATTGGGGTGTAAGTTTCACCCCTGGGGTGTAAGGGGCACCCAAATTTCCCCATTGACTTATAATGGGGCAGGGAACATGTCCATATAAGGGAATAAAAGCGTCCCAGATGGAATATCTTCACTTTAGATTGTCGTAGAGACATGGGGGTGGGCTCAATTTAGTCAGGCATCCAATCAGTCTCTCAGGATCGCCCCATAGGTATTAAGCCACGCCCCTAGCAACCATTTTTGGGCACCCTAGCAACATATCCCATAGACTGCCATTATAAAATGCCCAGATGGATATCTTTGCAGCACAGTGTCACAGAGACATAGGGGTGGGCTCATTTTACTCAGGCATCCAATCAGTCTCGGAGGATTCTTATTGAGGTATTAAGCCACGCCCCTAGCAACCAAATATGAGCACCCTAGCAACATAATAAACAAAGCCTTATATCTCTGGATCCGAACATCATAGAGACATGGGGGTTGGGTCTTTTGGTCATGTTAGCCTTATGCTAGCTCCATGCTAAGTCATACTAGCTTCATGCTAGTTTCGTGCTAGCTTTATGCTAATTTCATAATAAATCTTGCTAACTTCATGCTAATCATGTTAGCATCATGCTAGCTTCATACTTATTCATGTTAGCATCATGCTAACTTCATGCTAATCATGTTAGCATCATGCTAGCTTCATACTTATTCATGTTAGCATCATGCTAACTTCATGCTAATTCATGTTAGCTTCATGCTAGCTTCATGCTAATTCATGTTAGCATAGTGCTAGCTTCATGCTAATTCATGTTAGCTTCATGCTAGCTTCATGCTAATTCATGTTAGCATCGTGCTAGCTTCATGCTAATTCATGTTAGCATCGTGCTAGCTTCATGCTAATTCATGTTAGCATCGTGCTAGCTTCATGCTAATTCATGTTAGCATCGTGCTAGCTTCATGCTAATTCATGTTAGCATCGTGCTAGCTTCATGCTAATTCATGTTAGCATCGTGCTAGCTTCATGCTAATTCATGTTAGCATCGTGCTAGCTTCATGCTAATTCATGTTAGCATCGTGCTAGCTTCATGCTAATTCTTGTTAGCATCGTGCTAGCTTCATGCTAATTCATGTTAGCATTGTGCTAGCTTCATGCTAATTTATGTTAGCTTCGTGCTAGTTTCATGCTAATTCATGTTAGCATCGTGCTAGCTTCATGCTAATTCATGTTAGCATCGTGCTAGCTTCATGCTAATTCATGTTAGCTTCATGCTAATCATGCTAACATCATGCTAGCTTCCTGCTAATCATGCTAGCATCATGCTAACTTCATGCTAATCATGCTAGCATCATGCTAGCTTCATGCTAATTCATGTTAGCATCATGCTAGCTTCATGTTAATTCATGTTAGCATCATGCTAGCTTCATGCTAATCATGCTAACATCATGCTAGCTTCCTGCTAATCATGCTAGCATCATGCTAGCTTCATGCTAATCATGCTAGCATCATGTTAGCTTCATGCTAATTCAAGTTAGCATCATGCTAGCTTCATGCTAATTCATGTTAGCATCATGCTAGCTTCATGTTAATTCATGTTAGCATCATGCTAGCTTCATGCTAATTCATGTTAGCATCATGTTAGCTTCATGCTAATTCATGTTAGCTTCATGCTAAGTCATGTTAGCATCATGCTAGCTTCATGCTAATTCATGTTAGCATCGTGCTAGCTTCATGCTAATTCATGTTAGCATCGTGCTAGCTTCATGCTAATTCATGTTAGCTTCATGCTAATCATGCTAACATCATGCTAGCTTCCTGCTAATCATGCTAGCATCATGCTAGCTTCATGCTAATCATGCTAGCATCATGCTAGCTTCATGCTAATTCATGTTAGCATCATGCTAGCTTCATGCTAATTCATGTTAGCATCGTGCTAGCTTCATGCTAATTCATGTTAGCATCGTGCTAGCTTCATGCTAATTCATGTTAGCATCGTGCTAGCTTCATGCTAATTCATGTTAGCATCGTGCTAGCTTCATGCTAATTCATGTTAGCTTCATGCTAATCATGCTAACATCATGCTAGCTTCCTGCTAATCATGCTAGCATCATGCTAGCTTCATGCTAATCATGCTAGCATCATGCTAGCTTCATGCTAATTCATGTTAGCATCATGCTAGCTTCATGCTAATTCATGTTAGCATCATGCTAGCTTCATGCTAATTCATGTTAGCATCATGCTAGCTTCATGCTAACATCATGCTAGCTTCATGCTAATTCATGTAAGCATCATGCTAGCTTCATGCTAATTCATGTTAGCATCATGCTAGCTTCATGTTAATTCATGTTAGCATCATGCTAGCTTCATGTTAATTCATGTTAGCATCATGTTAGCTTCATGCTAATTCATGTTAGCTTCATGTTAATTCAAGTTAGCATCATGGTAGCTTCATGCTAATTCATGTTAGCATCATGCTAGCTTCATGTTAATTCATGTTAGCATCATGCTAGCTTCATGCTAATTCATGTTAGCATCATGTTAGCTTCATGCTAATTCATGTTAGCTTCATGCTAAGTCATGTTAGCATCATGCTAGCTTCATGCTAATTCATGTTAGCATCATGCTAGCTTCATGCTAATTCATGTTAGCATCATGTTAGCTTCATGCTAATTCATGTTAGCGTCATGCTAATTTATGTTAGCATCATGCTAGCTTCATGCTAATTCATGTTAACATCATGCTAGCTTCATGCTAATTCATGTTAACATCATGCTAACTTAGTGCTAAACATGCTAACATGGTAACTTTTGGTATCATGTTTACGGAAAGTTATAATACTAAACTAAACTTGTTTTAAATTTCTCTCAATCTGTTTTAAACGTTCAGGCTAGGCTTTGTCAAGCCAACATAAAGTTTGTCTTCAAACTTTTCTATCTAGTTCAATTTTATTTTATTATTATCCATTTCATTATTATCATTTTTATCATGATAGTATTGTTTATTCATTTATTATTATATTTCTATATTTTATTCATGTATTCATTTATATTGTCTTTTCATTTATTCATTCATTATATTTCTATGTTTCATATGTCTTATTGATTTCATTGTTGTTTAGTCTTATAGTGGTCTCACATTTGTGAAGTTTTCCTGAGCTGTCCTGTCTGTGTAAACAGAGATTGATAAGGAGAATGTTTATGGAAGCTCAAGGTTTGTGGGATGTTGCTATTAAGCAATTTTTGATATAATGCTTGTTAGACTAGGTTTGAACATTGAGACATATGCAACTGAAACCATTATCCACCAATAAAACTCTGTGCTATTTTATCATCAAAACCTTCGTCTCATGTCCTCTGCTTGTGCTCTTCTCTAGCAACGATCAGTCAACCTCTTAACTGACAGAAGCCTGTTAAACAAGTAAATTTATATTTTCTAACATGATCTGGTGTCCGGGGATGGATCCTAGGTTTTTTTTGTCTGGTGTGGAGACCTGATCTAACAGTTCAAACACTGACAGAGTGATACAAAACTGCTAAATCTAAAAGAATATTTTAAAACATTGCATCAGTGGAAATATGTCAAAGGTTATTATATTTGCAGTATAATCTTGAAGGAAAATATGCACCTTAATAACATGTGGTAGTGTTTTACCACAGAAAACCCATCATAATATATACACCCTTTTTGACATATGCATGGTAAAACAAATGTTATGATTTTGTAATGTAGCAGGTTCTGTTACATTACAGAGCATTTTCAAAATAATTAAAATAATACATTTTGATTGAACTATAACCATGCATCCTAAACTACTAATGAGTAAAATGTATAATGCATTAAATAAATTGCCTAAACACATATTGGTTTGGATGTGTGCCCGATTCCAAAAAAGTTGGAACACTGTACAAATTGTGAATAAAAAAGAAATGCAATAATTTACAAATCTCATAAACTAAATGTTTATTCACAATAAAAATTAGAAAACATATCAAATTTTGAAAGTGAGACATTTTGGATTTCATGAGAGACACATTCCAAAAAAAGTTGGGACAGGCAATAAGAGGAGTTTAATGTAGATATTAGGAACAGCTGGACTTATAAGGTCAATTGGCAACATGATTTGGTATACAAAGATTTCTTCAGAGTGGCAGTGTCTCTCAGAAGTCAAGATGGGCAGAGGATCACCAATTCCCCCAATGCTGCGGCGAAAAATAGTGAAGCAATATCAGAAAAGAGTTTCTCAGAGAAAAATTGCAAAGCTTTTGAAGTTATCATCATCTACAGTGCATAAAATCATCCAAAGATTCAGAGAATCTGGAACAATCTCTGTGGTTAAGGGTCAAGGTCGGAAAACCTTAGACGGGCCCTTAGATCACATAGAGAAATGCTACTGTAATGGAAATTACAACATGGGCTCAGGAATACTTCCAAAAACATTGTCGGTGAACACAATCCACAGTGCCATTCGCTGTTGCCGGCTAAAACTCTATAGGTCAAAAAATAAGCCATATCCAGAGGCGGCTTGTGACTGCTAATCCGAGGGGCGCAAATTCAAAATAAGTGTTCGGAGTGTCATGTGTGTTGCATGTGTTTTCAAAATATGTGTTTGTTGCGTCATGTGAACCATGTGCATTACGTGTTTTGTTAAAATAAGTGCCTGCTGCACACGCGTCAAACTGTTTATGATAAAAGAGACGCTCACATTCACAAAATACATGCAAGACACTCCCTTAACAGTAAACTCTGATTATGCATGAGATTATGCGAGTATCTGGCAAACATGAGCGTCTCTTTTATCTTAAAACCCTTTAGACGCGTCTGCAGCAGGCACTTATATTGACAAGATATGTGATGCGCATAGGAACATGTCACCAGGTGACTATGGTAGGGCGGGAACCAAAAGTGGCGGAGAAAGGTTCCGTGAAGATGGTTTCCGCCCAGACCCGATTTTAAGAGCACCATTTCGCTTCCTGGTCTCCCTAGCGACACAGATGATGGACAAACAAGCAACAGGTGTGACCAATCAAGCTGAGTACTCTTGATTGGAGGATGGAACAGAGACAACGGACATAAAAAGGCCCAAAGAAGCCCAAAGAAAAAAGTCGTTTCGGGCCCGAGTTGCTGCACTGCCTAGGGCAGAACCGATCACACGCTCCGTCCTTAGAGGAGCCGGAGGGCGCCGTTGATCCACTGAAGTGCTTATGGCACATGGAAAGAGTGCGGCAGCCAAGAAAGGCGAAAAGGACGGAGCGGTGGATTTTAAAGGAACATTGCACCGGAACGTGCTTGTGGTGTACTTTGTATACGCTGTGTTGCTGCTTTGCAGACGGACTATGCTGGCTTGATCGTTTCCCTGGGGAAGAGAGAAAGGCACAGTCAGCTAGCGAAGGAATACTGGGAGACTTCATTCGTGAGAGAGCGGACACAGAGCATTCAACAGTGCAGATATTAGAAGTCATTGACAACGAAGAGTGAGTCACAGCTGTAATACTTATCTGGATATTACTTGGAAGAGGAGTTGCGGGGTGTGTGTTTGCCTTGTGTTTGAGGTCCCTGGCCCCACTGGAGAGGGGAGCGTGGGCGAGCCGCGGGGTGACCGGAAGCACGGACGAAGCAATTGGTAGGAAGCACCGTTCTCCAATCGAGCAGTGGCCCTGTGGAAAAAAAGGAAGCGCAGGTGAGCCAGAGGAGTGATAAACAACACGCCGGGCCTGTGAATAACACACATCTCACTCTCATCGTTGGTCTAGCTATCGCCCAACTATCCTCTCGAGGGAGTCGTAGCCAGGTGGCGAGGGCGATCTAAAAACCACGTGAAATTGTATAAGAGTGCTGTGGGCGAGTTTCACTGATTGATGGTGTTTACGTTTTACTTGCTGTGTGTATGCTGTGCTTGTAGCGCCCAAACTGCCTAGCCTCGGACGAGTCGCGAGATGACGACATCTGTTGTGGCCTGGGTCCTACGGAGAGTGAGAAAATTAAGCCCTGTGCCCCGGGTGTGTCAACGAGAGCGTCGCTCCTCCAAAGAGCAGACAGTGGTGAAACCCAGTGAGTAACGTAGGAAGTGTACCGTGCGGATTGAGGGTCATAGCTGTGTGTGTACGGACCTTTCCAACAGAAGATCGTGGTGTGCGGGGCCCCGACGAAAGTTCGCCCCAACTCGTGACCCCGGCCGTGGAAGTAGGAGGGGGAGTTCGGGAAGCGTTCGGCTCCGTGCCACTGAGCCCATTAGTCCCTACAACGCCCGGACAGCTTGAGTGGATGGGCGAAGGATCACGGTGCACTGACGCTGGAGCGAAAGTCCACTGTCTGCGAGCGGATGAAGACCCTCAGTACTGTGAGTAACATACTCTGGAAGTGAAGTTAATCTGTGCTTATAGCAAATACTTACCTGTGTTCTAACGAAGGCTCTGTGTGAACGAAGGTCCCCAGTGCTGTGAGTAGTATATCCTGGAAGTGAAGTTAATCTGTGCTTATAGCAAATACTTACCTGTGTTCTAACGAAGGCTCTGTGTGAACGAAGGTCCCCAGTGCTGTGAGTAGTATATCCTGTGAAGTGAAATTAACCTGTGCTTATAGCAAAGACTGACCTGTGCTCCAACGAAGGCTCCGTGTGAACAAAGACCCCCAGTGCTGTGAGTAATATATCCTGTGAAGTGGAATTAACCTGTGCTTATAGCAAACGCTTACCTGTGCTCTAACGAAGGCTCTGTGTGAACGAAGAACCCCAGTGCTGTGAGTAATATATCCTGTGAAGTGAAATTAATCTGTGCTTACAGCAAACACTCACCTGTGTTCTAACGAAGGCTCTGTGTGAACGAAGACCCCCAGTACTGTGAGTAACATACTCTGTGAAGTGAAGTTAATCTGTGCTTATAGCAAATACTTGCTTGTGTTCTAACGAAAGGCTCTGTGTGAACGAAGACCCTCAGTACTGTGAGTAACATACTCTGTGAAGTGAAGTTAACCTGTGCTTATAGCAACAACTTACCTGTGTTCCAACGAAGGCTCTGTGTGAACGAAGACCCTCTGTGAACGAAGAACCCCGGGGTTGATCCAAAGAGCCACGCAACTAAGACCTGAGGGAAAGAAAGAGAAAGAAGGGTGAGAAGAGTAACGACCTAGAACAACGTACCACTGCATAACTTCTATTTGATTCTGCCTCCAGGAAGAAGCGGAGCGCGCCACGGATTTCGGACTAGAGCCCCAAAAGAGCCCCTGTCCCCAGTCTTTGTCCCAAGTGGCCCTGGAGGCGAGAAGAAGACTCATTAGTTTTAAATTGCCCTTTCCCCCGTCCCCCTTTCCTTTTAAATATTTAATAAAGTTTATTTTAACTGTAGTTACTCGTCTGTCTGGTCATTGGGGTGGTCTTGGGAAACTCCTCGAGGTGGAAGAGTTGAGAGGGGCGTGACCTTTAGTTATTCGGGTACGCCCCCGGCCGTGACAAACACTTCATGCGCAGAACACATATTTTGAAATTACGAACAACACACATGACGGGCTACCTACATGTTGTGACGAACTTTGCATCGAGCACCCTCGAAAAAAGTCACTGGCCATATCTAAACATGATCCAGAAACTGTTCTGTGGTCAGATTAATCAAAATTTGAAGTTCTTTTTGGAAAACTGGGACGCCATTTCATCCGGACTAAAGAGGACAAGGACAACCCAAATTTTTATAAGTGTATAGTTCAGAAGCCTGCATCTCTGATGGTATGGGGTTGCATGAGTGCGTGTGGCATGGGCAGCTTACACATCTGGAAAGGCACCATCAATGCTGAAAGGTTTATCCAAGTTCTAGAACAACATATGCTTCCATTCAGACATCTCTTTCAGGGAAGACCTTGCATTTTCCAACATGACAATGCCAGACCACAAACTGCATCAATAACAACATCATGGCTGTGTAGAAGAAGGATCTAAGTACTGAAATGGCCAGCCTGCAGTCCCACCCATAGAAAACACTTGACCGTTGGGCAACTAGAAGCCTGTACTTGAGCAACTTGTCTCCTCAGTCCCCAGACGTTTTGCAGTCTGCAAACATCTGGGGACTGAGGAGACAAGTTGCTCAAGTTTAAAAATAGGAATGTTGTTTGATTCTTGTCTATTGCAGACTGTTATAAAAAGAAGATTAGATAATATTTAATAAAATAAATCTGTGTAAAACATAATCCTTTGCTTTCCAAAAAAGTTGGGATGCTGTACAAATTAACAGAATGCAATGATGTGGAAGTTTTAAATTTTTAATATTTTATTCAGAATACAACATAGATGACATATCAAATGTTTAAACTGAGAAAGTGTATAATTTTAAGGAAATGGCATCAACACATCTCAAAAAGGTTGGGGATGCCACACAGTGGTAAACATGGCCTTGTCCCAACCTTTTTCGAGATGTGTTGATGCCATTTCCTTAAATTTATACACTTTCTCAGTTTAAAAATAATATAATCAATTTATATGGCACAAAAATGCCTATTGATATGGCATGAAATTAAAATTGTCAAAAATATTGTCTTAATATGAATTAACCTGGCTTCATTTTTATTACTAATCAAAATATCAATAATTTTCATAATTTGGACAGAAATATTACGAACAAATTACATTCATTTTTTTCAACCTTTTTGGCCTCCTTATCGTCACCCAGTGGCTTCTTCTCACTCACATGCAATAAAATATTCTAGAGCTGGGCCGGGCATAACTAGAAAAATGCATTTTTGTTATTAATAGCTTGTTGTTATTATAGCTTCTGTTATGTTTGTTTAGTCGTATTTTAAATGATTTTATGTCATTTTGGAAGGTTATGAGTCCCCCCAGTGGACCATTGTTGACAAAACACCGGTGTAGCTGTACACATTGTGTCAATAGATGGCAGTATAGAGGTGTCAGTGTAACGTGTCATTACCAGCAGAAGAAGCGGCTTTCCCCATCTCGCTGTTCATTGGCTGCGCGTGCTCGGCTCTGTCTGTCGGAGTTGGCGCGAACGTGCACGCTGGCGCGAGACAAAGAGCATCCTGTACTCCCGCGGAAACAGCACCGGCGTTAAAATCGTTATCCGTTCAGTGTACGAGCGGTATCTGTTCTACGACTGGTTATGGCTGACAAAGAAGGTCAGTAATGTTTCATTTTGCTAGTTGTGTTGTGGTACGTAGTTAAATGAAGCCGGTCGGGTTTTGTTAGCTGGTTGTGGTGTCTGTTCATTCAGCGCAGGCCGAATCCCGCCATAACCACACAGCATTGCTACACTCATACACTGTAATATACAAGAGCTTCTTAATTATTCAGCATTGCATTAGTAATCAAAAAAAGTTTCTACTACTTGCTAGGCAATAATAAGCATGTGCACCGTTAGTTGATTTAGCGGAGAATTAGCTGCGGCTAGTTTGTTTGGCTTTAAAGTTGGAGTCGTGTGTGCATTCAGTGAATGTATTTGCGTATCAGGGAATGTTCGCTATTGCTTTGAAATGTTTTTGTGTACCTCACTGATATTAGATGATAAAGGCGTAACATTTATTTATCAGCTGTACTCAAAAACTCAAGTAACGTTAATTTTCTACATAGTTCAGATAACAGCACCGCTGAATGGAACTGGTATCGTCTTTCATTTGGTTATACCTACAAACAAAGAGTTAATTCGAGTAATCTCACCGAAATTTAATAAAAATCGCGTGACTTTAAAAATAATTTAATCTGCTGTAGGTAAAGTTACTTTGTTATAGCCGGTTTGACAGATCCCTCTTCTTCTTCTCCCGCCCCCTTGTGTTATAGCGGCATTTGATGACGCGGTGGAGGAGAGGGTGATCAATGAAGAATACAAAATATGGAAGAAAAACACTCCGTTTCTATATGATCTGGTGATGACCCACGCTTTGGAGTGGCCCAGTCTTACTGCTCAGTGGTTGCCAGATGTCACCAGGTACCTTATTCACATCTATTCACTCAAAATTGTCATTATGGGTCTTTAAATATTTTTTCTTCATGCGAGCAAAGCATAATGCAGACCAAAGGATTAGGGTCTGGTTTTTAGAAGTGCATGGAAACTATTACACGATACAGATATTAAGAAGTCAATGAGGCTGATGTAATAGCACAAATGTAATTACAGTTAATGAGAGATGAATGGAAAATTTGTGACCATAAATAAAAAATTTTCCTTTTAGTATAAATACGTTAGGCTTAAGAATAAATATTAACTGGTAAGGTCTTAAACATTGACAAAATTCATATAACAAAAGATATAAGCATTCAAAGCCTACAGTTTGGCACATGCACAACTAATAATAAACTTCCCATCAAATTTCCTGTCCAATCAAATTCTCTTTAGATGCTGCAGCGTCGCGCCCTGTTTTGTTACAGTACGTCTTTTGCTGGACTGTGTCATAAATAAAACTATTGGTTATTTTATTACCTATTGGTTTTAATTAAACTGATCAAATAGTGTTGCACATTTCAAGGCCACAAAAATATTTACAAGACATATTTACTGCAAGTCTGACACCTCACGGTACTGTTTTTAATATGATTTTACTGCATACCAGAATTTTGTTGTATCTAACACCATGTTAAAAAGTGTATAATGATTGGTCATTTTACTGCCTGTCAGTGTTTTTTAATACAAACAAATATTTAAGGAACAGAAAGATTGAATTGGTCGATTGACAATATTTATCCAGTAATAAAACACTATCCAAATGGTCAGTGCAATATATTGGTTAATCACTAATAGTTTAATCACAGTTGTATGATAAAGGTGTTGAATTCTCATCCATACTTATGGTCATTGTTAATAACTTTGTGAATATTTTACAGACCTGAAGGAAAGGATTTTAGTGTGCACCGTCTTGTTCTCGGCACACATACCTCAGATGAGCAGAACCACCTGGTTATTGCCAGCGTTCAGCTGCCCAATGATGATGCCCAATTTGATGCCTCAAATTATGACAGTGAAAAAGGAGGTGAGTTGATCTTTTCAATGTGTTTCGGTATGAATTAAAACATGTACAAGTCATTCAATCTGTTTTATTTAATTTTTTTAGAATTTGGTGGTTTTGGCTCAGTGAGTGGCAAGATAGAGATTGAGATTAAGATTAATCACGAGGGAGAGGTGAACCGGGCTCGCTACATGCCACAGAACCCCTGCATTATTGCCACCAAAACCCCAACTAGTGATGTGCTGGTCTTTGACTACACAAAGCACCCCTCTAAACCAGGTATGAGCACTTCTAGAAACTTTTGCACAATGATTATGAGGGCATTTTATATTTGCTGGTGTTGTTTGGAACTTTAATTTAAATACAAAACATAAAATTTTTTCTTTCTTTGCACCTGCAGACCCCTCTGGAGAATGCACCCCTGACTTGCGTTTAAGAGGGCATCAGAAAGAGGGTTACGGTCTATCCTGGAACCCCAACTTGAGCGGTTGCTTGCTGAGTGCATCTGATGACCATGTGAGATATTTGTATAGTAATTATCACAGATTTAGTTAAAGCCCCCCTGTAGTCGATAATTTTATCACTTAAAACTCGTCGTTGAGCATCATGATAGCTTATGTAAAAGTTTTTCCTGTGATAGGAATTTCTTCATGCTTAAATGTAACTCCACCCTTGCCTCATTAAGTATGTGTGGATCTATGAATATGCAAATCAGCCCTGCCTCTACTCGATCGCACAGCTTGGACCATATATATGAATATGCAAATTAGTCCCACATTTGGCAGTTTCAGACACGGAAGTAGAGCTGAAGCACCAGTGCTTCAATCGGTACAGCATCTATGCATCATCCATACATAATATATCTATGGCTCGAACTACTGCTCCACTCGTTCAACTGTGATGTGGTTGGTTATATGTTTGTGATGTAGATTTACTTTAAAACACCACATATACATATAAAAAACAATAACTTGATTTTCACCACAGGGGTACTTTAAGAAAGTTTTAGTTTTTTTCTTTCTCTAGATATGGATCTTTCCTTCTAGTCATGTTCTTATGGTTTCTCCTTTATGCTTTACAGACTATCTGTCTGTGGGACATCAGCACAGTGCCAAAAGAGGGAAAGATAGTGGACGCTAAGACCATTTTCACTGGTCACACTGCTGTAGTGGAAGACGTGTCTTGGCATTTGCTGCACGAGTCACTGTTTGGGTCAGTGGCTGATGACCAGAAGCTAATGATGTAAGTCAATATAATCTCTTAATTCTTTACCCTTCCCTCATGATATTTCCTTTTGTTTGATAAATACATATCTTTTCTCTTCCTTAGCTGGGACACACGGTCCAATAACACATCCAAACCCAGTCATGCAGTGGATGCCCACACTGCAGAAGTCAACTGCTTGTCCTTTAACCCCTACAGCGAATTTATTCTGGCCACTGGTTCTGCTGACAAAGTGAGAATTACATATATTCTTCAGGTAGTTGTTAAATGTGGTTTTTATTAAGACTCGTGCCTCAAAGCTGCACTTTTACTTCTGTCACAGACTGTCGCATTGTGGGATCTGCGAAACCTCAAGCTGAAACTTCACTCTTTTGAGTCGCACAAAGACGAAATCTTCCAGGTATTAACTCCCCATTAGTTATAATTATAAATGGAGACTGTTGAACCCACTTTTTTTTAAGACTTCTCTAAATGCGTCCACAGGTTCAATGGTCACCCCATAATGAGACCATCCTGGCCTCTAGCGGAACAGACAGGAGGCTCAATGTCTGGGACCTCAGGTGGGTCATCTCATTTAGATTTGACTCTACTTGTGCTATTAAAAAACTTGTTGTTGTAAGTTAACAAGCATTTACTTTTACAGTAAAATTGGTGAGGAACAATCACCAGAAGATGCAGAGGATGGTCCTCCAGAGCTATTGGTTAGTACTGATCAGTTTTTTATTTTATTTATTTATTTATTTGTAGTCTGCATTACTCTAAATGCGATAATACTTTTATTTTTTAGTTTATCCACGGAGGCCATACTGCTAAGATTTCAGACTTTTCCTGGAATCCGAATGAACCATGGGTGATTTGCTCGGTGTCTGAGGACAATATCATGCAAGTCTGGCAAATGGTATGGACCCTATCAGCTTTTTACTTAAATGAGCAATGATTTAAACACTCAGCCTACTCTTAAAGTGTGTGCCGTCTGTTTATGAGTATATTAAAGGAGAAAGTTTCATTATAATTGTCCTTTTATGATCTGGTTGTTAAATTGTTTGTGTTTTATTTAGGCTGAAAACATTTACAATGATGAAGACCCAGAAGGGGCAGCAGACACTGAAGTCCAGGGATAAAGAAACTACTCTTCATATTCTTTCGCACTCTCTGTATAAAACAAAACTCTTCTCAAGACTGTCGGTCTACACAGTAGGGAAGAATTGAAGTGCTCTCTAGCCCAAGTAAAGGAATAATCGACTATACCACCATCAGACATTTTCTACTATGTTATAGAGTATTTTTCTAAGCAATGTTGCATTGGTATTGGCCAGAATTTCCCAACTTACTTGACCAGTGTCTCATTATGATGTGCCCTTGCAGTTTGAGTCTACTTTAAGTATAACTTAAATATTTAAAGGGTCTAGTATATTGTGATCTGAGTGCAGTGGTTCATTTGATGTTCAGTAGTTTTTTTACTTGTACTGCAAGTGCATTGTTTTCCCCCATTAAGCATCTTTTTATGTGCATGGCTAGATATATTGATAACTTAAGCTCTTGTGTACTTTGACTTTGAGCTCACATAATGGTCAGATGGTATGTTGTTTAATGTCTTTTTAATATTGTGACTTTTCAGTGTCTTTCTCCTGTATGTCCACACTGTTGTACAGAACGATATGAATAAACTGTTTTGTTGATAAAGTTTTAAATCGCATTGATGCACATTAAGTAGTTTCTGCAGATATTAGTGTAAATCTGATAATTTTGTGTTGCAGCAGTGGCGAAAAGGAAAAACGTACCTGTTTTGTAAAATTACTAATGTGGTTATCTATTGAACGCGCTATCGCTCACCAACTGTATCTGCGTTTCCATTGCGCAAATTGACATTGAAAATATGGCCAGTGGAAACAAATCAATTTCGGTCAAACTCTCATATATCGCAAAAATAACTACGCACCTATTTTCTCTTCGTATCATCTCGTCTCATCGTATCATCTCCTGCTCTCACATCTGTAGCAATCATAGATGAATGAACAATTGAATATTAATACTCATATATTATCAAATATATTATTTAAATTAGGGATGCACCAATAGGATTTTTTTGGGCCGATACCGATTTAAACAGACAACTTCTGGCCGATACCGATATTAAACACTTGAATACAATACTATACAGTTGGCCTATTAGCTAGTTTATTTCTGCATCAAATTATTTTTACCGAACATGGATTTGATCTAATTAACATTCAACTGACCAACATAATAATTGAGGCACAAATTAAGCTAAAACAAATATAAGACAGCATGACAACCTTAAAAGGTGGTTTTTGCTATTCAGCATTTATTTTATTAACAACATTAACTAATTCTTTACATATAATGGATTTCTCTATGCAGTTAATTAATAAACAATCGGTATCGGCCTTTCTCGTGCTATTGCCGATATGCCGATGGTTTCAAATTCATCAAAAATCGGCCGATAAATATCGGCGGCCGATACATCGGTGCATCACTAATTTAAATATAAATGACAATTAAACATTAACGGTATAATTATTATTACATAATAAGGGACCAGTCCAGTATCCATAAAAAAAGAGATGGACCATATATAGTTTCCATAACGTTAGTTTAACGTTAGGGGAACGTTAAAATAACCTAAAAAACGTTCTATTTCTGTTAAGAAAACTTTCCTGACTAACCAAATACAAACCTTGGAAAATATTCTGGAAACCAAAAACGTTATAGGAACGTTATTCTAACGTTAGAGGAACGTTTTGGGAACCAAAAATGGTTTAGTGGGAGTATGCAGTTGACATGGAGCAAAATAGGGTGACCAGACGTCCCGAAAAATTTGGGACAGTCCCAAAATCTAACCTGCTGTCCCGAATCCTGCTCTAATTGTCCCGAAAATTATACTAAAGCAAAATCTTGAGTAGTTATTGTCTGCGAAAACATGACTTCTATTCTGAGACATTGGCCATATATAACAGACAACTGGAAAGCGACAACTACAGCAGTGGTGGAGGAGGTCGTTTGACAACACAGAGGGATTATATATATAAAAAATTTAAAATACAGATAATAAATATTTAAATATCGATACACTATCGTGGAAAAAATATCACGGTAGTTAGCCGTATCGGTATTTTGCACAGCCCTAATTGTAATTCATAACTGAGCCCCTGGCTTAAGTTCATAATGCATGTTTTGGATTTTCTCAAGGCTACAGACGCATTGCATTGGTTTGTATTTGTTACACATCAATGAAATGCACAGTGTTCCATTTAGTGTTCTTCTTTATTTATATTCAACGTATCAACAAAACATTGATTAAAAAAAAGAAAAACATTATATGAAACAAAATTAGCATTAAAGAAGCAAACAAAACTTATTAAGTGGTCGAAAGTTTGTCTGACCTACTCCAATTCTCCCATCATATTGGCCTTCAATCTATTACAACGGCCTATATATGATGTCTGTCTTTTGTAATAAGATTGAAAAACATAAACTACATTACAACAATACTCAAACATAAAACAGACATTTTCCCAGGTGAAAAAGTACACTTCCATAGTGTACTTAGTGCTTTATTTTCGCACACTAATTTTGTACAAAATTAATCTTTAGTAGTTCTTAAGATTATCTAAGTGTACTTCACTGTGATATTTAGAGACACCATGAATATGAACTAAAATGCACTTTTAACATACTCTCTCTGTATTAAAAATGTATTTAGTTAAAACTTGTATTAAACTTGAACTCAACTTTCATACAAAGATGGGTTTAAGTTTACTACAAGTGGTACCCAAATACATATTTTAAATACATTTTTAGCACTTTTTAGTTCATATTCATGTTGTCTCAAAATAGCACAGTGAAGTACACTTAGATGTTCTTAAGATTATCTCAAGAAGTACTAAAGATGAATTTTTTTGTATATTAAAGGAACAGTATGTAAGAAATTTATATCAATTTATCATTAAATGGCCCTGAAATGGCACTAGACATTAAGAAATCATTTTCATTTCAAATACTTATATCACTGACAACAGTGGTCTAGCCAGGATATTATCATTTAAAAAGTGGAGTTGCAGCCCTCAACTGATGTTTATGTTGTCGTTTTGTATATTGGCCACCAGCTCTGTGATTGCAGTACCAGTTTTAGCCACAAGTTTTGTGATTGCAATACCAGTTTTGGCCACAATCCTACATACTGTTCCTTTAAGTACAAAATTAGTGTGCAACAATCAAAGCACTTTAAGTACACTATGGAAGTGTACTACTTTTTCACCTGACTGAGATGCTATGATGATTTCATTGTAGTTTGTTCTTTAGAAAGTTCCTTTTTGGGAGTCTGAAGACCTCTTTAATCAGTGAATCTCTCTCCAGTGAAAGCAGACGAAAGGTTTCTCTCCAGTATGAAGTCTTTGATGGATCAGGGCATCTGACTGAGCAAACATCTTCTCACATTGAGAGCATTTATGAAGTCTTTTTACCGGTATGAGTTCTCTGGTCATTTAGTAAGGTAGACAATTGCCTAAAACTCTTCCCACAAATACAGACTTAAGGTTTCTCTCCAGTGTGAATTCTCTCATGGGCTTTTAAGGCACCTGATTGAGTAAACGTCTCGTCACACTGGGAACATTTATAAGGTTTTTCTCCAGAGTGAATTCTCTGGTGCTTTAGTAAACCGTCACGTTGAATGAAACTCTTCCCACAAACACTACAGTTATAAGGTTTCTCTCCAGTGTGAAGTCTCTCATGAATTTTTAAGGTACTTGACCGAGTAAACGTCTTGTCACACTGAGAGCATTTGTAAGGTTTTTCTCCAGTGTGAATTCTCTCGTGACATATAAGATTAGATTTCTGACAGAAACCTTTATCACAGTGTGAACATTGATAGAATTTATCTTTAAAGTGAATATTCTGGTGTCTGTTTAATGTACCTAAATCCCTAAAGGCTTTGTCGCATTCACTGCACTGATACGGTCTCTCATTGGTGTGTGAACGCACGTGTGTCTTCAGGGAGCTTTTATGTTTGAATCTCATCTCACAGTGAGGACACTCGTATGGTTTTTCTCCTGTGTGAATTCTCTGGTGAATAACAAGACTTCCTTTGCTGTGGAGATATTTGCCACATTCAGTGCAGCAGAAAGGCTTTTCACCACTGTGTGTCCTCATGTGATCTTCCAGCTGAGATAAGAAGACAAAATTCATCCCACACTGCTCACAGTGAAACTGCTGCTTCTCTTCGTGCTCTTTTGAATGATGAAGTTTCTTCTCTTGTAAGGTAGTAAAGCTGAGTTTCTGTTCTGTGTGTTTTCTCTCATGTCTCTCTAAATGTCTCTGTGAGCTGAATGTCTTTCCACAGGTGATGCAGGAAAGAGTTTGTGCTGTCAGTCGATCTTCTGATGTTGAAGACATTTCTCCCTCAGAACAAGATTCAATCTTTACATCTGAAAGAAACACGATACATTTAAATTCTCTTGTCACTCTTATTTACACAAAAAAGCATAAATTGAGATTCTGTTTCTATATTTACAAAGAGACAGAAGAAGACCGTTATTAAAGCTTCGTTGCACATCAAGTAAATAAAAATTTTGAAACGTACACATCTACATTTTATTTTATAATTTTTGTTAAGATTTTATTAGAATAAAGACAAACATAACTAGTGATCAAAGACAAAATATGAAGTGCAACGCAGTGAGAAATCCACTGTTGCATTATATGGTGACACTTCCAGAATGCAATAAGGTGAAGTCAATAAGGTATCAAATCAGCTTACATTATTTGTAAAATAATGTTAAATTCAGAAAAAAAACTGTCAAACTAAATACTGTGCACATGACGACTGTGCAGTCTGTTATGTAGCATTCAATACCAAAGCATTAAAACGCGTCTGAAAATGACAGACGGTACGCTAACTGTAGGCACTTGCCAACGTTTTTAGTCAAGCTCTTTGGTTGCTATGATATTATCAGTCACTGAACGATGCACAGGTTGGTTGTTGTAATATTTGTCCTTCTTCCCACTGTGATTGGATGGCCAAATGAGAAGTGACATTGACAAGCTGAGCTTTTCACCCAAAGTTTAATATTTTTCAGCACTCAGCGTGGAAAAAAGAGTGCCAGCGCTCAACGCAAAGAAAACCTGCCAGCTGCTGGCTTTTTTGAAAAGCACTGCGCTTCCATTGGAGACAATTGAAACATACACCGGCATAAATGCCTTGGTGTGCACGTCCACTTAGGGTATAATATGTGCTATATTGTAATTTCTTTAAGATCGAAAAGTACTGAAATGCCTGAAATGTCTTGCCTCGAGGTTGTATTGAAAATGAAATGTCAAACCATCAAATGCATTTTGGGGTGGTTTTCTGGACAGGGCTTATCCTGGTCCCAGACTAAATTTT
Source organism: Paramisgurnus dabryanus (assembly GCF_030506205.2). Taxonomy (NCBI): domain Eukaryota; kingdom Metazoa; phylum Chordata; class Actinopteri; order Cypriniformes; family Cobitidae; genus Paramisgurnus; species Paramisgurnus dabryanus. The sequence goes on along the minus strand of NC_133355.1, from coordinate 28,202,273 downwards.
GAAAAAAAAAACTGTCTTGGAAACCACCCCTCCATTTTTCAATTTGGCAGGAAAGATGCATTATCACCTTGAAAATTAAGGTCTTTCATTTATTGTTTTAATTTATAAATGTGAGACAGATTTTGACTATTTTACTTTTTAGTTAATTTAGTTAATTCATTTTAAATTGGCTGAAAAAACTTTCCAATAAGGGAGGAGACATACAAATTGTGCAGAGCAGTGAGCCTCCAGGAATAACGTTGAGAACCAGTGCTTTAGCAGATAACGTAAGCAACATTCCAAACACATTGAAAGCAGCCTTTAATGGTAAATTTCATTTTCTTGATGCAGATTTATTAATTAGATAGACTATTAACCAATACATAGTGCACATTTACGCAAAAAAAACGTATGAGTGGAGTGTTTTTGGCACTGTGAATCTGCTGGTTAATTAAATGAAATGCAATAAATAAATTTATTAATGTAACTTGTATTAATAAACTGCAAGATACACAGCACACAGCTTTAAAGTTGTTGGACGTAGGGTAAAACATTGTAATAAGGCACATACCAGCAAATGACCATACTAATTTCCATAATTTCATACTTCCCATATTAGTGATTAGTATCAGTCGCGTAGCTATGGGTGGGCCTCATTAGTTATCCTAATGAGTAAATTATGTTGCAATTATCACTATACTTGACCTATAAAATAAATCTTTTTTTTAACTTTTGTTTGCTATTATAATAAGGAATAAGTTTATTTTGTAAACAGTAGTGCAATGAATAGCACATTTCGAACAGCCTCCTCTCCTACACCCCACATCATAGAAATGAACACCCGGTTTAAGGCTGACACGTAAGGAATAATGAGAGCCGCGCTGCTTCATTGTCTTAGAATGAAGGTCACGAAGACCTTCGGTGAGAAGACTTTACAGCTTGATGGTGCACCCTTTAACATCACCGTTGAGGATTCTGAACATGAGGTGTTGGTTCAGCAGCTAGAAAAAGAAAAGTCTTTGCAGATAACATTTCCGCCCACTTTTGAGCCTTCTGGTCTGAAAACGATGTGTGTTCAGGCGCATTGTTGGTGCCTTGCTATTTTGAGGCAAATAAAATAGACTACGCCACTGACCAACTACAACCTGCTCTAAAGTCAATTGAGCAATATGTCTTTTGTTATTTAATGAGCGTGTTAGTATGCGCCTATAAACAGGACGACAACACGCATTTGTTTATCACATTGATGTGCAGCAGCACACACAAGTTTAAAATATGAAAAATCAAAGGATTAAAATGTTAAAAAGATTATTATTGAGTGTCTTGGACATAAATGAGGACCGATTATAAGACGTTAGAAGGCGTATAAAGCTGCTTCAACTGTAGCCTGGTAAGTAATTAAATGTTTTGCTTTAAACAAATGCAAATATAGCATTTATTTATAATTTTTTTTTTTTAATGCTACCCCACAGATTTATTATCTATGATGACTTTGTACCTGTGGATATGATGAGATGAGAACTGTTTTTATGTTATGCTTAAATTTCAAAACACCCACGGTGCTGTTCTAGTGCTGAAACAGCATGTTTGTAAATTATTTATCTCCTGTTTGTTACAAATAAACTATTTTTAAAGTACAAACCTTTTCTTGCATATTTGTAAATTATTCTTTGAGATTACACTGATCATGTAGGCTATCCATACATTTACAACAATTTAAAGCCTGCTATTTTTACTTCCATGACTGAAGGAAAACGACTTTTAAAGGTTTAAATGAAGAATTTCGTTGCAAAACGAGATAACTCCGTTTTTAACATTTTTGTCAAATTATTATTATGTTATCAGGTTATTATTTTGTTTTATAGTGCTACTTCGCTGTATTTTTTAAGTTATGAAGGTTTAAATCAAAACAAACCAACTGCAGTTGAATTTATATTAATTGGAATGCACAACCAAAAAAAGAGACTTCTGAAAAAAAAAACGGAATTATCTCGTTTTGCAACGAAACCCTTCAAATACCAACAAATTAGGCTACTATTTAAAGTATTTTTAAAGTACAAAGCTTTTCTAGCATATTTGTAAAATATTATTTGAGATAACACTGATCATCTGGGCTTTCAATACATTTACAGAAATTAAAAGCCTGATATTTTTACTTCCATGACTGAAAGAAAACAACTTTTAAAGGTTTTAATACCAAAAAATAACAATTTCATTACAAATAAAAACAACGAAATTTTTTTTAATATCAATCTTAAACTGGTGGTCTTCTTCCTCCGCTTAGTTTTTTAGTTTACAAATTCTGCCAAAATAGGGAATTCGGGATGGCACCAGCGCAACTGGCTTTTAAAGGGGATGAGAGATGAGACTCTTATTGGTTTATTGCACATTGCGCTTAGATTGTTAAAATAGGGCCCATACAGGCTTTTGTTCTTAATAAGCGGTGATATATTGAAGCTGGTGTAGTTGTGTGTTTGTATATTTTGATAACAGATGTTTTTTCGGTTAAGGCCCACCTGATTTTCTCTGGGCCCACCCACATTGTGAATCCTGGCTACGCTAGTGATTAGTATGCATAAGAAGATGAGTCCACCCATCCACACAATGGCACTTTTTAAGGAAAAAATGGGAAAGGATAAAAAAACACATTCAGTTTTAATCTTCATCATCAGGTTCGTGCAGTCGATCAGTTTGACTGAACACATCTTCAGTGTGGTCTGCAGGATCTGCTGCTGTTCTCCAGCGATACAGACAGAATCCAGAGACTCTGTGGAGGTTTGATCAGTAGATTCCTCATCCTGTAAGCCCTGATTACTGTCACACACAGTGTCCTGAGCGTCTGTGGGCTTTGACTCAGTATAACAGAGTAAAGTGAGACTGAGCTCTGAGTCCTGTGTGTGTCTGGATTTCTCTTCAGAGAGTTTAGAGTCCAGCAGTGGCTGTGGTGTGCGGCTCTGATCTCTGCTCATCCACACTGAATCCAGACATCCATCAGTCACATACACTAAAGATTCACAACAAGCCACATCCACATCCTGACAGCACAACACACTCAGTGTAAGATTATAAATGATTTAATGTTGTCAGAGTGATTCATGTAAAGGATATTTAAGCTGTACAAACCTCTTTCTTCACTCCTTCATCTCCTCTTGACCTCAGCTTTGCCTCCAATAACGCCACCTCTTTCTTCAGCTGAGAGATTTCTGTGATGAAATCATCAATATCCAGCATGGACAGATCAGTTCCTACTGATTTACAGCACATCTCATCTCTCATCAACAACATATTAATACTAAAATACACAGAGACAAGACTCTGTTTACACTCAATAAAACACTCAAGAGAGGAACACACTGAGGATACACAAACAGATCACACGGGACATCTTTCTTCTTCTTCTTCATCGGTTTTATTGCATTACCGCCACCTACTGGACTGGAGTGTGAGCAGCAGATTAAATAAATACATTAAAAAAAGAAAGAAAAAAGGGGGAAAAACTATTATAGTCTGTCAATTAATCCAGTAATTTTTAGGAATGTAATTACATAGTATAGACTTTTATAAGTTAATTTCCCCAATAAGTACTCTATTGTCATGTTTTGTTGTCCAACTTGATTTTCCAACTTCCTTCTAGCCTCCTCATATTTCTTACAGTGTATCAGAATGGGTTCTACAGTCTCTTGAGCTTTACAATAGTCACAGAATCCAGTAGGATGCTTCCCTATACTGTGCAATGACTGATTTAATCCAGTATGTCCAATTCTTAGTCTTGTAATTGCCATCTGTTCTTTTGGATTCCTGCCGTGTCTCATAATAACACCTACTTGTTTTGTGATGTCTTTCTTCTTCTTCTAATGACTATTTATAGCGGATGGCAAACCAAAGGTGCGTTCCATTCGACCGTAAGTGGACTGCGAAGTGGACTTCACAGGGTATTCCGCCATCTTAAGTGAGATTCCAATCCGAAGGGAGCGAACATGTTCAGTTCGAAGGGCACTGCGCACGGCATAGGGAATCAGGGAACATCGATACATCACTTCACAGGAAGTGGAGAGCGATAATCACCCAACTGTCATTGCGCGCATCACGTGATCACCCGTCGGAACGGTCAGACCGCTATGCAATTATATGACAAGCGTTTAAAAACACATATATACACATAGTTAACCAAAGTTTAAAGTTTACTTTCATATTTGCATGACAGTTACAGCAGGGCTTCAATTCTGTTAATAGTCAAGTAATAGCAGCAATAGTCAATTAAAGTGTATAATAAACATACGTTTTTCATTACGTAAGTTAGTACTCAATGTTTTTTTTATTGTATAGTGTACATATTTTAAATGTGATAGTAAATAAAAATTAAAATATGAATGTAGTCCTATATATATTTATGTTATATCAATCTGCGCGACCCCGTCGTTGACTTTCTTTGATGACGTTTGCAGGCCGTTCCAAATGAGCGGTTATTGTCCGTGAAGTCCACTTCAACTGATATACCGTGCTCAGGGAGTAGGGAGCAGTGAACACTCCGCAGGGACCCTGTCGAATGGAACGCACCTCAACTTTGGTGCATATACCGCCACCAACTGGACTGGAGGGTGAAGCACTAGTAAGAAGAAGACATGCGCATATAAACAAATCAAATTCTATTAATGATTCCTATTTCTTTAATATATTTTATACTAGCAACATATGTTTTTAAATTCATTAATGAGTTTTAACCTTTTTTTTTAAAATTCTATTAATACATGTTCTATAGTTTTCCTATTTTAAACAGAGTTATTTAGTCTAGTATATTATTTGGAAGCATTAAATACTTATTTTCTGTTCCTAACAGGCAAAAATAATAATAATAATAATAATAATAACAACAAGTAGAACAAATATAAATAAAAAAAATACCATAGCCAACGGTTTTTAATCAGCAACAGTGTACTGCGCCCTTTGCCGAAGAAAAACACCTCAGAAACTCCTTGAATTTATGAATATTTACACTCACAATATGATTTTATTTCCTTACTACAAAAGTATAACAAATTATACAAATTTTCAGTGAAATGTATTTAACACCATCGCACACTTTATATCGTGTTTCATACCATGTAAAAGTGAACATGATAATATAAAAGTTCTTTTACAGTAATGCAGAAAAGCACATCACAGCATGTTTAAGCTATTAAAAACGTTCAGATGCAAAAGGGAACTAAATTCCTTTCAGATAAACTAGTTAATGATATTATGAAATTATATCAGTCTCTTTAAAGGTCTTCGCGAATTATTTTGTTTATAAGACATTTATCATACATCACGTCTCATACTGTAAGTACACAGAAAAAAAATTAAAAACAAATGATGCGCGTCTAAGTCAGATTTTTATGAAGAATATGTGACTGTTTATGTAACTGGCAAAAGAAAACTTCGCCAACCAAAAGAATGCATGTTACATCAAAGTAATGCCAAAACACAGAGAATCCATGTCATGTTACTTCAATATCATACAGTATGCTCAGCATGAAGTCGGGCACACATTGTTGATGTTTCTTAATGATAACTGAAGTTTACTGTATCAAAATTAAAGATGCATTATAGCATAAAACAAACAAACAACTCAAAGCCACTTTCAGCCATGAACAAAAGTTAAAAAAGCTAGTAACTATGGCTCCTACAATGATATTATCGCAAATGATATATCTTGCACAACCCTAATGCAGCCAGTGTTATGAAGGATTGGATTCCTGATATCTGCCTCCTCTTCATCATATCCTTATAAATGATTTTGAATACTTATTAATCAGATACTAATCAATATTTATCATCCCAGATATTGAAGTATTTTCAGTAAATTAAGAAAAAAGTTTGTTTCTCAGTGTTAACATCACAAGTAAAACAATTAGTTACTGCCACATCAATAACCTGAGGATGGTTGAACTAAAGATGGTCTGACCTGTGGCCTTGCTGAGTGTTGCAGATGACTTCTGCTGAGTGAACTGCGAACAATTCTCTTCAGTAAAATTTCTTCTATTAATTTAATCTCTGACTTCATTTATCATCACTGATCAACGGGTCTTAACTGTAATTCAGTAAGGTTTCTGTCCGTCCGGTGTGAATTCTCTGATGGGCTTTTAAGTTACTTGACTGAGTAAACGTCTTCTCACACTGCGAGCATTTGTAAGGTTTTTCACCTGTATGAGTTCTCTGGTGCTTCACTAAAATGTTATGTTGATTAAAACTCTTCCCACAAACACTACAGTTATAAGGTTTCTCTCCGGTGTGAACTCTCTGATGGGCTTTTAAGTTACTTAACCGAGTAAACGTCTTTTCACACTGAGAGCATTTGTAAGGTTTCTCTCCAGTGTGAATTATCTCATGGCATATAAGATTAGATTTCTGACAGAAACGTTTATCACAGTGTGAACATTGATAAAGTTTCTCTTTAAAGTGAATATTCTGGTGTCTGTTTAATGTACCTGAATCCCTAAAGGCTTTGTCACATTCACTGCACTGATACGGTCTCTCATTGGTGTGTATGAACACATGTTTCTTCAGAGTGCTTTTTTCTCTGAATATCATCTCACAGTGAGGACACTCGTATGGTTTTTCTCCTGTGTGAATTCTCTGGTGAATAACAAGACTTCCTTTGCTGTGGAGATATTTGCCACATTCAGTGCAGCAGAAAGGCTTTTCACCACTGTGTGTCCTCATGTGAGCTTCCAGCTGAGATAAGAAGACAAAATTCATCCCACACTGCTCACAGTGAAACAACAACTTCTCTTCGTGCTCTTTTGAATGATGAAGTTTCTTCTCTTGTAAGGTAGTAAAGCTGAGTTTCTGTTCTGTGTGTTTTCTCTCATGTTTCTCTAAATGTCTCTGTGAGCTGAATGTCTTTCCACAGGTGATGCAGGAAAGAGTTTGTGCTGTCAGTCGATCTTCTGATGTTAAGGACGTTTCTCCCTCAGAACAAGATTCAATCTTCACATCTGAAAGAAACATGATATACATTTTAATTCTCTTTTAACTCTTTATTTACACAAAAAAGGATAAATTGAGATTCCGTATCTTTTGCTATATTTACAAAGAGACAGAAGACCGTTATTAAAGCTTCTTTGCACATCAAGTAAATCAAAATTTTGAAACGTACACATCTACTTTTTATTTAATAATTTTTGTTAATATTTTATTACAATAAAGACAAACATAACTAGTGATCAAAGACAAAATATTAAGTGCAACGCAGTGAGAAATCCACTGTTGCATTATATGGTGACACTTCCAGAATGAAATAAGGTGAAGTCAATAAGGTATCAAATCAGCTTACGTTATTTGTAAAATAATGTTAAATAATGTTAAAAAACTGTTAAACGAAATACTGTGCACATGCCGAATGTGCAGTCTGTTATGTAGCATTCAATACCAAAGCATTAAAACGCGTCTGAAAATTACAGACGGTACGCCCACTGTAGGTGTTGCCAACATTTTTAGCGGAGCTCTTTGGTTGCTATGATATTATCAGTCACTGAACGATGCACAGGTTGGTTGTTGTGATATTTGTCCTTCTTCCCACTGTGATTGGATGGCCAAATGAGAAGTGCCATTGACAAGCTGAGCTTTTAACCCAAAGTTTAATCTTTTTCAGCACTCAGCGTGGAAAAAAGAGTGCCAGTGCTCAACGCAAAGAAAACCTGCCAGCTGCTTATTTTGAAAAACCTTGTTCCAACATATCTTAACATATATCAGTGCCATTGTTTTGTCTCAAGATTCACACCAGTACTGTTTGTTGTAAGGTATGTTAGAAAAAACTACTTAAATGTCCTAAAATAACTTGGCCTAGTCCCAGATTAATCTAAACCCTGTCTTGGAAACCACCCCTCAATTTTTTCAATTTGGCAGGAAAGATGCATTATCACCTTGAAAATGAAGTACTTTCATTTATTGTTTTAATATATAAATTTTTAGTTCATTCAGTTAATTCATTTTAAATTGGCTGAAAAAACCCTCCATACAGTTATTGTGCAAATGTAAATTTAATAGAAAAATATAGCGCAGTTATCTAATATTCATAGAAAATGCAACATTCTTAAACAAAGCTTAAGCATGATATGTTGTTTAAGAACCTTAACCCAAAAACTTTTTGTTCCATACACTAGACTAGATAATTGTGAAAACCCAGCTAATTTATTTAATTGTGGTTTACTGTTTTCTACATAAAATCATCCAACATAATGTAAAGAACATTGTGTAAAAATATATATCTTTTATATTAGGGATGCTAAACAATTAATCGTGATTAATCGTTAGCAGAATAAAAGTTTTTGTTTACATCATATATGTGTGTGAACTGTGTATAATAACTTTGTATAAATAAACGTACACACATGGATGTATATGTTTTAGAGATGTTTACATGTGTATATACAATTGTATATTTATGTATAATTTATATTATATATAAATATAAATACTTAATATATAATATAATATTTTTTTCTTAAAATTATACATGAATGTGTTCATATTTATATATATACACATATTTATTATACACAGTTTACACACATATGTGATGTAAACGAAAACTTTTATTCTGCTAACGATTAATCGCGATTAATTGTTTAGCATCCCTATTTTATATAAATATAAATTAGTAATGTCGTGTCAGCAATTGAAATCATTGAGAAATAAATGTTTAAAATCAAACTGTGATGCTCTTTATTTCACACTTCATGTTGGATTTGAGACTATAGTATGGTATTAACAGGCAGTCTTATTTATTTATTTGTTTATTTGACAGGGTCAGGGACCATACAAGCAAACATAGTTACAATACAAAGCCTGTAACTGATGCGCAGCATATAGAGTTTATAGCTAGAGCTAATTTTCAACTCCTGTCCCTGGTTGGGCATTTCTAAGAACATTTTAAAACAGATAACATTTCTTCAACACACATACACATACACAAACACACACAAAAAACCCCACAATAAATTAAAACTGGGTACAAATTTGGTTTGTCTTTAGCCACAACTTAATCCTTGAAATAAACTTTTTCTAGTCAGAAATTGCCTTAGTATTAGATGGTTATGCATTCCATAGCCTACAGCCCTTAACTGAAAAGGCAGACTGTGCAAAGCCTGTCCTACAGTATGGTATTGCACGGTTATGATTTGTGCTTGGATGTGTATGAGTCCACTAGCATAATTTGCTAATAGGAGGATGCTGGCAAGTGGCTACAAATTCAAAATCTATATCTGGACTTTTTAGGGGCCGAGCACACATAAAAATGGCTCGAAAGCGCCACCTGCAAAATTTCAAGAGAACAGCCCCCCCGCTACAAAAAACGTACAGATACAAAATTTGGTAGGATCATCTATCACCCCAAGACCTACAAAAAAGTATTTCGGAGCCAAGCTCTAAATCCCACAGGAAGTCGGCCATTTTGAAATTTCACTGTGATTTCTGTTCAAAGTTTGGCATTTCCAGGCTTCGTACTTTAATGAACTCCTCCTAGAGATTTTATCAGATCATCATCATATTTGGTCAATCTCATCTAAAGGCCTATGCGATGTTAAATTGCGGAGATCTTGACTTTTTGTTGGAGGGCGTGTCCGTGGCAGCCTGGCAAATTTCAGCTTTTTCGCTATGAAACAGGAAGTTGTTCTAACTCAGGCATACAATGTCCAATCTGCCCCATGCTTCACATGTTTGATAAGGGTCTTGGCCTGAACACATTTCAATGCCAATATTCAGCTTCAGTCATAGCGCCACCTAGAGGTAGCAGGAAATGCCATGTTTTACTCCGTGATTTACTGCTTTTATGCTGCGTTTACACCAACTGGGAAGAGGCGTGAAGCGCAAGTGATTTCAATGTTAAGTCAATGTGAAGACGCGTTGACGCGTGTCAGGAGGTCCCGTGGCATGGAAGAGGCGTTCAGCGCAGCGCGGAAGACGCGTTTCCGCCTCTTTTGCGCGTGAAAGGCGCAAATTGAGCGTTGTGCTTGGTACGTGCGAATGGTGCTTTTTGTGGTTCACGCAAATTTGCGGCTGACGCCTGAGTTGAAAAATTTGAACTTTGGCGGAATTTCGCGCCGCGTTAACCAATCAGGAGCCTGCTTTCTGCTGTGGTGGCAGCCCCGCCCGGAGTCACTCATTCACCCAACGCTTGATATTTTGTATATATGTCCGTAAGCAGTCAACCGGAGCTATATGACACAATGTCTTATTTTTATAGAGGTGACAGGAATAAAAAGGACCTCGCTTGGAAGAGTGTCAGTGAGGACAACCTGGTAAGTTGTAATACACACTTCACTTTTGAATCACGTGACGTTTTTCGACCCGCGTCATTTATTTTCCCCCTCTAGTAAGGTTACCAAATACGAACTGGTAACTCTCTCGATAAATGCACAATCAACATCAGTCATCTTGCAAACAGACAACCGCATAGCACTTGCCCTCCCACAAGAAGCGGAGTTTGCCTCTGACGCGCATCAAATGCTTGCTTTTTCCACGCGTCTACTCCGCTCTACACGCGCGAATTCGTCCAAATTGTTCAAGCGGCAAACCACACGTGGTAGACGCGATTTTGACGCTTAAAACGCGGTTGGTGTAAACTCAGCATTAGAGATTTAAACAAATCATCATCATATCTGGTCAGACTGATCTTAAGCTCTTTGTGATGATAAATTGCGAAGATCTTGACCTTTCATTGAAGTCCATGGCGGCCTGGCAAATTCTGAGGTTTCGCCATGAAACAGGAATCTGTTGCAATTCAGGCATACATTGTCCGATCTGCCCCAGTCTTCACACGTTTGATAAGGGTCCTGGCCTAAACACTTTCCATGACAATATTCAGCTTCAGTCATAGAAAAATACCATGTTTTAAGCTGTGATTTACTGCCCTTAGAGATTTAACTATATAAACGTCATATTTGGTCAGACTTATCTTGAAGCCTTTTGTTACAATAAATAGCGACGACCTTGACTTTTCATAAAAGGGCATGTCCATGGCGGCCTGGCAAAGTATGGCTAAACTAATTGCATTTTTGACAGCCTAAACAAGCTCAAAAAGACATGAAATGTTGCACACGTGTCAAATGTTGTGAATATTTTCATTTTGATATAGGCTTCAGACCTGGGGGTAGGGATGCAACGATTATAGAATTTGACGGTACGGTTATAGTCTGATCACGGTTGTACGGTTATTATGGACTCATTTATTTTACAACATTAATGTAAAAAAATCACATGAATACATTTTTGAACAATTGCTAAACTCTTTTGTATTTACAGTTTGTGTATTTTTCTACAATTTTTGGACAAATGATAATAATAATAACCTAGCAGGCTTTGACTTAAACAGTATACTGTAGGTGCCTTTTGAAACCTGTAGGCTATTCATTTTAATGATCTTTTGAATAAATGTAATTTTATATTTGGACTGAATAAATGTATATTATTTTGATTTGTTTGAAGTATTAGTAAAAATGATAAGAGCCTCTCAAAACGAATAATAACACAGGGTCATTCTGGACTGGGTACTGCGAGTCATTTTGGACTGGCAGCATTAACGTGTTAACTCATGCTATTAATTCATAAATCATTAACGCGTTAAAATAATTAAACGTTATTAAATGCAGTCAGACCACCAGGAGCCCCGCCCGGATTTGATCCGCGAGGAGGAGGTTTTTAATGCTGCACAGACCGATTGGAGTGTGGCTCTTTCACGCACCCGTGCAGGCACACACGCACACAGACAGACACACACACACCAGATGCACGAACAACCCAGCCCTAGTCTTTTACCTATTCACATTTACATCTCATAAGAATGACTCTCTCATAATTTCGATTTAGTATGTCATAATTTATATGGCATAATTATCATCTACCAGACCATGATTTTTTCTTTTGTGCGGAAATAGTCTTCCATACCAATGACAGGTAAAAACTGTAAAATACAACAACAATTGAGGACACATACCTGACATAATAATATCATCATCTTCATCAGTGTGATCTTCCTCTTCTGTGGGTTCTGTTTTAATCATCATCAGGTTCGTGCAGTCGATTAGTTTGGTCTGCAGGATCTGCTGCTGTTCTCCAGCGTTACAGACAGAATCCAGAGACTCTGTGGAGGTTTGATCAGTAGATTCCTCATCCTGTAAGCCCTGATTACTGTCACACACAGTGTCCTGAGCGTCTGTGGGCTTTGACTCAGTATAACAGAGTAAAGTGAGACTGAGCTCTGAGTCCTGTGTGTGTCTGGATTTCTCTTCAGAGAGTTTAGAGTCCAGCAGTGGCTGTGGTGTGCGGCTCTGATCTCTGCTCATCCACACTGAATCCAGACATCCATCAGTCACATACACTGAAGATTCACAACAAACCACATCCACATCCTGACAACACAAAACACACTCAGTGTAAGATTATAAATGATTTAATGTTGTTAAACAGACAGAGTGATTCATGTAAAGGATGTTTAAGCTGTACAAACCTCTCTCTTCACTCCTTCATCTCCTCTTGACCTCAGCTTTGTCTCCAGTAACGCCACCTCTTTCTTCAGCTGAGAGATTTCTGTGATGAAATCATCAATATCCAGCATGGACAGATCAGTTCCTACTGATTTACAGCACATCTCATCTTTCATCACCAACATCTTAACACTAAAATACACAGAGACAAGATTCTGTTTACACTCAATAAAACACTCAAGAGGGAAAACCGCTGAAGATATACAAACACATCACGCGGGACGTCTTTCTTCTTCTTCTTCCGGTTTAATGGCGGTTGGCAACTAACTTTAAAAGTGCATTACCGCCACCATCTGGACTGGAGTGTGGTACTAGAGTCTAATCTTCCTCAAAAATATGAAACAAACAAGTATGCAAAATAAAGAAAATAAATAAATATATATATATATATATATATATATATATATATATATATATATATATATATATATATATATATATATATATATTATTTATTTATTTAATATATATACACACAACAACCAAACAAAACAAAATCAAACTAATTTCTTTTAATTAGTCATGTATTCCTCAGAAAGCCAATTACATACTTAAAACAAATTCCACCTGAACTTATTTGTAAATTGTCCTGTAAATTTAACCTCATCTGTTCTCCTCGCAATTGTGCTAATCGTTGGCTGCGTCCGAAACCGCATACTGTACCTACTTACTTGCCGTTAAAACAGTAGGTACTGTATAGTATGAATCCAGGTAGTATGAATGAGATTCGGACGTACTACATCAGCGATGTTGCTACCTCACGTGACATACGTCGTCATCGAAAACAGCGGCATGCCTCTTCTTCTTCGTTGGATAACTCAGGGGCATCATGGGATAGTGAAGTGACCATCGTATGCATTGCACACCATAGATATCTATGGCTGAATCCCAAACCGCCTACTTCCATACTGTATGTAAAAAGCGCTACTTTGTGTACTATATAGTATGGAAGTAGGCGGTTTGGGATTCAGCCTATACACACTGCAAAATCTAACCGGAAGTAGTAGGTCATCCGGGTACTTTTCGCATACTGTTTTTCGAATACTATGTATTCGGACATACTACTCGCCTCGCCTACTGCATTTCGCGTACTATATAGTATGAAGCATAGATATCATATAGAAGACTAGATGCCCTATTGGCCGCTGGGGACTGAGAAATACGGCGGCCATCTTAAACCGGTCGTTCTCCTAGTTTCGTTGCATGGCAGCAGATAAGATGTTAGAGCACTGTGGAGCATTTTCCTGTTCTAATCGGCGGACGATCGCAAATAGAGCCCGGAGGATTATTTTCACAAGTACTTTTTAACATCGCGGTACTATTGGTTGTATTTTGTGAATAGAATATTACCAGAAAATTGAGAAAGAGCCAGCTTATTGATTTTACTGTACTGAAATCGTAGCCAGCTAACGTTCGCTAGGCTATGTTTACTGCACAAGTAAAGTAATAATTACAAGAGTTTCTCTGTTGTGAGTATTGTGTAAAGCGCTATATAAATGTGTATTATTATTATTATTATTATTATTATTATTATAAAGTGCTGTGAGCTGCGTGATCCGCCGAGCTTTAAAAAGCTGAGATGTCAACAGGAACAGAGGATGTTTTCCTTCTTGGGAGGACATTGAGGAGACTCGGTTTGGAATCGACAACTATCAGTCTGACTCGTTGTCACTGGTTGTGTCTGTGTTTTTAAAGATAAGGCTCCACCATGTTGCCAAACTCACCTCTCTTGAACTACAGAAAGGGAGCACGGGAAAGAAGCTCTGGAAAACAGTCCTCTTTCAGGGGTGTGTGTGTGTGTGTGTGTGCGTGCGTGCGTGCGTGCGTGCGTGCGCGCGCGTGTGTGTGTGTGGGGGGGTTTACAAATCATTTTAAATTGTTTCTTCACCATATTAAAAAGTCTTATTTTATTGCAACTATCTGTTTCTGCATCTTTGTCATATTTATAGTGTGTGATTTATAAAATATCTTATGTCCTACACCACATATTTTGATTTTGGACTCACTTTATATCTTATATCAGAATATTTTATTACTGTTTAGTGAATATTCATTCATTCCTACTATGAACATTAAGTGGCGCTGTCCACATTAGTGTTGGTAACACTAAGATTCTAAACCTAAATATTGACAAACTATATATTGTTGGAAAGCTCAAATAGTATAATTTTCATATTTCATTACCATTTGGGGAAAATTATGACACAGTGAGAGTCAGTTTCTAAAAATGTTACGGGCCCACAGGTAGGCCAAATTTGTTTTTGCATATAACACTAAAACCCTACTCTAAACCTAAAAAATCATGGCAAGCTATATATCATCGGAAAGCTCTCAGAATGTAGTTTTAATATTTCAAAATCTTTTTGCATGAATAATATTGCGGTGACAGTAATTTATTAGTTTGTGAGTATACAAGAGTACAAGAGTATGTGGCAAAATCTAGGCAGTTGTTGGTAAAACCATTAAAATTGTGACCCAAACATCATTTTTTTGTGATTTGGATCACAACGACTTGAGACATATTGCTTCATGTTAACATTATTTATTGTGTGAAACATTAACTTTTATGTAATTTTATTTATAAATTAATATGTTACTGCATAATTTGATATATTAAAATAAAGGTAAACGGCTATAAAAATATTTATATTTAAAATTTTTACGTTCCAACTCATTTGTGAAAAACCCTAAATTGTCTTCTTTAAAACAAGACCAAGATTAGGTTTCTAGCCCAAAGAATCCCAGAGAAATATTCATTTAAAGATGTACATCACATTGTCACCCCCACTCAAACGGGATTTGCGGCACATAAGGGGTTAAAATACGCCGAACCATGTGTCCTATATCATAGCTCCATGAATGACCTTTGCAGCAAAAAAAAACCGCGTGAAAATCTGTTCGGTATTTACTGAGATATGATTAATTAAATGCGCTGATAGCTCATTCCACCAGTCATACAGATTACACTGAGTGGAGCGGGTGACCGATCTAAGATGGTGGCCACATATCTCACCGCGCCAGTAGGCAGTAGCGGTCGATAGGGCGTCTACCTATATGATGTCTATGGTATGAAGTAGGCGGTTTCGGACATAGATATGTATAAAGGCTAGATGGCTCAAGGCGGAGTCCCTAACGGCATCACCTGGCGGCCATCTTACGACAGGGCGCTCGCTCACTCGTAGCATTGAGTTTAATGGTGCAGGTACTTTTAAATGACCATAACTTGCTCAATTTTCTACCGATTTTCAAACGGTTTGGGTTTTTACAAACGTTATTATCGTGGCTATAATTCTGGATGCTTTAACATGTTTCATGAATTTATTTTTTATTTTTAGTATAGGTATGCAGTATCATAGGTACATCTTTGACGTTTATAACAAACCAAACCGTTTGAAAATCGGTAAAATATTAAGCAAGTTATGGTCATTTAAAAGTACCTGCATCATTAAACCTCAATGCTACGAGTGAGCGAGCGCCCTGTCGTAAGATGGCCGCCAAAATGCGGACGTTGCACTCAATTGGCCAGCAGCGCGGACGAGCCATCTAGCCTTTATACATATCTATGGTTTCGGACGCATTATTTGTCTCTCTTCTTCTTCTAATGACTTTTTATGGCGGATGGCAAACCAACTTTTGGTGCATGTACCGCCACCAACTGGACTGGAGCGTGAAGCACTAAGCAGATGACATGTGCATAAAAAACAAATCAATTCTATTAATGATTCCTATTTCTTTAATATATTTTATACTAGCACCATATAGCTTTTTCTTCTTTTAATATATAAACATACAATATTTCAAATTAAAGAACAGACCCTCTGCTTAAAAAAAAAAGGTGTAATCATACCTTCATTAGTCCTCTTAGAATCGCCTCTCAAATATGAGTAGGTTTCTTCAAATATACATCAAATTTTGAGCAAAAAGCTGAGATAATTCCATTTTCGTTAAGGACTTTTGATAGAGATCTGATTCAGTGCGATCCTCAAAACATACAGCGTCCTAAAACTTAGGCAGCTGACTTGTTGCCTTGCTGCCTCATGAGGCGATGACTTCGGAGGCATGAAAGCTGCTCAGAGAAACGCTTTCGGAAACACTTCACAGGCAGCGTGTTTGAAATATAAACAGAGAGTGCCTTTGTGATAACGTATATCACATATTTAAAAACTGCAATACTTATTTCTTACTAGAAATGCAATAAAACGGTGTAAAAAGGGAAAATATACATTTATTTACACTAAATTTGTGCTCCAGCCGCTTTCTTGGACGCCATTTTATTTTTTCGAACTTGACCAATCACATTATCCATGTGCGCACACGCATAATTGTGGGACTCAGGAGTCAGGAAGTAAACCTAACATTGGATTCGAGCATGCCTTGATGCCTTCTTGCCTTGGAAAGCTGCTGCAGAAGGTAGCAATTTAGGGTTTTCAGACACAGCCACGAGTTCTTACTCTCTTAGTAGGCTATATATTTGAGAAACGTGATTCTTTATTGACTTGAAAGAATAAATCACTAAAAAGGAATACGAACTTTTAATGATGAATACAAGATAAGAAGATAAGCGTCGAAATTGTGGAATAACTAAAAGAATACTGGCATGTCCCATACAGTTATCATCTTCAGATTTGAAACAAAACATGGCCAAACCTGTGGCCTTTGTGCCTTTCTAGGCCAATTTCAACTTTATTTTCATAAATATATTTCATATAAGCTTTGTAAAGTTACTAGAAATGTTTATTAAACTCTTCATAACTTCTTTATTATGACATCAGTTAATTTTGACTTTACAATAAACTTCAAATTGTCAGCTTTTAAAATGAGACCAAACATACAGTATGCTTTAAGTGCAAAGCCTTCATGAATTGTATAGTCCAGTTCGATCTCTCTCCCCGTCAGAAAACGACTAAATCGGTACTCAAATATCAACTTTGTTGTGAGAGTTAATACTTCAAATAAACCACGAGGCAGATATGAAGTGAAAAACAGCAGGAAGGAGATGAAGTGATGCTGAATAAAATAAAGATAATTTATTTAATAATCTTGTAATCTCAACGGTTTGACTTACTCCGTCTGACTCAAAGCAGATTTAGAAGTTTTTATACTAAATACAGACAGTGGAAATTTACTGTTTCACAACATTTTTGTGATGTTAATAAAAAACATTGCGATGGAGACAGACCATTGAAGACTCATATCAGCATTAAAAGAAAACAGCACCAACATAAGATTTAAAGAATATTAGGAAAAATAATACAAACAAATATAATATAACATCAAACAATGTAATAATAAATTAAATAAAACACAAATGCATGTTTCTATACAGAATGAAGTTCAAAAAACTTGCTTATGCAATTCTATTATAGAAAAACAAGTTGAAATTGCTTAGTTTCAGTTAAAGTAACATAAAATATATGTTTATTTAATATAATTTTACAGTGTACTCCGATCAATCAAATGAAACATTTCTTTTTTATTATATTTGCGTATCGGGCAGATGCTTTTACCCAAAGTGACTTACATTGCATTTAAAGATGTAAAACTGATTTTTAGCATTATTGGTTACATCCTATTCTTCAACAACCAGAAGAGCAGTGGGGGTTTCATTGATGATGATAATAATAATAGTAATAATAAAAATACGTTTTCTCTTTCAATTGCCTGTAGAGCTGCTTTGGAACGATAGAGGATTGTGAAAAGCGTTATATAAATAACATTGTACTTTAACTTACTTTAAATCAAGTTAAACAATTTCAACTGGGTTTTCTAAGTTATGTCAACTTAACACAAGTCAAACTTAAAAATGTAGGTTGAATTGACTTGCATGATTTAAGTTGTTTAAACTTCATGCTGCATTTTCTTTGGTGTGTGTTTACATGCGCTGTTAATACAGTTGTGTGTGCTTTAGGGCCACCGTCTCATCCTTTTGAGTTAAAGCTGCTCTGGGAACTTGACGTAAGGCTTAGATCTCATTAATCGACCCGGACGAAAAGAGGGGAAATCGACAATTTCTTGCGCCACAAATAACTTTGGTCAATGTAAAGTTACTCATAGAAATCAATTTAGTCTAGCATGTTATCCTGTTGAACATTGATAGCGAATATATGCTATCAGTATGTAAAGAGTTTAAGGCACTATGATGATTTCAGTGTAGTTTGTTCTTCAGTGTGTTTCTTCTGATGATACTGAAGACTTCCAGAATGAGTGAATCTCTCTCCACAGATCGAGCAGACGTAAGGTTTCTCCCCAGTGTGAATTCTCTCATGGATTTTTAAGTTACATAACTGAGTAAACGTCTTTTCACACTGAGAGCATTTGTAAGGTTTCTCACCTGAATGAATTCTCTGGTGCATTACGAAATGATTACGCAGCCGAAAACTCCTCCCACAAACACTACAGTGATGAGGTTTCTCTCCAGTGTGAAGTCTCTCATGAAGTGTGACATACGATGGATTAGAGAATCTTTTTCCACAGTAAGAGCAGACGTAGGGTTTTTCTCCTGTGTGAATTCTCTGATGAATTTTAAAAGTTTGTTTGGTGCTGAAGTAATTTCCACATTCAGTGCAGTAAAAAGGCTTCCCTTTCAATACGGTTCACTTCGCATTGCGTCAGTTAGCTGACGCTATGGGGGAAACTCCTGTTTACTCCGTGACTGAAGCCTATTGGTTAACGTCTGTACAAAGTACAGACCAATGACGTTTGAACCCGCGCGCGGGAGGAACGCGTCCCTATATAAGCGCGGTTCAATCGTCAGCAGCTCTTTATTTTCTCCTTCAGCGCGAACCTCTCGCTGCTCCGAAGAAAAGAAGAAGCCTTACCTCGCCGTTGACAAAAGCCCTGCAGCGGAGTCCAGGCCTAGCGTCTTCCCCTGCCGTTTTCCGGCTGAGAACCGAAGATAGCAGAGTCCAGGCCTAGCGTCTTCCCCTGCCGCTTTCCGGCCGAGAACCGAAGATAGCCTTCGCTTGCCGTGGTACGAGCCCTGTGCAGCGGACACGCCTGACGAGGTCTCCCCTGCGGCCGCCCGGTAAGATCAATATTTTTAATATAAAGCTATAAGCTAAAAGAGCAGGCGCTGTTGTAATAGCGTCCAGCACAGCGGCTCGGTGAGCCTCTCTGCTATGAATTTCCTCCGAGCGCGTTACCGGTCTGGCACCTCCCACGCCGGGACCGCGCTTATGCTTTGGTTGTCTTATCCATGTTTCGTGCTCCCCCTGCTGTTCCTCTCTCGCCGGGATGAACACACGGCGAGCCATGAGACTAGATGGATGCATAGACAAGCACACACGGACTAACCCCCCCTGTGTTCTGTCACACCGCAACCGTTCATGCTTACAGAGTCCCTTCGCTCCTCTCAAATTCAGTGGCGAGATCTCTGGCACATATATTAATCCCCCGAGTGCATCGGGTGATACCGTCACGACGCATGGCTGTTCTGTGTGTGTTGCTGCTCCCCTCTGCCGTTCCTCTCTTGTTGAGATGAACAAGCGGGGAACCGTAGACCTGGATAGATGCATACGACAAGCAAACACGGGCGGTCTGCCCCTGTCTCTGTCATAGCACAGCCACTCGTGCTCCACGCTCGCGGAGTCCCTCGCTCCTTTCCCCACAGTGGTGAGGTCTCTTAACGGCTTAGCTAGCACGCGGTATTACGGCTCGCTGCCTCTAAATGCAGCTGTCCAGTGTTCAACGATTACAGAGCTTCATGCCCCTCCCCTCTGGAGCGGCGCGATCTCATTCGTCTGCTCGATAGGGCCGATTCGCCGCTATTGGAGCACCAAGAACACTCATTATAAGAGAGCTTCATGCCCCTCCCCTCCTGGAGCGGCACGATCTCATTCGTCTGCTCGATAAGGCGGACACGCCTCTATTGGAGCGCTAAAACACTTATTATAGAGCTTTACTGGCCTGAGCCGATCTCACTTCAGATAGCTCATTTTTCGTCTGCCTGGTAATTTCTCTCTGGTTTAGACGGAATCAGAGGCAGAACGAATTTGTTTATAATATACTGAGGCCCGAATACCTCCCTTTATTCAGTCCCGTCCTATATCAGTGCGCTGAATATTGGTACATTCTTATATATATACCCGGTTTTTCTGCCCTTTTAATAAACGGCAAAACCGCGGGCCTCACGGCAGACTTCCTCTCTGCGATGGGTTCAGTCTGACATTAAACCACCTAGACATACTGCTCTGCTCCGTGAGCCGTTCGGTCACCGTCACTACTGAGGCTTGTGCACCTGAACGGCTGAGCTCTGGTCTCCGCAGCACAGCTGCATCAACAGAGAACGAAACTGTCTGGGAGAAAAGGGGTTATGTCGCGCCTCGGCTGGACTGCCCTGTAATGTTTTCTGTGTGCTGTTTATCCAAACATACTGTGTAATACTGTCGGCTATGCGACCTCACTATAGTGGCGAACGGTATTTAATTCCTCTAAAAAGAGTAATTTCCGTGCTTACTATACTGTGTATTGACACCCACGGTTGTACGGTGTCTCTAAACACTTTATCGCCTTACTGACAAGCAATCAGTAATACGCACACACGGTCCGCTGTCCATAATTCTATCGACGCTAGCCGAAAAGACCCCGGTTTGGCCATATACTGTGTATTGACACCCCACGACTGTACGGTGTCTCTAACACCTTTCTGCCAAATTCGCTCGCAGCCCACCTCAGTTTCTCCGCTACGATGCTGATGGCGCAAACGAGCACGGTCTTACGGCTGTTATTTTCTCTTCCTAGAGGAAGGACAGCCTCAGACTTTTGCATGGCTCCAAGCGTTTGAATCGCGCCCTCTCCGGACGGCCACTCAAAGGCTTACAGCCAAGCGGTTTATGACGTTTTTCGGCCATATAGCTGATTTATATTAGCGGATCCGAAGACGCTCACACCTCCGCTCCAATACTCGGAGATATTAAGGGTAATATCAACCTCAAGTGAGCTTGCTACCCGCCACAATAAGTTTCAAAGCTTAAAGCGCGCGCACAGTCAGACGCGCGCGGCATCTCGTTTAAGACGGGCACACGTACCCCTCTAACGAGCCTCAGAAAGCTGAATATCGTGGCATTCTGTTCATAAGTCCACTTCAGTTTGACTAAGCAAAGGTCCCGCCCCGAGCTGACGGCCGGGAAGCTTGCTTAAGTTACACACGGCTGCATGAAGTGCTGTCATTACGAGCTAGCCCAGCATTTGCTGTGGGTTGAACACGCTTTACGACGGCAATCAGCCTTCGGCGCGTGGAACGCCGTTTGTCTCATATAAATCACCTTGTACTGTGAATACGGTACATTATGAGGATGATTTAGCACTGCAGCACTCTCGACCGTGTTATTGTGATAATGCGGTCGGGCAATCTACGGTGGTTTCATTATTTACCGAACCAGACTGAGATCTCGCCCCCTGAACAAGCTGACGAGTCATCTCCTTTATAAACTCATTGCATCGCTTTATAAGCTATGTTCAATCAGAGTGATACGCATCTCATGCTTAAACTACCAATATTAACCCATTACGATGGGCGTGCGGAGATGGCATCCGTGGGACACGACCTACATTACGTGCCTTATGACACATTGATACAAGCTGCTAGGACCCCTTTCACGAGGCGTCCTTATGCAAAGTCTGATCCATTCTGTCTAGTGACATTTGAAAGTCAAAACCCCCCGCGAATCGCCGGGGGAACACTTTTCTCCTCACTACAGAGGCACGGCGGCTCTCTCCCCTACCTATATCTATGTGGCCGTGATAACAGCGAACCACGCTTTTACGACCGACCATTCATTTAATTCACAAGCCTGTCATCTCTCAGATGCGGACGGCGGCGGTAACAGCGAGCCATGCTTTTACGGCTGGCCATTCACTTTATTCATAAGCCTGTCATTTCTCAGATGCGGACGGTGCCCGAGGCACAGCGCTCTGGAACTGTCCAAGGTCCTGTATGACACATACGTCTGACGTACATCAGACGATCAGCTGTTTATCTGCGTCACAGATCACTCACTAGAGCACCTGTCAATACAGGCTATTTATGGATCGTTGACGTTATCACCTCCCGTGACAATTATGCTCACTTGTCTTAGAGCATGGGCATGGTCTTAGAGGTTTCTCATTTGACAATTGTGACACGGCCGGCTGGTCCCCGCCGTCCACGTTGTCAGTTTACAGCTTCGACATCCCTGCTTCGCGCACTACTGAGGTTTGTTGCATTAAAGGTGCGCCCATTAGCTCACCTGTATGCACGATATGGGTTTTAATTATATGCGTCCACCGTGCGCTTAGAGAAGCTCACATGTACACGCTATAACATTTTGGTATACAATAAGATGCGCTTGGGAAAGCTCACCTGTATACACAGCTGTGTTATGCTTTGTGACACATACATTGTTGTTCATCTGTGTACGTTCACGGTGCGTTGGGTGCCCACCGTTACGTTCATCAATCATATCTGTACACATTCACGGTGCGTTGTGTGCACTGATTTATCTATACGCATTCACGGTGCACTGAAGAGTTCACCCGTGTGCGCACAATTTATTATCAGAACACATGACGGCGCGCTCGAGAATCTTGCCGGCCTGTGCATTATAACACTCTGATTCATCTATATGCATTCACGATGTATTCAAGTGTTCACCTGTGCCCGTGCAATTTATAGTCAATACACATTTACGGCGCGCTTGGAAAGCTCACCGATCTGTGCACTATAATACTACCTATATGCATCCCGATGCGCTCGAGGGTGCACCGGGGTTCACACTATTGTGGTATCTGTATAATCCCACGCTACGAACCGTTCTGCCGCATATTATAGTCAGATCGGCCGTTCGTGAGCTTCGCAGATCACTCACTACGTATGTCTGTTGCTAACAGTGGTTATTTAGATGGATCGTTGAAACCATCGCACTGGCTCACGCCCCTCTATGAGCTATGTCCTATATAGAGCCCACTCTGTGCGAGTTTGGCTTCTTCATGAACTTGGTCTACAGGGGTATCTATATCTATATTTAATATCTGCTACGCGGCCGGCTGGTCTTCGCCGTCTACGTTGTCAGATTGTACAGCTTAGACGTCCCTGCCCTACGAGCGCAGGTTCTCTCGGCTCAATCATGCACGCTCATGCGTTTTATGTGTACACCACGGTGCGCTCAGCGAGCTCACCAACGTGACTCTGAATTTACTTATCTCGCACAGCCGCGGCGCGTACCTCGCCGTCTTGTGCTATGTTATGTGCCCCCGGTGCGTTTAAAACCCCACCGTGTGCGCGTCAACAATTTATATGGTGCTTACACATTTGCTTTTAAAGCTGTGAATATGCCGGGTATAGGGCCACACGCAGTGTCTCTCCGGTAAGGCACTTCAGTACGTTGTGTATGCACGGCGTGATGGGATTACGTTCCCCCATAGCGTCAGCTAACTGACGCAATGCGAAGTGAACCGTATTGAAAGGGAACGCTTAGGTTACTCACGTAACCCCGGTTCCCTGAAATAACGGGAACGAAGCATTGCGTCTCTTGCCGTGCTACAAACGTCTACGCAGCGAGTGTTATTCGGCTGCGCGCTTCAGTCGAATAATAATGAGCTGCTGACGATTGAACCGCGCTTATATAGGGACGCGTTCCTCCCGCGCGCGGGTTCAAACGTCATTGGTCTGTACTTTGTACAGACGTTAACCAATAGGCTTCAGTCACGGAGTAAACAGGAGTTTCCCCCATAGCGTCAGCTAACTGACGCAATGCTTCGTTCCCGTTATTTCAGGGAACCGGGGTTACGTGAGTAACCTAAGCGTTTTCACCACTGTGTGTCCTCATGTGATCCTTTAGATGAGATAAGACAAAATCCTTCCCACACTCCTCACAGTGAAACTGCTGCTTCTTCTTCTCTTCGTGCTCTTTTGAATGATGAAGTTTCTTCTCTTGTAAGGTAGTAAAGCTGAGTTTCTGTTCTGTGTGTTTTCTCTCATGTCTCTCTAAATGTCTCTGTGAGCTGAATGTCTTTCCACAGGTGATGCAGGAAAGAGTTTGTGCTGCCAGTCGATCTTCTGATGTTGAGGACATTTCTCCATCACAACATGATTCACTCTTCACATCTGAAATTAATACAATAATAAAAATTTTACATTTAACCTGTATAAAACTACATTTCAAATAGAAATCAAGAAAGTAATATTACAAAGTAGCAGGGTGATAAATATGATAACATTAAAAAATTTAGATTTTTAAGAGAGCGATCATTGGAAGCAGTATCGGCCAATAGTTATCACAGGGCTATTTAAAGCCATATATTTAGGGGTAAAGTCCTAAAGGGGCAAACCCCTATATGACAAACATGGGCAAATCTTATATTAAATGAAAGCTCTCCCTCTCTCAGGAATCATTTTTTTTTTGTTCTATTATCATCACATATCCAACAATTGTCGAATGAATTATGAGGTAAAAAATCGTCTTTTGTAAACGTATGTGAAACTTAAGCGGGAACCGCCTCAAATCGCAGATAGCCACAAATGCTACACCATCTTTTATCTTAGGTCCTACTTTAAAAAATGAGTCCATTTACAGCATTTTCTTTGGTTGTGTGCATGAATAATCCCTTGCTATTTATTGTATGTGCAAAACAAAACAAAGTATTTTTATATGAATGTATTTTCACACCCTTCAGTAAAATAAGAATAACTTTTGAATGCGACATGCTAAAGAGTTCATTCTTTTTTTGGGTGTTTACTGTCTGCTGCTGCTAACAACCAGAACTGTCTGCAGTCTGCTAGAGCAGTGGTTCCCAACCTTTTTTGCTCTAAGTACCCCCACAGCCGTATCAGTAAGGCTCAAGTACCCCTTCATCGAAACTAATCCTAAGTTGTGTTTTAAAGAAAAATAATTAGTAATATTTATTAATTTTAAACATTAAAGTAAAAAGCACTGACTGATGAAGCATGTTTATTTCAACAAACCACTATCATTGCGATCAGTGTTTGCATTTTATCAGCTCATTTGCATTTTAAAAGACACACCCAAAAACGGCACATTTTACTCTGCCCTACAAAATGGCAATTTTGACATGCTATAATTAATTATCTGTAGGGTGTTTTGAGATAAAACTTCACATATGGACTCTGGGAACGCCAAAGACTTATTTTACAAATTAAAAAATTTCATCATATGACCCCTTTAAGGGACAGATTTACTAACAGCTTGCGCAAACCATCATTTTGTCGTTAAATAACTTACTAAAGACACGCAGTAGATATTTAGCTCTGAAAAGGTGTTATTTTTGCGACCTTATTGCATTTGCAGATTTTTTCCTTTTGAAGCAACATTAATGCGAGGAGAGTATTACATTTTGCCAGAGGAAAATACTTAAAAAAAATATATAGAGTTTACCAAGCCAAGCTATGTTTAATTTGCTGGAGAAAAGAGGAGGAGAAGTCAAATCAGGTATTTCAAAACTTCTTTTACCGTTCATCTTTCGTATTACTTTCACTTAGCTGGAATTTCACACTCCGCAGTCCGCATTTTCATTGCGATGTCCTGCCGAATTCTCTTATTTGCGACCTAATTTGCGCTGCTCTTAGTAGATTGTAATGGTCATTATAGAAATGTGCTTGTGTCATTATAGATTTTGCGCCTTTGTAGTAAATCACACGCAAATTATCCACTCCGGCGCTTATTTGGAATTGAGCTCTCACGTCCTTTTTAGTAAATGCCCTAAATTTACTCAAATCTCAATTTAAGTTACTGATAATTAAAGTGTGCAAATAAGTTAAATTATTCTGTTAAAATATAAAGAGAAACAAAATGTGTAAAGACATTCTTTAAAAATACAAAAGACATCATACGGGACAATATATGTTAGCCAAAAACAATGCAAACGTTTTTTTGCATAATTTGAAAATGTAATGGCAGCGGGAACGAATATTATAGCATTATTTGAACATTATTTATAGTTTATAAACTTTGTGTCTTTAGAAACTATTCAGGTTCATTGAAAATAGTCAGATCGTTCTTGAGTTGGACATCGCTATTGCGTTTTGGATCATGCAGCGCATTTACTCTTGACGGCAAATTATATTAATGATAAGATTAAAATTACAAAGTTTTCCTTTTTACAATGCTTTCCTCAAAAAAATCAATCTTAGGTAAATGACTGGACAAACACAGACATTTTTATTAAAAGTAAATGAGATCAAAGCAAAATTTAAATCTTTTCGCGTACCCCCTGGAAACTCTTCACGTACCCCCTGGGGTACGCGTACCCCCGGTTGGGAATCACTGTGCTAGAGCACACAGAACCAGAGTTATTCACTTTCAAAGACAGTGTTTACAACATAAAAAAAAAGAAAATTAGGTGTTTCATTATATGAAAAACAACATAAATAACAATATTTGTCACAAACAGCAGCTTTTGATGGAACTTCAATGGTTTTCGGTAAAATGATATAAAGAAATTGCATTTATTCCAATGTATGTGGTTATGGGGACACTTAAAATATTTTTAGACGGAAATTGAATACAAAAAGGGTATTATTCCTCCCTTCAGTTGGAGTAAAATAACTTTTTCATAGATGATGATAGAGAACAATTTTCTAAGTTGACATTGACTGGAATCAAACAAAACTGTCTGCAGGTTTCCTGACCACTCAGAGCCAGAGTTATACACTTTTAAAAACAGACTTTAGAAAAAAACATAAAAAAGCGCATATTTATTTTTGTGTTTATTAGAGGACTGACAACACATACAACCATGTTTAGCACTTTCAACAGTGTTTTATGTAATTTTAAAGGGTTACCTGTACAATGATACAAAACTTTTGCGTGTAAACCTCTGCATGTGGGTATGGGAAGCTTTTGATATTGGGTAGGCCAAATCCAGGCGGAAATCCCCAAAATAGCCTCAGAGTGTAAGAGGTTAACCATTTTTGAATTGGAACTGGTATCGATTATTTCTATGACAGCTGTTTCCTGATCATAGTTGGCGATAGTTATTATTATAATCATAGTTTTACTTTAACATGCACATTGTGTGCTTTTCCTTGCATAAGAGGGTTTGTGGGCTTCACTTTGCGTGAGAGAGCTTGTAACATTCACACCTGGAGTTGTAATGCGCACGTCTTGGACTTCTTCTTGCACGTAAACTTGTAATGCGCATGATTCGGACTCTTCCTTGCAAATGAGCTTGTAATACGTGCGGCTTTTTCATTTTCTTGCACTAGAGGGGTGTTAGGGGCGCAGAGGTTTAAAACCAGTGAGTGTATTGTTCCCGCTCTCTGGAACTCAGAAATTTCAAGCAGGATTAATGGCATCAGTTTTAAGAAGGTTGTGGTTGTGACAGATTTGCCCTTAGAGTAAACCAGCTTCTTATTTGTCTACCAATCAAGTGGCTTGTCATAAATTAGTGTTAAATTAACAAATAAATAAGTAAACTATTGCCCCCCTCATACCATTCTGTATCGGCTATCTCACAGGCTGACAATAAAACGATCTCACAATGGGGCATATCGCCCAAATTTGGGTGGACACAACGTATTTCATGAGACTTGCTTCCTTGAAGTCTTGAATCACTGGCAAATCCAATGTACCAAACATGCCAGGTTTCGCCTTAAGCTTAGCCCTGCTCTGTAATAGTGGTTGACAAACACATGCAAATATCTCTGGGGACATTATTTCAAACGACTTGAAATCACTGTAGGAAAAACAATACAATAGCTTCCGTTTTAGACATAAATGTTTATAACTTCGCAACAAAATTAGATTTTTTTCAACAGATTTGATACACTGATCATGTATGTGCAGAGTCTGAGGCCACACAATAAAGATGGTATGCCTGCACCACTATTTGGCCTTATAATTGATCAAAACCTCTGACTAGGGCTGTCACAATGATTACATAATCGTCTCAATGCAATTGTTTGACCTCATCGTGATGATTTCAGATCACCGCGATGATTGCACATCTCTCTAAAAAAACACAAGGGGGAGCTGCAGCGCCTGTATAAATGAGATAGTATCAGATTACTTTTAAGAATGTGTTATGTGTATACATTTTTACTGCCAGATAAACCTTGCAAAAGATTCGATTTAAATAATCATAATAATCTGTAAAAATAATTTCATAAACAAAAAAAATGTATGAGACTTAAATGTCAAAGCAATAAACAGGCAATTAACCCCAGTACTGCTACTTGCAGCATTTAGAATTTCTCTGTTTTTACAGTTTGATCAGCGGACAGGCAGCAAGCAGATAGTGAGGAGATGTTTGCTGTATGTAACAAAAAATGTTTTATGGTCTAAAACGCATGAATTCTCTTAGAGCACCTTTAAAGATTAAAAAATAAAAGTAAATTGTTAATTGGCAGCTGTTTATATAATATGCAACATTTCACTTATAAATCAGTTTTTACTGTTAAGTCACTGCCCCACAACCACAGTTACTTTAGATAAATGATTTTGAACATGGAATAAATGAGAGCTTATAAACAGCACTAGTGTTGACTGATAATGAAAATCAATTTAGTGTGTTTGTGACTCGAATGATGTACTAAAACCTCTCAAAACATGACCTAACATAACAGTGAAATACTGAGAAAAGACAACAGAAAAAACATACCTGAAGGAATTAAATCATCATAATTCTCATCTTCATCAGTGTGATCCTCTTCTGTGGGTTCTGTTTTAATCTTCATCATCAGGTTCGTGCAGTCGATCAGTTTGACTGAACACATCTTCAGTGTGGTCTGCAGGATCTGCTGCTGTTCTCCAGCGTTACAGACAGAATCCAGAGACTCTGTGGAGGTTTGATCAGTAGATTCCTCATCCTGTAAGCCCTGATTACTGTCACACACAGTGTCCTGAGCGTCTGTGGGCTTTGACTCAGTATAACAGAGTAAAGTGAGACTGAGCTCTGAGTCCTGTGTGTGTCTGGATTTCTCTTCAGAGAGTTTAGAGTCCAGCAGTGGCTGTGGTGTGCGGCTCTGATCTCTGCTCATCCACACTGAATCCAGACATCCATCAGTCACATACACTGAAGATTCACAACAATCCACATCCACATCCTGACAACACAACACACTCAGTGTAAGATTATAAATGATTTAATGTTGTCAAACAGACAGAGTGATTCATGTAAAGGATGTTTAAGCTGTACAAACCTCTCTCTTCACTCCTTCATCTCCTCTTGACCTCAGCTTTGCCTCCAGTAACGCCACCTCTTTCTTCAGCTGAGAGATTTCTGTGATGAAATCATCAATATCCAGCATGGACAGATCAGTTCCTACTGATTTACAGCACATCTCATCTAGGCATGGGCCGATAACCGGTTTCAAGGTATACCGAGGTTTAAAACAGTCAAGGTTTCAAAACCACTAAAATGTTCTGTGATACCGTCTCCAAGGTATGAGCAGTGTTTATACAAAATTCATTAAATCATGAAGTCATGTGATTGATTTGATGTTTACATTTAATATATATTACGAAAATATTATATATGTTTTGAAAGCATATTATAATTTAAAGGCTTTTTTGTACCTGGCATTTGAAAATAACACATTTTAGTGTTGCAATGGCAATACCGCAACACCGTGAAACCGTGGTATTTTTGCTAAAGGTTATCATACCGCCAGAATCTTATACCGGCCCATGCCTAATCTCATCTCTTATCATCAACATCTCAACACTAAAATACACAGAAACAAGACTCTGTTTACACTCATAAAACACTAAAGAGAGAAAAACACATCACACGCAAACTCTTTCTTTCTTTAGTGGGTTTATCGGCGGACTAAAAAGCTGCAGAGCGCCTCCTACTGTACTGGAGAGAAAAAGACGCTAAAATGGAAAATAGTATATTACTGCACAACTGGAGGCTGCAGTTTCAGGACCCCAGTTCTAGGACGGCAGTTCTACATGAAGGTATTTTTGGTGCAAAACAACTGCACACCCGTGACAGTGTAATTTGAATTTGTAGAGATTTTCTACAGATCCTTCAGAGAGAATCTTCTGTTTGTAACAATGTAACAAATAAAGTATTTTTACAGTACAAACCTTTTTTTTACATACTTGTAAAT